>NW_026645853.1:0-335000 GCF_949987535.1 Balaenoptera acutorostrata | reverse complement strand
GAGTATTGTGATGAAACTGGTCCTGGAGCATTGTGATAACAAAAGCCATTGAGCATTGTGATGACAGGCATCATGGAGCATTGTGAAGAAAGGTGTCATCGGAAATTGTAATGACAATAGAGAAATGTGATGAAAATGGTCAGCAAGCAAAGTGATTAAAGTGGTCATTTAGAATTGTCATGAAAAACTATATAGAGCATTGTGATGGCAAAGGTCATGGAGAACTGTGATGATCAGGGTCATGTAGCATGGTGATGACACGGTCATGGAACATTGTGATGACAAGGACCATGGAGCATTGTGATGACACGGTCATGGAACAATGTGATGAGAAGAATTCTGGCGCATTGTGATGACAAGGGCCATGGAGCATTGTGATGACATGGTCATCGATCATTGTGATGACAAGAATTCTGGAGCATTGTGATGACAAGGGCCATGGAGCATTGTGATGACACGGTCATGGAACATTGTAATGACAAGAATTCTGGAGCATTGTGATGACAAGGGCCATGGAGCATTGTGATGACACGGTCATGGAACATTGTGATGACAAGAATTCTGGAGCATTGTGATGACAAGGGCCATGGATAATTCTGATGACATGGTCATGGAACATTGTGATGACAAGAATTCTGGAGCATTGTGATGACATGTGTCATGGAGCATTGTAATGAAACATTTCATTGTGCACCGTGATGACAAGGGGGATGGAGTATTGTGATGAAACTGGTCCCGGAGCATTGTGATAACAAAAGCCATTGAGCATTGTGATGACAGGCATCATGGAGCATTGTGAAGAAAGAGGTCATGGGAAATTGTAATGACAATAGAGAAATGTGATGAAAATGGTCAGCAAGCAAAGTGATTAAAGTGGTCATTTAGAATTGTCATGAAAAACTATATAGAGCATTGTGATGACAAAGGTCATGGAGAACTGTGATGGCCAGGGTCATGTAGCATTGTGATGACACGGTCATGGAACATTGTGATGACAAGAATTATGGAGCATTGTGATGACACGCTCATGGAACATTGTGATGACAAGAATTATGGAGCATTGTGATGACACGGTCATGGAACATTGTGATGACAAGAATTATGGAGCATTGTGATAACACGGTCATGGAACAATGTGATGACAAGAATTCTGGAGCATTGTGATGACAAGGGCCATGGAGCACTGTGATGACACGGTCATGGAACATTGTGATGACAAGAATTCTGGAGCATTGTGAGGACAATGGCCATGGAGCATTGTGATGACACGGTCATGGAACATTGTGATGACAAGAACTCTGGAGCATTGTGATGACAAGGGCCATGGTGCATTGTGATGACACGGTCATGGAACTTTGTGATGACAAGCAATCTAGAGCATTGTGATGACAAGGGCCATGGAGCATTGTGATGACACGGTCATGGAATATTGTGATGACAAGAATTCTGGAGCATTGTGATGACAAGGGCCATGGAGAATTGTGATGACATGGTCATGGAACATGGTGATGACAATAATTCTGGAGCATTGTGAAGACAAGGGCCATTGAGCATTGTGCTGACAGGCATCATGGAGCATTGTGAAGAAAGGGGTCATGGGAAATTGTAATGAGAATAGAGAAATGTGATGAAAATTGTCAGCAAGCAAAGTGATTAAAGTGGTCATTTACAATTGTCATGAAAAACTATATAGAGCATTGTGATGGCAAAGGTCATGGAGAACTGTGATGACCAGGGTCATGTAGCATGGTGATGACACGGTCATGGAACATTGTGATGACAAGAATTATGGAGCATTGTGATGACAAGGGCCATGGAGCATTGTGATGACACGGTCATGGAACAATGTGATGACAAGAATTCTGGCGCATTGTGATGACAAGGGCCATGGAGCATTGTGATGACATGGTCATCGATCATTGTGATGACAAGAATTCTGGAGCATTGTGATGACAAGGGCCATGGAGCATTGTGATGACACGGTCATGGAACATTGTAATGACAAGAATTCTGGAGCATTGTGATGACAAGGGCCATGGAGCATTGTGGTGATATGGTCATGGAACTTTGTGATGACAAGAATTCTGAAGCTTTGTGATGACATGTGTCATGGAGCATTGTAATGAAACTTTTCATTGTGCACCGTGATGACAAGGGGGATGGAGTATTTTGATGAAACTGGTCCTGGAGCATTGTGATAACAAAAAACATTGAGCATTGTGATGACAGGCATCATGGAGCATTGTGAAGAAAGGGGTCATGGGGAATTGTAATGACAATAGAGAAATGTGATGAAAATGGTCAGCAAGCAAAGTGATTAAAGTGGTCATTTAGAATTGTCATGAAAAACTATATAGAGCATTGTGATGACAAAGGTCATGGAGAACTGTGATGACCAGGGTCATGTAGCATTGTGATGACACGGTCATGGAACATTGAGATGACAAGAATTATGGAGCATTGTGATGACACGGTCATAGAACATTGTGATGACAATAATTCTGGAGCATTGTGATGACAAGGGCCATGGAGCATTGTGATGACAAGGTCATGGAACATTGTGATGACAAGAATTCTGGAGCATTGTGATGACACGCTCATGGAACATTGTGATGACAAGAATTATGGAGCATTGTGATGACACGGTCATGGAACATTGTGATGACAAGTATTCTGGAGCATTATGATGACAAGGGCCATGGAGCATTGTGATGACACGGTCATGGAACATTGTGATGAAAAGAATTCTGGAGCATTGTGATGACAATGGCCATGGAGCATTGTGATGACACGGTCATGGATCATTGTGATGACAAGAATTCTGGAGCATTGTGATGACAAGGGCCATGGAGAATTGTGATGACATGGTCAAGGAACATTGTGATGACAAGAATTCTGGAGCATTGTGATGACATGTGTCATGGAGAATTGTAATGAAACTTTTCATTGTGCACCGTGATGAAAAGGGAGATGGAGTAATGTGATGAAACTGGTCCTGGAGCATTGTGATAACAAAAGCCATTGAGCATTGTGCTGACAGGCATCATGGAGCATTGTGAAGAAAGGGGTCATGGGAAATTGTAATGACAATAGAGAAATGTGATGAAAATGGTCAGCAAGCAAAGTGATTAAAGTGGTCATTTAGAATTGTCATGAAATACCACATAGAGCATTGTGATGACAAAGGTCATGGAGAACTGTGATGGCCAGGGTCATGTAGCATTGTGATGACACGGTCATGGAACATTGTGATGACAAGAATTATGGAGCATTGTGATGACACGGTCATAGAACATTGTGATGACAAGAATTCTGGAGCATTATGATGAAAAGGGCCATGGAGCATTGTGATGACACGGTCATGGAACATTGTGATGAAAAGAATTCTGGAGCATTGTGATGACACACTCATGGAACATTGTGTTGACAAGAATTATGGAGCATTGTGATGAACGGTCATGGAACATTGTGATGACAAGAATTCTGGAGCATTATGATGACAAGGGCAATGGAGCATTGTGATGACACGGTCATGGAACATTGTGATGACAAGAATTCTGGAGCATTGTGATGACATGTGTCATGGAGAATTGTAATGAAACTTTTCATTGTGCACCGTGATGACAAGGGAGATGGAGTAATGTGATGAAACTGGTCCTGGAGCATTGTGATAACAAAAGCCATTGAGCATTGTGATGACAGGCATCATGGAGCATTGTGAAGAAAGGGGTCATGGGGAATTGTAATGACAATAGAGAAATGTGATGAAAATGGTCAGCAAGCAAAGTGATTAAAGTGGTCATTTAGAATTGTCATGAAAAACTATATAGAGCATTGTGATGACAAAGGTCATGGAGAAATGTTATGACCAGGGTCATGTAGCACTGTGATGACACGGTCATGGAACATTGTGATGACAAGAATTATGGAGCATTGTGATGACACGATCATGGAACATTGCGATGAGAAGAACTCTGGAGCATTGTGATGACAAGGGCCATGGTGCATTGTGATGACACGGTCATGGAACTTTGTGATGACAAGCAATCTAGAGCATTGTGATGACAAGGGCCATGGAACATTGTGATGACACGATCATGGAATATTGTGATGACAAGAATTCTGGAGCATTATGATGACAAGGGCCATGGAGCATTGTGATGACACGGTCATGGAACAATGTGATGACAAGAATTCTGGCGCATTGTGATGACAAGGGACATGGAGCATTGTGATGACATGGTCATCGATCATTGTGATGACAAGAATTCTGGAGCATTGTGATGACAAGGGCCATGGAGCATTGTGATGACACGGTCATGGAACATTGTAATGACAAGAATTCTGGAGCATTGTGATGACAAGGGCCATGGAGCATTGTGATGACACAGTCATGGAACATTGTGATGACAAGAATTCTGGAGCATTGTGATGACATGTGTCATGGAGCATTGTAATGAAACTTTTCATTGTGCACCGTGATGACAATGGGGATGGAGTATTGTGATGAAACTGGTCCTGGAGCATTGTGATAACAAAAAACATTGAGCATTGTGATGACAGGCATCATGGAGCATTGTGAAGAAAGGGGTCATGGGGAATTGTAATGACAATAGAGAAATGTGATGAAAATGGTCAGCAAGCAAAGTGATTAAAGTGGTCCTTTAGAATTGTCATGAAAAACTATATAGAGCATTGTGATGACAAAGGTCATGGAGAACTGTGATGACCAGGGTCATGTAGCATTGTGATGACACGGTCATGGAACATTGTGATGACAAGAATTATGGAGCATTGTGATGACACGGTCATGGAACATTGTGATGACAAGAATTTTGGAGCATTGTGATGACAAGGGCCATGGTGCATTATGATGACACGGTCATGGAACTTTGTGATGACAAGCAATCTGGAGCATTGTGATGACAAGGGCCATGGAGCATTGTGATGACAAGTGTCATGGAGCATTGTAATGAGAGGTTTCATTGTGCACCGTGATGACAATGGGGATGGAGTATTGTGATGAAACTGGTCCTGGAGCATTGTGATAACAAAAGCCATTGAGCATTGTGATGACAGGCATCATGGAGCATTGTGAAGAAAGAGGTCATGGGAAATTGTAAAGAAAATAGAGAAATGTGATGAAAATTGTCAGCAAGCAAAGTGATTAAAGTGGTCATTTACAATTGTCATGAAAAACTATATAGAGCATTGTGATGACAAAGGTCATGGAGAACTGTGATGACCAGGGTCATGTAGCATTGTGATGACACGGTCATCGAACATTGTGATGACAAGAATTCTGGAGCATTGTGATGACAAGGGCCATGGAGCATTGTGATGACACGGTCATGGAACATTGTAATGAGAGGTTTCATTGTGCACCGTGATGACAAGGGGGATGGAGTATTGTGATGAAAGTGGTCCTGGAGCATTGTGATAACAAAAGCCATTGAGCATTGTGCTGACAGGCATCATGGAGCATTGTGAAGAAAGGGGTCATGGGAAATTGTAATGACAATAGAGAAATGTGATGAAAATGGTCAGCAAGCAAAGTGATTAAAGTGGTCATTTAGAATTGTCATGAAAAACTACATAGAGCATTGTGATGACAAAGGTCATGGAGAACTGTGATGCCAGAGTCATGTAGCATTGTGATGACACAGTCATGGAACATTGTGATGACAATAATTATGGAGCATTGTGATGACACGGTCATAGAACATTGTGATGACAAGAATTCTGGAGCATTGTGATGACAAGGGCCATGGAGCATTGTGATGACACGGTCATGGAACATTGTGATGACAAGAATTCTGGAGCATTGTGATGACACGCTCATGGAACATTGTGATGACAAGAATTATGGAGCATTGTGATGACACGGTCATGGAACATTGTGATGACAAGAATTCTGGAGCATTATGATGACAAGGGCCATGGAGCATTGTGATGACACGGTCATGGAACATTGTGATGAAAAGAATTCTGGAGCATTGTGATGACAAGGGCCATGGAGCATTGTGATGACACAGTCATGGAACATTGTGATGACAAGAATTCTGGAGCATTGTGATGACAAGGGCCATGGAGAATTGTGATGACATGGTCATGGAACATTGTGATGACAAGAATTCTGGAGCATTGTGATGAGATGTGTCATGGAGAATTGTAATGAAACTTTTCATTGTGCACCGTGATGACAAGGGAGATGGAGTAATGTGATGAAACTGGTCCTGGAGCATTGTGATAACAAAAGCCATTGAGCATTGTGATGACAGGCATCATGGAGCATTGTGAAGAAAGGGGTCATGGGGAATTGTAATGACAATAGAGAAATGTGATGAAAATGGTCAGCAAGCAAAGTGATTAAAGTGGTCATTTAGAATTGTCATGAAAAACTATATAGAGCACTGTGATGACAAAGGTCATGGAGAACTGTGATGACCAGGGTCATGTAGCATTGTGATGACACGGTCATGGAACATTGTGATGACAAGAATTATGGAGCATTGTGATGACACGGTCATGGAACATTGTGATGACAAGAATTATGGAGCATTGTGATGACAAGGGCCATGGAGCATTGTGATGACACGATCATGGAACATTGTGATGACAAGAACTCTGGAGCATTGTGATGACAAGGGCCATGGTGCATTGTGATGACACGGTCATGGAACTTTGTGATGACAAGCAATCTAGAGCATTGTGATGACAAGGGCCATGGAACATTGTGATGACACGGTCATCGAATATTGTGATGACAAGAATTCTGGAGCATTATGATGACAAGGGCCATGGAGCATTGTGATGACACGGTCATGGAACATTGTAATGACAAGAATTCTGGAGCATTGTGATGACAAGGGCCATGGAGCATTGTGATGACACAGTCATGGAACATTGTGATGACAAGAACTCTGGAGCATTGTGATGACAAGGGCCATGGTGCATTGTGATGACACGGTCATGGAACTTTGTGATGACAAGCAATCTAGAGCATTGTGATGACAAGGGCCATGGAACATTGTGATGACACGGTCATCGAATATTGTGATGACAAGAATTCTGGAGCATTATGATGACAAGGGCCATGGAGCATTGTGATGACACGGTCATGGAATATTGTAATGACAAGAATTCTGGAGCATTGTGATGACAAGGGCCATGGAGCATTGTGATGACACAGTCATGGAACATTGTGATGACAAGAATTCTGGAGCATTGTGATGACAATGGCCATGGAGCATTGTGATGACACGGTTATAGAACATTGTGATGACAAGAATTCTGGAGCATTGTGATGACAAGGCCCATGGAGAATTGTGATGACACGGTCATGGAACATTGTGATGACAAGAATTATGAAGCATTGTGATGACACGATCATGGAACATTGTGATGACAAGAATTCTGGAGCATTGTGATGACAAGGGCCATGGAGCATTGTGATGACACGGTCATGGAACATTGTGATGACAAGAATTCTGGAGCATTGTGATGACAAGGGCCATGGAGAATTGTGATGACACGGTCATGGAACATTGTGATGACAAGAATTCTGGAACATTGTGATGACAAGGGCCATGGAGCATTGTGATGACACGGTCATGGAACATTGTGATGACAAGAATTATGGAGCATTGTGATGACAAGGGCCATGGAGAATTGTGATGACACGGTCATGGAACATTGTGATGACAAGAATTCTTGAGCATTGTGATGACAAGGGCCATGGAGCATTGTGATGACACGGTCATGGAACATTGTGATGACAAAAATTTTGGAGCATTGTGATGACAAGGGCCATGGTGCATTGTGATGACACGGTCATGGCACATTGTGATGACAAGAATTCTGGAGCATTGTGAAGACAAGGGCCATGGAGCATTGTGATGACAAGTGTCATGGAGCATTGTAATGAGAGGTTTCATTGTGCACCGTGATGACAAGTGGGATGGAGTATTGTGAAGAAACTGTTCCTGGAGCATTGTGATAACAAAAGCCATTGAGCATTGTGATGACAGGCATCATGGAGCATTGTGAAGAAAGGGGTCATGGGGAATTGTAATGACAATAGAGAAATGTGATGAAAATGGTCAGCAAGCAAAGTGATTAAAGTGGTCATTTAGAATTGTCATTAAAAACTATATAGAGCATTGTGATGGCAAACGTCATGGAGAACTGTGATGACCAGGGTCATGTAGCATTGTGATGACACGGTCATGGAACATTGTGATGACAATAATTATGGAGCATTGTGATGACACGGTCATGGAACATTGTGATGAAAAGAATTCTGGAGCATTGTGATGACAAGGGCCATGGAGCATTGTGATGACATGGTCATGGAACATTGTGATGACAAGAATTCTGGATCATTGTGATGACACGGTCATGGAACATTGTGATGACAAGAATTCTGGAGCATTGTGATGACAAGGGCCATGGAGCATTGTGATGACACGGTCATGGAACATTGTGATGACAAGAATTCTGGAGCATTGTGATGACAAGGGCCATGGAGAATTGTGATGACATGGTCATGGAACATTGTGATGACAAGAATTCTGGAGCATTGTGATGACAAGGGCCATGGAGCATTGTGATGACACGGTCATGGAACATTGTGATGACAAGAATTCTGGAGCATTGTGATGACAAGGGCCATGGAGCATTGTGATGACACGGTCATGGAACATTGTGATGACAAGAATTCTGGAGCATTGTGATGACAAGGGCCATGGAGAATTGTGATGACATGGTCATGGAACATTGTGATGACAAGAATTCTGGAGCATTGTGATGACAAGGGCCATGGAGCATTGTGATGACACGGTCATGGAACATTGTGATGACAAGAATTCTGGAGCATTGTGATGACAAGGGCCATGGAGAATTGTGATGACACGGTCATGGAACATTGTGATGACAAGAATTCTGGAGCATTGTGATGACAAGGGCCATGGTGCATTGTGATGACACGGTCATGGAACATTGTGATGACAAGAATTCTGGAGCATTGTGAAGACAAGGGCCATGGAGCATTGTGATGACAAGTGTCATGGAGCATTGTAATGAGAGGTTTCATTGTGCACCGTGATGACAAGTGGGATGGAGTATTGTGATGAAACTGGTCCTGGAGCATTGTGATAACAAAAGCCATTGAGCATTGTGATGACAGGCATCATGGAGCATTGTGAAGAAAGGGGTTATGGGGAATTGTAATGACAATAGAGAAATGTGATGAAAATGGTCAGCAAGCAAAGTGATTAAAGTGGTCATTTAGAATTGTCATTAAAAACTATATAGAGCATTGTGATGGCAAAGGTCATGGAGAACTGTGATGACCAGGGTCATGTAGCATGGTGATGACACGGTCATGGAACATTGTGATGACAAGAATTATGGAGCATTGTGATGACAAGGGCCATGGAGCATTGTGATGACACGGTCATGGAACAATGTGATGACAAGAATTCGGGCGCATTGTGATGACAAGGGCCATGGAGCATTGTGATGACATGGTCATCGATCATTGTGATGACAAGAATTCTGGAGCATTGTGATGACAAGGGCCATGGAGCATTGTGATGACACGGTCATGTTACATTGTAATGACAAGAATTCTGGAGCATTGTGATGACAAGAATTCTGGAGCATTGTGATGACAAGGGCCATGGAGCATTGTGATGACACGGTCATGGAACATTGTGATGACAAGAACTCTGGAGCATTGTGAGGACAAGGGCCATGGTGCATTGTGATGACACGGTCATGGAACATTGTGATGACAAGCAATCTAGAGCATTGTGATGACAAGGGCCATGGAGCATTGTGATGACACGGTCATGGAACATTGTGATGACAAGAATTCTGGAGCATTGTGATGACAAGGGCCATGGAGAATTGTGAAGACATGGTCATGGAACATGGTGATGACAAGAATTCTGGAGCATTGTGAAGACAAGGGCCATGGAGCATTGTGATGACAAGAATCATGGAGCATTGTAATGATAGGATTCATTGTGCACCGTGATGACAAGGGGGATGGAGTATTGTGATGAAACTGGTCCTGGAGCATTGTGATAACAAAAGCCATTGAGCATTGTGATGACAGGCATCATGGAGCATTGTGAAGAAAGGTGTCATGGGAAATTGTAATGACAATAGAGAAATGTGATGAAAATGGTCAGCAAGCAAAGTGATTAAAGTGGTCATTTAGAATGGTCATGAAAAACTATATAGAGCATTGTGATGGCAAAGGTCATGGAGAACTGTGATTACCAGAGTCATGTAGCATGGTGATGACACGGTCATGGAACATTGTGATGACAAGGACCATGGAGCATTGTGATGACACGGTCATGGAACAATGTGATGAGAAGAATTCTGGCGCATTGTGATGACAAGGGCCATTGAGCATTGTGATGACATGGTCATCGATCATTGTGATGACAAGAATTCTGGAGCATTGTGATGACAAGGGCCATGGAGCATTGTGATGACACGGTCATGGAACATTGTAATGACAAGAATTCTGGAGCATTGTGATGACAAGGGCCATGGAGCATTGTGATGACACGGTCATGGAACATTGTGATGACAAGAATTGTGGAGCATTGTGATGACAAGGGCCATGGATAATTCTGATGACATGGTCATGGAACATTGTGATGACAAGAATTCTGGAGCATTGTGATGACATGTGTCATGGAACATTGTAATGAAACTTTTCATTGTGCACCGTGATGACAAGGGGGATGGAGTATTGTGATGAAACTGGTCCCGGAGCATTGTGATAACAAAAGCCATTGAGCATTGTGATGACAGGCATCATGGAGCATTGTGAAGAAAGAGGTCATGGGAAATTGTAATGAAAATAGAGAAATGTGATGAAAATGGTCAGCAAGCAAAGTGATTAAAGTGGTCATTTAGAATTGTCATGAAAAACTATATAGAGCATTTTGATGACAAAGGTCATGGAAAACTGTGATGACCAGGGTCATGTAGCATTGTGATGACAGGGTCATGGAACATTGTGATGACAAGAATTATGGAGTATTGTGATAACACGGTCATGCAACATTGTGATGACAAGCAATCTGGAGCATTGTGATGACAAGGGCCATGGAGCATTTTGATGACACGGTCATGGAACATTGTGATGACAAGAATTCTGGAGCATTGTGATGACAAGGGCCATGGAGCATTGTGATGACACGGTCATGGAACATTGTGATGACAAGAATTCTGGAGCATTGTGATAACAAGGGCCATGGAGCATTGTGATGACACGGTCATGGAACATTGTGATGACAAGAATTCTGGAGCATTGTGATGACAAGGGCCATGGTGCATTGTGATGACACGGTCATGGAACATTGTGATGACAAGAATTCTGGAGCATTGTGAAGACAAGGGCCATGGAGCATTGTGATGACAAGTGTCATGGAGCATTGTAATGAAACTTTTCATTGTGCACCGTGATGACAAGGGGGATGGAGTATTGTGATGAAACTGGTCCTGGAGCATTGTGATAACAAAAAACATTGAGCATTGTGATGACAGGCATCATGGAGCATTGTGAAGAAAGGGGTCATGGGGAATTGTAATGACAATAGAGAAATGTGATGAAAATGGTCAGCATGCAAAGTGATTAAAGTGGTCCTTTAGAATTGTCATGAAAAAGTATATAGAGCATAGTGATGACAAAGGTCATGGAGAACTGTGATGACCCGGGTCATGTAGCATTGTGATGACACGGTCATGGAACATTGTGATGACAAGAATTATGGAGCATTGTGATGACACGGTCATGGAACATTGTGATGACAAGAATTTTGGAGCATTGTGATGACAAGGGCCATGGTGCATTATGATGACACGGTCATGGAACTTTGTGACGACAAGCAATCTGGAGCATTGTGATGACAAGGGCCATGGAGCATTGTGATGACACGGTCATGGAACATTGTAATGAGATGTTTCATTGTGCACCGTGATGACAAGGGGGATGGAGTATTGTGATGAAAGTGGTCCTGGAGCATTGTGATAACAAAAGCCATTGAGCATTGTGCTGACAGGCATCATGGAGCATTGTGAAGAAAGGGGTCATGGGAAATTGTAATGACAATAGAGAAATGTGATGAAAATGGTCAGCAAGCAAAGTGATTAAAGTGGTCATTTAGAATTTTCATGAAAAACTACATAGAGCATTGTGATGACAAAGGTCATGGTGAACTGTGATGGCCAGAGTCATGTAGCATTGTGATGACACAGTCATGGAACATTGTGATGACAATAATTATGGAGCATTGTGATGACACGGTCATAGAACATTGTGATGACAAGAATTCTGGAGCATTGTGATGACAAGGGCCATGGAGCATTGTGATGACACGGTCATGGAACATTGTGATGACAAGAATTCTGGAGCATTGTGATGACACGCTCATGGAACATTGTGATGACAAGAATTATGGAGCATTGTGATGACACGGTCATGGAACATTGTGATGACAAGAATTCTGGAGCATTATGATGACAAGGGCCATGGAGCATTGTGATGACACGGTCATGGAACATTGTGATGAAAAGAATTCTGGAGCATTGTGATGACAAGGGCCATGGAGCATTGTGATGACACAGTCATGGAACACTGTGATGACAAGAATTCTGGAGCATTGTGATGACAAGGGCCATGGAGAATTGTGATGACATGGTCATGGAACATTGTGATGACAAGAATTCTGGAGCATTGTGATGACATGTGTCATGGAGAATTGTAATGAAACTTTTCATTGTGCACCGTGATGACAAGGGAGATGGAGTAATGTGATGAAACTGGTCCTGGAGCATTGTGATAACAAAAGCCATTGAGCATTGTGATGACAGGCATCATGGAGCATTGTGAAGAAAGGGGTCATGGGGAATTGTAATGACAATAGAGAAATGTGATGAAAATGGTCAGCAAGCAAAGTGATTAAAGTGGTCATTTAGAATTGTCATGAAAAACTATATAGAGCACTGTGATGACAAAGGTCATGGAGAAATGTTATGACCAGGGTCATGTAGCATTGTGATGACACGGTCATG
This sequence comes from Balaenoptera acutorostrata, assembly GCF_949987535.1. Taxonomy (NCBI): domain Eukaryota; kingdom Metazoa; phylum Chordata; class Mammalia; order Artiodactyla; family Balaenopteridae; genus Balaenoptera; species Balaenoptera acutorostrata. Next base: position 321,899 of record NW_026645853.1, on the reverse strand, counting down.
GAACATTGTGATGACAAGAATTATGGAGCATTGTGATGACACGATCATGGAACATTGTGATGACAAGAACTCTGGAGCATTGTGATGACAAGGGCCATGGTGCATTGTGATGACACGGTCATGGGACTTTGTGATGACAAGCAATCTAGAGCATTGTGATGACAAGGGCCATGGAACATTGTGATGACACGGTCATGGAATATTGTGATGACAAGAATTCTGGAGCATTATGATGACAAGGGCCATGGAGCATTGTGATGACATGGTCATGGAACAATGTGATGACAAGAATTCTGGCGCATTGTGATGACAAGGGACATGGAGCATTGTGATGACATGGTCATCGATCATTGTGATGACAAGAATTCTGGAGCATTGTGATGACAAGGGCCATGGAGCATTGTGATGACACGGTCATTGAACATTGTAATGACAAGAATTCTGGAGCATTGTGATGACAAGGGCCATGGAGCATTGTGATGACACAGTCATGGAACATTGTGATGACAAGAATTCTGGAGCATTGTGATGACATGTGTCATGGAGCATTGTAATGAAACTTTTCATTGTGCACCGTGATGACAATGGGGATGGAGTATTGTGATGAAACTGGTCCTGGAGCATTGTGATAACAAAAGCCATTGAGCATTGTGATGACAGGCATCATGGAGCATTGTGAAGAAAGAGGTCATGGGAAATTGTAATGAAAATAGAGAAATGTGATGAAAATTGTCAGCAAGCAAAGTGATTAAAGTGGTCATTTACAATTGTCATGAAAAACTATATAGAGCATTGTGATGACAAAGGTCATGGAGAACTGTGATGACCAGGGTCATGTAGCATTGTGATGACACGGTCATCGAACATTGTGATGACAAGAATTCTGGAGCATTGTGATGACAAGGGCCATGGAGCATTGTGATGACACGGTCATGGAACATTGTGATGACAAGAATTCTGGAGCATTGTGATGGCAAGGGCCAAGGAGCATTGTGATGACACAGTCATGGAACATTGTGATGACAAGAATTCTGGAGCATTGTGATGACAAGGGCCATGGAGAATTGTGATGACATGGTCATGGAACATTGTAATGACAAGAATTCTGGAGCATTGTGATGAGATGTGTCATGGAGAATTGTAATGAAACTTTTCATTGTGCACCGTGATGACAAGGGAGATGGAGTAATGTGATGAAACTGGTCCTGGAGCATTGTGATAACAAAAGCCATTGAGCATTGTGATGACAGGCATCATGGAGCATTGTGAAGAAAGGGGTCATGGGGAATTGTAATGACAATAGAGAAATGTGATGAAAATGGTCAGCAAGCAAAGTGATTAAAGTGGTCATTTAGAATTGTCATGAAAAACTATATAGAGCACTGTGATGACAAAGGTCATGGAGAACTGTGATGACCAGGGTCATGTAGCATTGTGATGACACGGTCATGGAACATTGTGATGACAAGAATTATGGTGCATTGTGATGACACGGTCATGGAACTTTGTGATGACAAGCAATCTAGAGCATTGTGATGACAAGGGCCATGGAACATTGTGATGACACGGTCATCGAATATTGTGATGACAAGAAATCTGGAGCATTATGATGACAAGGACCATGGAGCATTGTGATGACACGGTCATTGAACATTGTAATGACAAGAATTCTGGAGCATTGTGATGACAAGGGCCATGGAGCATTGTGATGACACAGTCATGGAACATTGTGATGACAAGAACTCTGGAGCATTGTGATGACAAGGGCCATGGTGCATTGTGATGACACGGTCATGGAACTTTGTGATGACAAGCAATCTAGAGCATTGTGATGACAAGGGCCATGGAACATTGTGATGACACGGTCATCGAATATTGTGATGACAAGAATTCTGGAGCATTATGATGACAAGGGCCATGGAGCATTGTGATGACATGGTCATGGAACATTGTAATGACAAGAATTCTGGAGCATTGTGATGACAAGGGCCATGGAGCATTGTGATGACACAGTCATGGAACATTGTGATGACAAGAATTCTGGAGCATTGTGATGACAATGGCCATGGAGCATTGTGATGACACGGTCATAGAACATTGTGATGACAAGAATTCTGGAGCATTGTGATGACAAGGCCCATGGAGAATTGTGATGACACGGTCATGGAACATTGTGATGACAAGAATTATGAAGCATTGTGATGACACGATCATGGAACATTGTGATGACAAGAATTCTGGAGCATTGTGATGACAAGGGCCATGGAGCATTGTGATGACACGGTCATGGAACATTGTGATGACAAGAATTCTGGAGCATTGTGATGACAAGGGCCATGGAGAATTGTGATGACATGTTCATGGAACATTGTGATGACAAGAATTCTGGAGCATTGTGATGACAAGGGCCATGGATCATTGTGATGACACGGTCATGGAACATTGTGATGACAAGAATTCTGGAGCATTGTGATGACAAGGGCCATGGAGAATTGTGATGACACGGTCATGGAACATTGTGATGACAAGAATTCTGGAGCATTGTGATGACAAGGGCCATGGAGCATTGTGATGACACGGTCATGGAACATTGTGATGACAAGAATTTTGGAGCATTGTGATGACAAGGGCCATGGTGCATTGTGATGACACGGTCATGGAACATTGTGATGACAAGAATTCTGGAGCATTGTGAAGACAAGGGCCATGGAGCATTGTGATGACAAGTGTCATGGAGCATTGTAATGAGAGGTTTCATTGTGCACCGTGATGACAAGTGGGATGGAGTATTGTGATGAAACTGGTCCTGGAGCATTGTGATAACAAAAGCCATTGAGCATTGTGATGACAGGCATCATGGAGCATTGTGAAGAAAGGGGTCATGGGGAATTGTAATGACAATAGAGAAATGTGATGAAAATGGTCAGCAAGCAAAGTGATTAAAGTGGTCATTTAGAATTGTCATGAAAAACTATATAGAGCATTGTGATGACAAGGGCCATGGAGCATTGTGATGACACGGTCATGGAACAATGTGATGACAAGAATTCTGGCGCATTGTGATGACAAGGGCCATGGAGCATTGTGATGACATGGTCATCGATCATTGTGATGAGAAGAATTCTGGAGCATTGTGATGACACGGTCATGGAACATTGTAATGATAAGAATTCTGGAGCATTGTGATGACAAGAATTCTGGAGCATTGTGATGACAAGGGCCATGGAGCATTGTGACGACACGGTCATGGAACATTGTGATGACAAGAACTCTGGAGCAATGTGAGGACAAGGGCCATGGTGCATTGTGATGACACGGTCATGGAACTTTGTGATGACAAGCAATCTAGAGCATTGTGATGACAAGGGCCATGGAGCATTGTGATGACACGGTCATGGAACATTGTGATGACAAGAATTCTGGAGCATTGTGATGACAAGGGCCATGGAGAATTGTGAAGACATGGTCATGGAACATGGTGATGACAAGAATTCTGGAGCATTGTGAAGACAAGGGCCATGGAGCATTGTGATGACAAGAATCATGGAGCATTGTAATGAGAGGTTTCATTGTGCACCGTGATGACAAGGGGGATGGAGTATTGTGATGAAACTGGTCCTGGAGCATTGTGATAACAAAAGCCATTGAGCATTGTGATGACAGGCATCATGGAGCATTGTGAAGAAAGGTGTCATGGGAAATTGTAATGACAATAGAGAAATGTGATGAAAATGGTCAGCAAGCAAAGTGATTAAAGTGGTCATTTAGAATTGTCATGAAAAACTATATAGAGCATTGTGATGGCAAAGGTCATGGAGAACTGTGATGACCAGGGTCATGTAGCATGGTGATGACACGGTCATGGAACATTGTGATGACAAGGACCATGGAGCATTGTGATGACACGGTCATGGAACAATGTGATGAGAAGAATTCTGGCGCATTGTGATGACAAGGGCCATTGAGCATTGTGATGACATGGTCATCGATCATTGTGATGACAAGAATTCTGGAGCATTGTGATGACAAGGGCCATGGAGCATTGTGATGACACGGTCATGGAACATTGTAATGACAAGAATTCTGGAGCATTGTGATGACAAGGGCCATGGAGCATTGTGATGACACGGTCATGGAACATTGTGATGACAAGAATTGTGGAGCATTGTGATGACAAGGGCCATGGATAATTCTGATGACATGGTCATGGAACATTGTGATGACAAGAATTCTGGAGCATTGTGATGACATGTGTCATGGAACATTGTAATGAAACTTTTCATTGTGCACCGTGATGACAAGGGGGATGGAGTATTGTGATGAAACTGGTCCCGGAGCATTGTGATAACAAAAGCCATTGAGCATTGTGATGACAGGCATCATGGAGCATTGTGAAGAAAGAGGTCATGGGAAATTGTAATGAAAATAGAGAAATGTGATGAAAATGGTCAGCAAGCAAAGTGATTAAAGTGGTCATTTAGAATTGTCATTAAAAACTATATAGAGCATTGTGATGGCAAAGGTCATGGAGAACTGTGATGACCAGTGTCATGTAGCATTGTGATGACACGGACATGGAACATTGTGATGACAAGAATTGTGGAGCATTGTGGTGACACGGTCATGGAACATTGTGATGACAAGAATTATGAAGCATTGTGATGACACGATCATGGAACATTGTGATGACAAGAATTCTGGAGCATTGTGATGACAAGGGCCATGGAGCATTGTGATGACAAGGTCATGGAACATTGTGATGACAAGAATTCTGGAGCATTGTGATGACAAGGGCCATGGAGAATTGTGATGACATGTTCATGGAACATTGTGATGACAAGAATTCTGGAGCATTGTGATGACAAGGGCCATGGATCATTGTGATGACACGGTCATGGAACATTGTGATGACAAGAATTCTGGAGCATTGTGATGACAAGGGCCATGGAGCATTGTGATGACACGGTCATGGAACATTGTGATGACAAGAATTCTGGAGCATTGTGATGACAAGGGCCATGGAGCATTGTGATGACACGGTCATGGAACATTGTGATGACAAGAATTTTGGAGCATTGTGATGACAAGGGCCATGGTGCATTGTGATGACACGGTCATGGAACATTGTGATGACAAGAATTCTGGAGCATTGTGAAGACAAGGGCCATGGAGCATTGTGATGACAAGTGTCATGGAGCATTGTAATGAGAGGTTTCATTGTGCACCGTGATGACAAGTGGGATGGAGTATTGTGATGAAACTGGTCCTGGAGCATTGTGATAACAAAAGCCATTGAGCATTGTGATGACAGGCATCATGGAGCATTGTGAAGAAAGGGGTCATGGGGAATTGTAATGACAATAGAGAAATGTGATGAAAATGGTCAGCAAGCAAAGTGATTAAAGTGGTCATTTAGAATTGTCATGAAAAACTATATAGAGCATTGTGATGACAAGGGCCATGGAGCATTGTGATGACACGGTCATGGAACAATGTGATGACAAGAATTCTGGCGCATTGTGATGACAAGGGCCATGGAGCATTGTGATGACATGGTCATCGATCATTGTGATGAGAAGAATTCTGGAGCATTGTGATGACAAGGGCCATGGAGCATTCTGATGACACGGTCATGGAACATTGTAATGATAAGAATTCTGGAGCATTGTGATGACAAGAATTCTGGAGCATTGTGATGACAAGGGCCATGGAGCATTGTGACGACACGGTCATGGAACATTGTGATGACAAGAACTCTGGAGCAATGTGAGGACAAGGGCCATGGTGCATTGTGATGACACTGTCATGGAACTTTGTGATGACAAGCAATCTAGAGCATTGTGATGACAAGGGCCATGGAGCATTGTGATGACACGGTCATGGAACATTGTGATGACAAGAATTCTGGAGCATTGTGATGACAAGGGCCATGGAGAATTGTGAAGACATGGTCATGGAACATGGTGATGACAAGAATTCTGGAGCATTGTGAAGACAAGGGCCATGGAGCATTGTGATGACAAGAATCATGGAGCATTGTAATGAGAGGTTTCATTGTGCACCGTGATGACAAGGGGGATGGAGTATTGTGATGAAACTGGTCCTGGAGCATTGTGATAACAAAAGCCATTGAGCATTGTGATGACAGGCATCATGGAGCATTGTGAAGAAAGGTGTCATGGGAAATTGTAATGACAATAGAGAAATGTGATGAAAATGGTCAGCAAGCAAAGTGATTAAAGTGGTCATTTAGAATTGTCATGAAAAACTATATAGAGCATTGTGATGGCAAAGGTCATGGAGAACTGTGATGACCAGGGTCATGTAGCATGGTGATGACACGGTCATGGAACATTGTGATGACAAGGACCATGGAGCATTGTGATGACACGGTCATGGAACAATGTGATGAGAAGAATTCTGGCGCATTGTGATGACAAGGGCCATTGAGCATTGTGATGACATGGTCATCGATCATTGTGATGACAAGAATTCTGGAGCATTGTGATGACAAGGGCCATGGAGCATTGTGATGACACGGTCATGGAACATTGTAATGACAAGAATTCTGGAGCATTGTGATGACAAGGGCCATGGAGCATTGTGATGACACGGTCATGGAACATTGTGATGACAAGAATTGTGGAGCATTGTGATGACAAGGGCCATGGATAATTCTGATGACATGGTCATGGAACATTGTGATGACAAGAATTCTGGAGCATTGTGATGACATGTGTCATGGAACATTGTAATGAAACTTTTCATTGTGCACCGTGATGACAAGGGGGATGGAGTATTGTGATGAAACTGGTCCCGGAGCATTGTGATAACAAAAGCCATTGAGCATTGTGATGACAGGCATCATGGAGCATTGTGAAGAAAGAGGTCATGGGAAATTGTAATGAAAATAGAGAAATGTGATGAAAATGGTCAGCAAGCAAAGTGATTAAAGTGGTCATTTAGAATTGTCATGAAAAACTATATAGAGCATTTTGATGACAAAGGTCATGGAAAACTGTGATGACCAGGGTCATGTAGCATTGTGATGACAGGGTCATGGAACATTGTGATGACAAGAATTATGGAGTATTGTGATAACACGGTCATGCAACATTGTGATGACAAGCAATCTGGAGCATTGTGATGAAAAGGGCCATGGAGCATTGTGATGACACGGTCATGGAACATTGTGATGACAAGAATTCTGGAGCATTGTGATGACAAGGGCCATGGAGCATTGTGATGACACGGTCATGGAACATTGTGATGACAAGAATTCTGGAGCATTGTGATAACAAGGGCCATGGAGAATTGTGATGACACGGTCATGGAACATTGTGATGACAAGAATTCTGGAGCATTGTGATGACAAGGGCCATGGAGCATTGTGATGACACGGTCATGGAACATTGTGATGACAAGAATTTTGGAGCATTGTGATGACAAGGGCCATGGTGCATTGTGATGACACGGTCATGGAACATTGTGATGACAAGAATTCTGGAGCATTGTGAAGACAAGGGCCATGGAGCATTGTGATGACAAGTGTCATGGAGCATTGTAATGAAACTTTTCATTGTGCACCGTGATGACAAGGGGGATGGAGTATTGTGATGAAACTGGTCCTGGAGCATTGTGATAACAAAAAACATTGAGCATTGTGATGACAGGCATCATGGAGCATTGTGAAGAAAGGGGTCATGGGGAATTGTAATGACAATAGAGAAATGTGATGAAAATGGTCAGCATGCAAAGTGATTAAAGTGGTCCTTTAGAATTGTCATGAAAAACTATATAGAGCATAGTGATGACAAAGGTCATGGAGAACTGTGATGACCCGGGTCATGTAGCATTGTGATGACACGGTCATGGAACATTGTGATGACAAGAATTATGGAGCATTGTGATGACACGGTCATGGAACATTGTGATGACAAGAATTTTGGAGCATTGTGATGACAAGGGCCATGGTGCATTATGATGACACGGTCATGGAACTTTGTGACGACAAGCAATCTGGAGCATTGTGATGACAAGGGCCATGGAGCATTGTGATGACACGGTCATGGAACATTGTAATGAGATGTTTCATTGTGCACCGTGATGACAAGGGGGATGGAGTATTGTGATGAAAGTGGTCCTGGAGCATTGTGATAACAAAAGCCATTGAGCATTGTGCTGACAGGCATCATGGAGCATTGTGAAGAAAGGGGTCATGGGAAATTGTAATGACAATAGAGAAATGTGATGAAAATGGTCAGCAAGCAAAGTGATTAAAGTGGTCATTTAGAATTTTCATGAAAAACTACATAGAGCATTGTGATGACAAAGGTCATGGTGAACTGTGATGGCCAGAGTCATGTAGCACTGTGATGACACAGTCATGGAACATTGTGATGACAATAATTATGGAGCATTGTGATGACACGGTCATAGAACATTGTGATGACAAGAATTCTGGAGCATTGTGATGACAAGGGCCATGGAGCATTGTGATGACACGGTCATGGAACATTGTGATGACAAGAATTCTGGAGCATTGTGATGACACGCTCATGGAACATTGTGATGACAAGAATTATGGAGCATTGTGATGACACGGTCATGGAACATTGTGATGACAAGAATTCTGGAGCATTATGATGACAAGGGCCATGGAGCATTGTGATGACACGGTCATGGAACATTGTGATGAAAAGAATTCTGGAGCATTGTGATGACAAGGGCCATGGAGCATTGTGATGACACAGTCATGGAACACTGTGATGACAAGAATTCTGGAGCATTGTGATGACAAGGGCCATAGAGAATTGTGATGACATGGTCATGGAACATTGTGATGACAAGAATTCTGGAGCATTGTGATGACATGTGTCATGGAGAATTGTAATGAAACTTTTCATTGTGCACCGTGATGACAAGGGAGATGGAGTAATGTGATGAAACTGGTCCTGGAGCATTGTGATAACAAAAGCCATTGAGCATTGTGATGACAGGCATCATGGAGCATTGTGAAGAAAGGGGTCATGGGGAATTGTAATGACAATAGAGAAATGTGATGAAAATGGTCAGCAAGCAAAGTGATTAAAGTGGTCATTTAGAATTGTCATGAAAAACTATATAGAGCACTGTGATGACAAAGGTCATGGAGAAATGTTATGACCAGGGTCATGTAGCATTGTGATGACACGGTCATGGAACATTGTGATGACAAGAATTATGGAGCATTGTGATGACACGATCATGGAACATTGTGATGACAAGAACTCTGGAGCATTGTGATGACAAGGGCCATGGTGCATTGTGATGACACGGTCATGGAACTTTGTGATGACAAGCAATCTAGAGCATTGTGATGACAAGGGCCATGGAACATTGTGATGACACGGTCATGGAATATTGTGATGACAAGAATTCTGGAGCATTATGATGACAAGGGCCATGGAGCATTGTGATGACATGGTCATGGAACAATGTGATGACAAGAATTCTGGCGCATTGTGATGACAAGGGACATGGAGCATTGTGATGACATGGTCATCGATCATTGTGATGACAAGAATTCTGGAGCATTGTGATGACAAGGGCCATGGAGCATTGTGATGACACGGTCATTGAACATTGTAATGACAAGAATTCTGGAGCATTGTGATGACAAGGGCCATGGAGCATTGTGATGACACAGTCATGGAACATTGTGATGACAAGAATTCTGGAGCATTGTGATGACATGTGTCATGGAGCATTGTAATGAAACTTTTCATTGTGCACCGTGATGACAAGGGGGATGGAGTATTGTGATGAAACTGGTCCTGGAGCATTGTGATAACAAAAAACTTTGAGCATTGTGATGACAGGCATCATGGAGCATTGTGAAGAAAGGGGTCATGGGGAATTGTAATGACAATAGAGAAATGTGATGAAAATGGTCAGCAAGCAAAGTGATTAAAGTGGTCCTTTAGAATTGTCATGAAAAACTATATAGAGCATTGTAATGACAAAGGTCATGGAGAACTGTGATGACCAGGGTCATGTAGCATTGTGATGACACGGTCATGGAACATTGTGATGACAAGAATTATGGAGCATTGTGATGACACGGTCATGGAACATTGTGATGACAAGAATTTTGGAGCATTGTGATGACAAGGGCCATGGTGCATTATGATGACACGGTCATGGAACTTTGTGATGACAAGCAATCTGGAGCATTGTGATGACAAGGGCCTTGGAGCATTGTGATGACAAGTGTCATGGAGCATTGTAATGAGAGGTTTCATTGTGCACCGTGATGACAATGGGGATGGAGTATTGTGATGAAACTGGTCCTGGAGCATTGTGATAACAAAAGCCATTGAGCATTGTGATGACAGGCATCATGGAGCATTGTGAAGAAAGAGGTCATGGGAAATTGTAATGAAAATAGAGAAATGTGATGAAAATTGTCAGCAAGCAAAGTGATTAAAGTGGTCATTTACAATTGTCATGAAAAACTATATAGAGCATTGTGATGACAAAGGTCATGGAGAACTGTGATGACCAGGGTCATGTAGCATTGTGATGACACGGTCATCGAACATTGTGATGACAAGAATTCTGGAGCATTGTGATGACAAGGGCCATGGAGCATTGTGATGACACGGTCATGGAACATTGTGATGACAAGAATTCTGGAGCATTGTGATGACAAGGGCCAAGGAGCATTGTGATGACACAGTCATGGAACATTGTGATGACAAGAATTCTGGAGCATTGTGATGACAAGGGCCATGGAGAATTGTGATGACATGGTCATGGAACATTGTAATGACAAGAATTCTGGAGCATTGTGATGAGATGTGTCATGGAGAATTGTAATGAAACTTTTCATTGTGCACCGTGATGACAAGGGAGATGGAGTAATGTGATGAAACTGGTCCTGGAGCATTGTGATAACAAAAGCCATTGAGCATTGTGATGACAGGCATCATGGAGCATTGTGAAGAAAGGGGTCATGGGGAATTGTAATGACAATAGAGAAATGTGATGAAAATGGTCAGCAAGCAAAGTGATTAAAGTGGTCATTTAGAATTGTCATGAAAAACTATATAGAGCACTGTGATGACAAAGGTCATGGAGAACTGTGATGACCAGGGTCATGTAGCATTGTGATGACACGGTCATGGAACATTGTGATGACAAGAATTATGGTGCATTGTGATGACACGGTCATGGAACTTTGTGATGACAAGCAATCTAGAGCATTGTGATGACAAGGGCCATGGAACATTGTGATGACACGGTCATCGAATATTGTGATGACAAGAATTCTGGAGCATTATGATGACAAGGACCATGGAGCATTGTGATGACACGGTCATTGAACATTGTAATGACAAGAATTCTGGAGCATTGTGATGACAAGGGCCATGGAGCATTGTGATGACACAGTCATGGAACATTGTGATGACAAGAACTCTGGAGCATTGTGATGACAAGGGCCATGGTGCATTGTGATGACACGGTCATGGAACTTTGTGATGACAAGCAATCTAGAGCATTGTGATGACAAGGGCCATTGAACATTGTGATGACACGGTCATCGAATATTGTGATGACAAGAATTCTGGAGCATTATGATGACAAGGGCCATGGAGCATTGTGATGACACGGTCATGGAACATTGTAATGACAAGAATTCTGGAGCATTGTGATGACAAGGGCCATGGAGCATTGTGATGACACAGTCATGGAACATTGTGATGACAAGAATTCTGGAGCATTGTGATGACAATGGCCATGGAGCATTGTGATGACACGGTCATAGAACATTGTGATGACAAGAATTCTGGAGCATTGTGATGACAAGGCCCATGGAGAATTGTGATGACACGGTCATGGAACATTGTGATGACAAGAATTATGAAGCATTGTGATGACACGATCATGGAACATTGTGATGACAAGAATTCTGGAGCATTGTGATGACAAGGGCCATGGAGCATTGTGATGACACGGTCATGGAACATTGTGATGACAAGAATTCTGGAGCATTGTGATGACAAGGGCCATGGAGAATTGTGATGACATGTTCATGGAACATTGTGATGACAAGAATTCTGGAGCATTGTGATGACAAGGGCCATGGAGCATTGTGATGACACGGTCATGGAACATTGTGATGACAAGAATTCTGGAGCATTGTGATGACAAGGCCCATGGAGAATTGTGATGACACGGTCATGGAACATTGTGATGACAAGAATTCTGGAGCATTGTGATGACAAGGGCCATGGAGCATTGTGATGACACGGTCATGGAACATTGTGATGACAAGAATTTTGGAGCATTGTGATGACAAGGGCCATGGTGCATTGTGATGACACGGTCATGGAACATTGTGATGACAAGAATTCTGGAGCATTGTGAAGACAAGGGCCATGGAGCATTGTGATGACAAGTGTCATGGAGCATTGTAATGAGAGGTTTCATTGTGCACCGTGATGACAAGTGGGATGGAGTATTGTGATGAATCTGGTCCTGGAGCATTGTGATAACAAAAGCCATTGAGCATTGTGATGACAGGCATCATGGAGCATTGTGAAGAAAGGGGTCATGGGGAATTGTAATGACAATAGAGAAATGTGATGAAAATGGTCAGCAAGCAAAGTGATTAAAGTGGTCATTTAGAATTGTCATGAAAAACTATATAGAGCATTGTGATGACAAGGGCCATGGAGCATTGTGATGACACGGTCATGGAACAATGTGATGACAAGAATTCTGGCGCATTGTGATGACAAGGGCCATGGAGCATTGTGATGACATGGTCATCGATCATTGTGATGAGAAGAATTCTGGAGCATTGTGATGACAAGGGCCATGGAGCATTGTGATGACACGGTCATGGAACATTGTAATGATAAGAATTCTGGAGCATTGTGATGACAAGAATTCTGGAGCATTGTGATGACAAGGGCCATGGAGCATTGTGACGACACGGTCATGGAACATTGTGATGACAAGAACTCTGGAGCATTGTGAGGACAAGGGCCATGGTGCATTGTGATGACACGGTCATGGATCTTTGTGATGACAAGCAATCTAGAGCATTGTGATGACAAGGGCCATGGAGCATTGTGATGACACGGTCATGGAACATTGTGATGACAAGAATTCTGGAGCATTGTGATGACAAGGGCCATGGAGAATTGTGAAGACATGGTCATGGAACATGGTGATGACAAGAATTCTGGAGCATTGTGAAGACAAGGGCCATGGAGCATTGTGATGACAAGAATCATGGAGCATTGTAATGAGAGGTTTCATTGTGCACCGTGATGACAAGGTCATCAAATAACTAATTTTCTTGTCAACTGCGTTATTATGAACTTTCATCAAATCTTTAACCATGGTCATTTTTAAGTCTTTTGTCATTTACAGACAGTTCTGGGTGTACTCTGATGATTTTGCAAATATGTTCCTATAAAAGGGTTTCATCTTCAAGAAATTCATGGAAAAGACTCTGACAAGTACAGGTTTCTGGTAACTGACTGTACTGCTGAACTGAATGAATAAGCATTTTCAGAACTCTAATGAAAAACTGATGAACTCACAAAAGTGCTAACAAAAGATCAAGATGAAAAAAAAGAAATTAATTACATGGGACTGAGTGAACTGATGAGGATGAGTATAATTTTTGTGACTTTCTGTCTGAATTAAAAAAAAAAAAAAAAAATCCCACAAGGACTTAGAGGAAAAGAATATACAAATCAATTTTCACTGCAAAGTAAAGGAGCTGTTACAGTGGAGGATTACTGGACTGAATGTCAATGTTATGACATAGTATAAGTGTGTTTCATGTTTGGTAATTGCAATCATTGTTGCTTTTGTTGTGGTCATCCATGTACAATGCTTGGTGTCAGTCTATCTATCTCTTGTAAAAATAAAATACAGTGTGTGTGTGTGGAAAAAAAAAAAAAAAAAAAAAAAAAAAAAAAGAAAAGAAATGCAAAAAAAAAAAAAAAAAAAAAAAAAAAACATGTCGCTGCCCAGAGTCAGTTTTCTGTGTATATACATTGGACTACTGAATAATCTGGAGAGGTAGTGGAGTGTGTGTGTGTGTGCACACGCGCACGTGTGCGCATGTGTAAGACTAAATTATTTTTAATTTTATACACAGGTGCTCCAAAAATACTGTTTTCTTGAGCCATGATAGAATTTTTCAAGGAATTGCTGGTAGATCTTGGAAATAAAATATAAACCCTAAAAGTCTACATCTGGCAATCCATAAAGGATAAATATAAGCAGTCAGCAGTATGATAAAATGCTCTGCCTTATTAGTAATTAAAGAAACATAACTTAAAAAAAAAAAAAAAAAAAAAAAAAAAAAAAAAAAAAAAAGAATTGTCATGAAATACTACTTAGAGCATTGTGATGACAAAGGTCATGGAGAACTGTGATGGCCAGGGTCATGTAGCATTGTGATGACACGGTCATGGAACATTGTGATGACAAGAATTATGGAGAATTGTGATGACACGGTCATAGAACATTGTGATGACAAGAATTCTGGAGCATTATGTTGACAAGGGCCATGGAGCATTGTGATGACACGGTCATGGAACATTGTGATGAAAAGAATTCTGGAGCATTGTGATGACACGCTCATGGAACATTGTGATGACAAGAATTATGGAGCATTGTGATGAACGGTCATGGAACATTGTGATGACAAGAATTCTGGAGCTTTATGATGACAAGGGCCATGGAGCATTGTGATGACACGGTCATGGAACATTGTGATGACAAGAATTCTGGAGCATTGTGATGACAAGGGCCATGGAGCATTGTGATGACACGGTCATGGAACATTGTGATGACAAGAATTTTGGAGCATTGTGATGACAAGGGCCATGGTGCATTGTGATGACACGGTCATGGAACATTGTGATGACAAGAATTCTGGAGCATTGTGAAGACAAGGGCCATGGAGCATTGTGATGACAAGTGTCATGGAGCATTGTAATGAGAGGTTTCATTGTGCACCGTGATGACAAGTGGGATGGAGTATTGTGATGAATCTGGTCCTGGAGCATTGTGATAACAAAAGCCATTGAGCATTGTGATGACAGGCATCATGGAGCATTGTGAAGAAAGGGGTCATGGGGAATTGTAATGACAATAGAGAAATGTGATGAAAATGGTCAGCAAGCAAAGTGATTAAAGTGGTCATTTAGAATTGTCATGAAAAACTATATAGAGCATTGTGATGACAAGGGCCATGGAGCATTGTGATGACACGGTCATGGAACAATGTGATGACAAGAATTCTGGCGCATTGTGATGACAAGGGCCATGGAGCATTGTGATGACATGGTCATCGATCATTGTGATGAGAAGAATTCTGGAGCATTGTGATGACAAGGGCCATGGAGCATTGTGATGACACGGTCATGGAACATTGTAATGATAAGAATTCTGGAGCATTGTGATGACAAGAATTCTGGAGCATTGTGATGACAAGGGCCATGGAGCATTGTGACGACACGGTCATGGAACATTGTGATGACAAGAACTCTGGAGCATTGTGAGGACAAGGGCCATGGTGCATTGTGATGACACGGTCATGGATCTTTGTGATGACAAGCAATCTAGAGCATTGTGATGACAAGGGCCATGGAGCATTGTGATGACACGGTCATGGAACATTGTGATGACAAGAATTCTGGAGCATTGTGATGACAAGGGCCATGGAGAATTGTGAAGACATGGTCATGGAACATGGTGATGACAAGAATTCTGGAGCATTGTGAAGACAAGGGCCATGGAGCATTGTGATGACAAGAATCATGGAGCATTGTAATGAGAGGTTTCATTGTGCACCGTGATGACAAGGTCATCAAATAACTAATTTTCTTGTCAACTGCGTTATTATGAACTTTCATCAAATCTTTAACCATGGTCATTTTTAAGTCTTTTGTCATTTACAGACAGTTCTGGGTGTACTCTGATGATTTTGCAAATATGTTCCTATAAAAGGGTTTCATCTTCAAGAAATTCATGGAAAAGACTCTGACAAGTACAGGTTTCTGGTAACTGACTGTACTGCTGAACTGAATGAATAAGCATTTTCAGAACTCTAATGAAAAACTGATGAACTCACAAAAGTGCTAACAAAAGATCAAGATGAAAAAAAAGAAATTAATTACATGGGACTGAGTGAACTGATGAGGATGAGTATAATTTTTGTGACTTTCTGTCTGAATTAAAAAAAAAAAAAAAAAATCCCACAAGGACTTAGAGGAAAAGAATATACAAATCAATTTTCACTGCAAAGTAAAGGAGCTGTTACAGTGGAGGATTACTGGACTGAATGTCAATGTTATGACATAGTATAAGTGTGTTTCATGTTTGGTAATTGCAATCATTGTTGCTTTTGTTGTGGTCATCCATGTACAATGCTTGGTGTCAGTCTATCTATCTCTTGTAAAAATAAAATACAGTGTGTGTGTGTGGAAAAAAAAAAAAAAAAAAAAAAAAAAAAAAAGAAAAGAAATGCAAAAAAAAAAAAAAAAAAAAAAAAAACATGTCGCTGCCCAGAGTCAGTTTTCTGTGTATATACATTGGACTACTGAATAATCTGGAGAGGTAGTGGAGTGTGTGTGTGTGTGCACACGCGCACGTGTGCGCATGTGTAAGACTAAATTATTTTTAATTTTATACACAGGTGCTCCAAAAATACTGTTTTCTTGAGCCATGATAGAATTTTTCAAGGAATTGCTGGTAGATCTTGGAAATAAAATATAAACCCTAAAAGTCTACATCTGGCAATCCATAAAGGATAAATATAAGCAGTCAGCAGTATGATAAAATGCTCTGCCTTATTAGTAATTAAAGAAACATAACTTAAAAAAAAAAAAAAAAAAAAAAAAAAAAAAAAAAAAAAAGAATTGTCATGAAATACTACTTAGAGCATTGTGATGACAAAGGTCATGGAGAACTGTGATGGCCAGGGTCATGTAGCATTGTGATGACACGGTCATGGAACATTGTGATGACAAGAATTATGGAGAATTGTGATGACACGGTCATAGAACATTGTGATGACAAGAATTCTGGAGCATTATGTTGACAAGGGCCATGGAGCATTGTGATGACACGGTCATGGAACATTGTGATGAAAAGAATTCTGGAGCATTGTGATGACACGCTCATGGAACATTGTGATGACAAGAATTATGGAGCATTGTGATGAACGGTCATGGAACATTGTGATGACAAGAATTCTGGAGCTTTATGATGACAAGGGCCATGGAGCATTGTGATGACACGGTCATGGAACATTGTGATGAAAAGAATTCTGGAGCATTGTGATGACAAGGGCCAGGGAGCATTGTGATGACATGGTCATGGAACATTGTGATGACAAGAATTCTGGAGCATTGTGATGACAAGGGCCATGGAGAATTGTGATGACATGGTCATGGAACATTGTGATGACAAGAATTCTGGAGCATTGTGATGACATGTGTCATGGAGAATTGTAATGAAACTTTTCATTGTGCACCGTGATGACAAGGGAGATGGAGTAATGTGATGAAACTGGTCCTGGAGCATTGTGATAAAAAAGCCATTGAGCATTGTGATGACAGGCATCATGGAGCATTGTGAAGAAAGGGGTCATGGGGAATTGTAATGACAATAGAGAAATGTGATGAAAATGGTCAGCAAGCAAAGTGATTAAAGTGGTCCTTTAGAATTGTCATGAAAAACTATATAGAGCACTGTGATGACAAAGGTCATGGAGAACTGTGATGACCAGGGTCATGTAGCATTGTGATGACACGGTCATGGAACATTGTGATGACAAGAATTATGGAGCATTGTGATGACACGGTCATGGAACATTGTGATGACAAGAATTCTGGAGCATTGTGATGACAAGGGCCATGGAGCATTGTGATGACACGATCATGGAACATTGTGATGACAAGAACTCTGGAGCATTGTGATGAAAAGGGCCATGGTGCATTGTGATGACACGGTCATGGAACTTTGTGATGACAAGCAATCTAGAGCATTGTGATGACAAGGGCCATGGAACATTGTGATGACACGGTCATGGAATATTGTGATGACAAGAATTCTGGAGCATTATGATGACAAGGGCCATGGAGCATTGTGATGACACGGTCATGGAACAATGTGATGACAAGAATTCTGGTGCATTGTGATGACAAGGGACATGGAGCATTGTGATGACATGGTCATCGATCATTGTGATGACAAGAATTCTGGAGCATTGTGATGACAAGGGCTATGGAGAATTGTGGTGACACGGTCATGGAACATTGTGATGACAAGAATTCTGGAGCATTGTGATGACAAGGGCCATGGAGCATTGTGATGACACAGTCATGGAACATTGTGATGACAAGAATTCTGGAGCATTGTGATGACACGATCATGGAACATTGTGATGACAAGAACTCTGGAGCATTGTGATGACAAGGGCCATGGTGCATTGTGATGACACGGTCATGGAACTTTGTGATGACAAGCAATCTAGAGCATTGTGATGACAAGGGCCATGGAACATTGTGATGACACGGTCATGGAATATTGTGATGACAAGAATTCTGGAGCATTATGATGACAAGGGCCATGGAGCATTGTGATGACATGGTCATGGAACAATGTGATGACAAGAATTCTGGCGCATTGTGATGACAAGGGACATGGAGCATTGTGATGACATGGTCATCGATCATTGTGATGACAAGAATTCTGGAGCATTGTGATGACAAGGGCCATGGAGCATTGTGATGACACGGTCATTGAACATTGTAATGACAAGAATTCTGGAGCATTGTGATGACAAGGGCCATGGAGCATTGTGATGACACAGTCATGGAACATTGTGATGACAAGAATTCTGGAGCATTGTGATGACATGTGTCATGGAGCATTGTAATGAAACTTTTCATTGTGCACCGTGATGACAAGGGGGATGGAGTATTGTGATGAAACTGGTCCTGGAGCATTGTGATAACAAAAAACTTTGAGCATTGTGATGACAGGCATCATGGAGCATTGTGAAGAAAGGGGTCATGGGGAATTGTAATGACAATAGAGAAATGTGATGAAAATGGTCAGCAAGCAAAGTGATTAAAGTGGTCCTTTAGAATTGTCATGAAAAACTATATAGAGCATTGTGATGACAAAGGTCATGGAGAACTGTGATGACCAGGGTCATGTAGCATTGTGATGACACGGTCATGGAACATTGTGATGACAAGAATTATGGAGCATTGTGATGACACGGTCATGGAACATTGTGATGACAAGAATTTTGGAGCATTGTGATGACAAGGGCCATGGTGCATTATGATGACACGGTCATGGAACTTTGTGATGACAAGCAATCTGGAGCATTGTGATGACAAGGGCCATGGAGCATTGTGATGACAAGTGTCATGGAGCATTGTAATGAGAGGTTTCATTGTGCACCGTGATGACAATGGGGATGGAGTATTGTGATGAAACTGGTCCTGGAGCATTGTGATAACAAAAGCCATTGAGCATTGTGATGACAGGCATCATGGAGCATTGTGAAGAAAGGGGTCATGGGGAATTGTAATGACAATAGAGAAATGTGATGAAAATGGTCAGCAAGCAAAGTGATTAAAGTGGTCCTTTAGAATTGTCATGAAAAACTATATAGAGCACTGTGATGACAAAGGTCATGGAGAACTGTGATGACCAGGGTCATGTAGCATTGTGATGACACGGTCATGGAACATTGTGATGACAAGAATTATGGAGCATTGTGATGACACGGTCATGGAACATTGTGATGACAAGAATTCTGGAGCATTGTGATGACAAGGGCCATGGAGCATTGTGATGACACGATCATGGAACATTGTGATGACAAGAACTCTGGAGCATTGTGATGAAAAGGGCCATGGTGCATTGTGATGACACGGTCATGGAACTTTGTGATGACAAGCAATCTAGAGCATTGTGATGACAAGGGCCATGGAACATTGTGATGACACGGTCATGGAATATTGTGATGACAAGAATTCTGGAGCATTATGATGACAAGGGCCATGGAGCATTGTGATGACACGGTCATGGAACAATGTGATGACAAGAATTCTGGTGCATTGTGATGACAAGGGACATGGAGCATTGTGATGACATGGTCATCGATCATTGTGATGACAAGAATTCTGGAGCATTGTGATGACAAGGGCTATGGAGAATTGTGGTGACACGGTCATGGAACATTGTGATGACAAGAATTCTGGAGCATTGTGATGACAAGGGCCATGGAGCATTGTGATGACACAGTCATGGAACATTGTGATGACAAGAATTCTGGAGCATTGTGATGACACGATCATGGAACATTGTGATGACAAGAACTCTGGAGCATTGTGATGACAAGGGCCATGGTGCATTGTGATGACACGGTCATGGAACTTTGTGATGACAAGCAATCTAGAGCATTGTGATGACAAGGGCCATGGAACATTGTGATGACACGGTCATCGAATATTGTGATGACAAGAATTCTGGAGCATTATGATGACAAGGGCCATGGAGCATTGTGATGACATGGTCATGGAACAATGTGATGACAAGAATTCTGGCGCATTGTGATGACAAGGGACATGGAGCATTGTGATGACATGGTCATCGATCATTGTGATGACAAGAATTCTGGAGCATTGTGATGACAAGGGCCATGGAGCATTGTGATGACACGGTCATTGAACATTGTAATGACAAGAATTCTGGAGCATTGTGATGACAAGGGCCATGGAGCATTGTGATGACACAGTCATGGAACATTGTGATGACAAGAATTCTGGAGCATTGTGATGACATGTGTCATGGAGCATTGTAATGAAACTTTTCATTGTGCACCGTGATGACAAGGGGGATGGAGTATTGTGATGAAACTGGTCCTGGAGCATTGTGATAACAAAAAACTTTGAGCATTGTGATGACAGGCATCATGGAGCATTGTGAAGAAAGGGGTCATGGGGAATTGTAATGACAATAGAGAAATGTGATGAAAATGGTCAGCAAGCAAAGTGATTAAAGTGGTCCTTTAGAATTGTCATGAAAAACTATATAGAGCATTGTGATGACAAAGGTCATGGAGAACTGTGATGACCAGGGTCATGTAGCATTGTGATGACACGGTCATGGAACATTGTGATGACAAGAATTATGGAGCATTGTGATGACACGGTCATGGAACATTGTGATGACAAGAATTTTGGAGCATTGTGATGACAAGGGCCATGGTGCATTATGATGACACGGTCATGGAGCTTTGTGATGACAAGCAATCTGGAGCATTGTGATGACAAGGGCCATGGAGCATTGTGATGACAAGTGTCATGGAGCATTGTAATGAGAGGTTTCATTGTGCACCGTGATGACAATGGGGATGGAGTATTGTGATGAAACTGGTCCTGGAGCATTGTGATAACAAAAGCCATTGAGCATTGTGATGACAGGCATCATGGAGCATTGTGAAGAAAGAGGTCATGGGAAATTGTAATGAAAATAGAGAAATGTGATGAAAATTGTCAGCAAGCAAAGTGATTAAAGTGGTCATTTACAATTGTCATGAAAAACTATATAGAGCATTGTGATGACAAAGGTCATGGAGAACTGTGATGACCAGGGTCATGTAGCATTGTGATGACACGGTCATCGAACATTGTGATGACAAGAATTCTGGAGCATTGTGATGACAAGGGCCATGGAGCATTGTGATGACACGGTCATGGAACATTGTGATGACAAGAATTCTGGAGCATTGTGATGACAAGGGCCAAGGAGCATTGTGATGACACAGTCATGGAACATTGTGATGACAAGAATTCTGGAGCATTGTGATGACAAGGGCCATGGAGAATTGTGATGACATGGTCATGGAACATTGTAATGACAAGAATTCTGGAGCATTGTGATGAGATGTGTCATGGAGAATTGTAATGAAACTTTTCATTGTGCACCGTGATGACAAGGGAGATGGAGTAATGTGATGAAACTGGTCCTGGAGCATTGTGATAACAAAAGCCATTGAGCATTGTGATGACAGGCATCATGGAGCATTGTGAAGAAAGGGGTCATGGGGAATTGTAATGACAATAGAGAAATGTGATGAAAATGGTCAGCAAGCAAAGTGATTAAAGTGGTCATTTAGAATTGTCATGAAAAACTATATAGAGCACTGTGATGACAAAGGTCATGGAGAACTGTGATGACCAGGGTCATGTAGCATTGTGATGACACGGTCATGGAACATTGTGATGACAAGAATTATGGTGCATTGTGATGACACGGTCATGGAACTTTGTGATGACAAGCAATCTAGAGCATTGTGATGACAAGGGCCATGGAACATTGTGATGACACGGTCATCGAATATTGTGATGACAAGAATTCTGGAGCATTATGATGACAAGGACCATGGAGCATTGTGATGACACGGTCATTGAACATTGTAATGACAAGAATTCTGGAGCATTGTGATGACAAGGGCCATGGAGCATTGTGATGACACAGTCATGGAACATTGTGATGACAAGAACTCTGGAGCATTGTGATGACAAGGGCCATGGTGCATTGTGATGACACGGTCATGGAACTTTGTGATGACAAGCAATCTAGAGCATTGTGATGACAAGGGCCATTGAACATTGTGATGACACGGTCATCGAATATTGTGATGACAAGAATTCTGGAGCATTATGATGACAAGGGCCATGGAGCATTGTGATGACACGGTCATGGAACATTGTAATGACAAGAATTCTGGAGCATTGTGATGACAAGGGCCATGGAGCATTGTGATGACACAGTCATGGAACATTGTGATGACAAGAATTCTGGAGCATTGTGATGACAATGGCCATGGAGCATTGTGATGACACGGTCATAGAACATTGTGATGACAAGAATTCTGGAGCATTGTGATGACAAGGCCCATGGAGAATTGTGAAGACACGGTCATGGAACATTGTGATGACAAGAATTATGAAGCATTGTGATGACACGATCATGGAACATTGTGATGACAAGAATTCTGGAGCATTGTGATGACAAGGGCCATGGAGCATTGTGATGACACGGTCATGGAACATTGTGATGACAAGAATTCTGGAGCATTGTGATGACAAGGGCCATGGAGAATTGTGATGACATGTTCATGGAACATTGTGATGACAAGAATTCTGGAGCATTGTGATGACAAGGGCCATGGAGCATTGTGATGACACGGTCATGGAACATTGTGATGACAAGAATTCTGGAGCATTGTGATGACAAGGGCCATGGAGAATTGTGATGACACGGTCATGGAACATTGTGATGACAAGAATTCTGGAGCATTGTGATGACAAGGGCCATGGAGCATTGTGATGACACGGTCATGGAACATTGTGATGACAAGAATTTTGGAGCATTGTGATGACAAGGGCCATGGTGCATTGTGATGACACGGTCATGGAACATTGTGATGACAAGAATTCTGGAGCATTGTGAAGACAAGGGCCATGGAGCATTGTGATGACAAGTGTCATGGAGCATTGTAATGAGAGGTTTCATTGTGCACCGTGATGACAAGTGGGATGGAGTATTGTGATGAAACTGGTCCTGGAGCATTGTGATAACAAAAGCCATTGAGCATTGTGATGACAGGCATCATGGAGCATTGTGAAGAAAGGGGTCATGGGGAATTGTAATGACAATAGAGAAATGTGATGAAAATGGTCAGCAAGCAAAGTGATTAAAGTGGTCATTTAGAATTGTCATGAAAATCTATATAGAGCATTGTGATGACAAAGGTCATGGAGAACTGTGATGACCAGGGTCATGTAGCATTGTGATGACACGGTCATGGAACATTGTGATGACAATAATTATGGAGCATTGTGATGACAAGGGTCATGGTGCTTTGTGATGACACGGTCATGGAACTTTGTGATGACCAGCAATCTGGAGCATTGTGATGACCATGGTCATGGAGCATTGTGATGACACGGTCAGGGATCTTTGTGATGAAAAGCAATCTGGAGCATTGTGATGACAAGGGCCATGGAGCATTGTGATGACAAGTGTCATGGAGAATTTTAATGAGAGGTTTCATTGTGCACCGTGATGACAAGGGGGATGGAGTATTGTGATGAAAGTGGTCCTGGAGCATTGTGATAACAAAAGCCATTGAGCATTGTGCTGACAGGCATCATGGAGCATTGTGAAGAAAGGGGTCATGGGAAATTGTAATGACAATAGAGAAATGTGATGAAAATGGTCAGCAAGCAAAGTGATTAAAGTGGTCATTTAGAATTGTCATGAAATACTACTTAGAGCATTGGGATGACAAAGGTCATGGAGAACTGTGATGGCCAGGGTCATGTAGCATTGTGATGACACGGTCATGGAACATTGTGATGACAAGAATTATGGAGCATTGTGATGACACGGTCATAGAACATTGTGATGACAAGAATTCTGGAGCATTATGTTGACAAGGGCCATGGAGCATTGTGATGACACGGTCATGGAACATTGTGATGAAAAGAATTCTGGAGCATTGTGATGACACGCTCATGCAACATTGTGATGACAAGAATTATGGAGCATTGTGATGAACGGTCATGGAACATTGTGATGACAAGAATTCTGGAGCATTATGATGACAAGGGCCATGGAGCATTGTGATGACACGGTCATGGAACATCGTGATGAAAAGAATTCTGGAGCATTGTGATGACAAGGGCCATGGAGCATTGTGATGACACGGTCATGGAACATGGTGATGACAAGAATTCTGGAGCATTGTGATGACAAGGGCCATGGAGAATTGTGATGACATGGTCATGGAACATTGTGATGACAAGAATTCTGGAGCATTGTGATGACATGTGTCATGGAGAATTGTAATGAAACTTTTCATTGTGCACCGTGATGACAAGGGAGATGGAGTAATGTGATGAAAGTGGTCCTGGAGCATTGTGATAAAAAAGCCATTGAGCATTGTGATGACAGGCATCATGGAGCATTGTGAAGAAAGGGGTCATGGGGAATTGTAATGACAATAGAGAAATGTGATGAAAATGGTCAGCAAGCAAAGTGATTAAAATGGTCATTTAGAATTGTCATGAAAAACTATATAGAGCATTGTGATGACAAAGGTCATGGAGAACTGTGATGACCAGGGTCATGTAGCATTGTGATGACACGGTCATGGAACATTGTGATGACAAGAATTATGGAGCATTGTGATAACACGGTCATGGAACATTGTGATGACAAGAATTCTGGAGCATTGTGATGGCAAGGGCCATGGAGCATTGTGATGACACGGTCATGGAACATTGTGATGAAAAGAATTCTGGAGCATTGTGATGACAAGGGCCATGGAGCATTGTGATGACACGGTCATAGAACATTGTGATGACAAGAATTCTGGAGCATTGTGATGACAAGGCCCATGGAGAATTGTGATGACATGGTCATCGAACATTGTGATGACAAGAATTCTGGAGCATTGTGATGACATGTGTCATGGAGCATTGTAATGAAACTTTTCATTGTGCACCGTGATGACAAGGGGGATGGAGTATTGTGATGAAACTGGTCCTGGAGCATTGTGATAACAAAAAAATTTTGAGCATTGTGATGACAGGCATCATGGAGCATTGTGAAGAAAGGGGTCATGGGGAATTGTAATGACAATAGAGAAATGTGATGAAAATGGTCAGCAAGCAAAGTGATTAAAGTGGTCCTTTAGAATTGTCATGAAAAACTATATAGAGCATTGTGATGACAAAGGACATGGAAAACTGTGATGACCAGGGTCATGTAGCATTGTGATGACAGGGTCATGGAACATTGTGATGACAAGAATTATGGAGCATTGTGATAACACGGTCATGGAACATTGTGATGACAAGAATTCTGGAGCATTGTGATGACAAGGGCCATGGAGCATTGTGATGACACGGTCATGGATCATTGTGATGACAAGAATTCTGGAGCATTGTGATGACAAGGCCCATGGAGAATTGTGATGACATGGTCATCGAACATTGTGATGACAAGAATTCTGGAGCATTGTGATGACATGTGTCATGGAGCATTGTAATGAAACTTTTCATTGTGCACCGTGATGACAAGGGGGATGGAGTGTTGTGATGAAACTGGTCCTGGAGCATTGTGATAACAAAAAAATTTTGAGCATTGTGATGACAGGCATCATGGAGCATTGTGAAGAAAGGGGTCATGGGGAATTGTAATGACAATAGAGAAATGTGATGAAAATGGTCAGCAAGCAAAGTGATTAAAGTGGTCCTTTAGAATTGTCATGAAAAACTATATAGAGCATTGTGATGACAAAGGACATGGAGAACTGTGATGACCAGGGTCATGTAGCATTGTGATGACACGGTCATGGAACATTTTGATGACAAGAATTATGGTGCATTATGATGACACGGTCATGGAACTTTGTGATGACAAGCAATCTGGAGCATTGTGATGACAAGGGCCAAGAAGCATTGTGATGACAAGTGTCATGGAGCATTGTAATGAGATGTTTCATTGTGCACCGTGATGACAATGGGGATGGAGTATTGTGATGAAACTGGTCCTGGAGCATTGTGATAACAAAAGCCATTGAGCATTGTGATGACAGGCATCATGGAGCATTGTGAAGAAAGAGGTCATGGGAAATTGTAATGAAAATAGAGAAATGTGATGAAAATGGTCAGCAAGCAAAGTGATTAAAGTGGTCATTTACAATTGTCATGAAAAACTATATAGAGCATTGTGATGACAAAGGTCATGGAGAACTGTGATGACCAGGGTCATGTAGCATTGTGATGACACGGTCATCGAACATTGTGATGACAAGAATTCTGGAGCATTGTGATGACAAGGTCCATGGAGCATTGTGATGACAAGGTCATGGAACATTGTAATGAGAGGTTTCATTGTGCACCGTGATGACAAGGGGGATGGAGTATTGTGATGAAAGTGGTCCTGGAGCATTGTGATAACAAAAGCCATTGAGCATTGTGCTGACAGGCATCATGGAGCATTGTGAAGAAAGGGGTCATGGGAAATTGTAATGACAATAGAGAAATGTGATGAAAATGGTCAGCAAGCAAAGTGATTAAAGTGGTCATTTAGAATTGTCATGAAAAACTACATAGAGCATTGTGATGACAAAGGTCATGGAGAACTGTGATGGCCAGGGTCATGTAGCATTGTGATGACACAGTCATAGAACATTGTGATGACAATAATTATGGAGCATTGTGATGACACGGTCATGGAACATTGTGATGACAATAATTATGGAGCATTGTGATGACAAGGGTCATGGTGCTTTGTGATGACACGGTCATGGAACTTTGTGATGACCAGCAATCTGGAGCATTGTGATGACCATGGTCATGGAGCATTGTGATGACACGGTCAGGGATCTTTGTGATGAAAAGCAATCTGGAGCGTTGTGATGACAAGGGCCATGGAGCATTGTGATGACAAGTGTCATGGAGCATTTTAATGAGAGGTTTCATTGTGCACCGTGATGACAAGGGGGATGGAGTATTGTGATGAAAGTGGTCCTGGAGCATTGTGATAACAAAAGCCATTGAGCATTGTGCTGACAGGCATCATGGAGCATTGTGAAGAAAGGGGTCATGGGAAATTGTAATGACAATAGAGAAATGTGATGAAAATGGTCAGCAAGCAAAGTGATTAAAGTGGTCATTTAGAATTGTCATGAAATACTACTTAGAGCATTGGGATGACAAAGGTCATGGAGAACTGTGATGGCCAGGGTCATGTAGCATTGTGATGACACGGTCATGGAACATTGTGATGACAAGAATTATGGAGCATTGTGATGACACGGTCATAGAACATTGTGATGACAAGAATTCTGGAGCATTATGTTGACAAGGGCCATGGAGCATTGTGATGACACGGTCATGGAACATTGTGATGAAAAGAATTCTGGAGCATTGTGATGACACGCTCATGGAACATTGTGATGACAAGAATTATGGAGCATTGTGATGAACGGTCATGGAACATTGTGATGACAAGAATTCTGGAGCATTATGATGACAAGGGCCATGGAGCATTGTGATGACACGGTCATGGAACATCGTGATGAAAAGAATTCTGGAGCATTGTGATGACAAGGGCCATGGAGCATTGTGATGACACGGTCATGGAACATGGTGATGACAAGAATTCTGGAGCATTGTGATGACAAGGGCCATGGAGAATTGTGATGACATGGTCATGGAACATTGTGATGACAAGAATTCTGGAGCATTGTGATGACAAGGACCATGGAGAATTGTGATGACATGGTCATCGAACATTGTGATGACAAGAATTCTGGAGCATTGTGATGACATGTGTCATGGAGCATTGTAATGAAACTTTTCATTGTGCACCGTGATGACAAGGGGGATGGAGTATTGTGATGAAACTGGTCCTGGAGCATTGTGATAACAAAAAAATTTTGAGCATTGTGAAGACAGGCATCATGGAGCATTGTGAAGAAAGGGGTCATGGGGAATTGTAATGACAATAGAGAAATGTGATGAAAATGGTCAGCAAGCAAAGTGATTAAAGTGGTCCTTTAGAATTGTCATGAAAAACTATATAGAGCATTGTGATGACAAAGGACATGGAGAACTGTGATGACCAGGGTCATGTAGCATTGTGATGACACGGTCATGGAACATTGTGATGACAAGAATTATGGTGCATTATGATGACACGGTCATGGAACTTTGTGATGACAAGCAATCTGGAGCATTGTGATGACAAGGGCCAAGGAGCATTGTGATGACAAGTGTCATGGAGCATTGTAATGAGAGGTTTCATTGTGCACCGTGATGACAATGGGGATGGAGTATTGTGATGAAACTGGTCCTGGAGCATTGTGATAACAAAAGCCATTGAGCATTGTGATGACAGGCATCATGGAGCATTGTGAAGAAAGAGGTCATGGGAAATTGTAATGAAAATAGAGAAATGTGATGAAAATTGTCAGCAAGCAAAGTGATTAAAGTGGTCATTTACAATTGTCATTAAAAACTATATAGAGCATTGTGATGGCAAAGGTCATGGAGAACTGTGATGACCAGGGTCATGTAGCATGGTGATGACACGGTCATGGGACATTGTGATGACAAGAATTATGGAGCATTGTGATGACAAGGGCCATGGAGCATTGTGATGACACGGTCATGGAACAATGTGATGACAAGAATTCTGGCGCATTGTGATGACAAGGGCCATGGAGCATTGTGATGACATGGTCATCGATCATTGTGATGACAAGAATTCTGGAGCATTGTGATGACAAGGGCCATGGAGCATTGTGATGACACGGTCATGGAACATTGTAATGACAAGAATTCTGGAGCATTGTGATGACAAGGGCCATGGAGCATTGTGATGACACGGTCATGGAACATTGTGATGACAAGAATTCTGGAGCATTGTGATGACAAGGGCCATGGAGCATTGTGATGACACGGTCATGGAACATTGTGATGACAAGAACTCTGGAGCATTGTGAGCACAAGGGCCATGGTGCATTGTGATGACACGGTCATGGAACTTTGTGATGACAAGCAATCTAGAGCATTGTGATGAAAAGGGCCATGGAGCATTGTGATGACACGGTCATGGAACATTGTGATGACAAGAATTCTGGAGCATTGTGATGACAAGGGCCATGGAGAATTGTGAAGACATGGTCATGGAACATGGTGATGACAAGAATTCTGGAGCATTGTGAAGACAAGGGCCATGGAGCATTGTGATGACAAGAATCATGGAGCATTGTAATGAGAGGTTTCATTGTGCACCGTGATGACAAGGGGGATGGAGTATTGTGATGAAACTGGTCCTGGAGCATTGTGATAACAAAAGCCATTGAGCATTGTGATGACAGGCATCATGGAGCATTGTGAAGAAAGGTGTCATGGGAAATTGTAATGACAATAGACAAATGTGATGAAAATGGTCAGCAAGCAAAGTGATTAAAGTGGTCATTTAGAATTGTCATGAAAAACTATATAGAGCATTGTGATGGCAAAGGTCATGGAGAACTGTGATGACCAGGGTCATGTAGCATGGTGATGACACGGTCATGGAACCTTGTGATGACAAGGACCATGGAGCATTGTGATGACACGGTCATGGAACAATGTGATGAGAAGAATTCTGGCGCATTGTGATGACAAGGGCCATGGAGCATTGTGATGACATGGTCATCGATCATTGTGATGACAAGAATTCTGGAGCATTGTGATGACAAGGGCCATGGAGCATTGTGATGACACGGTCATGGAACATTGTAATGACAAGAATTCTGGAGCATTGTGATGACAAGTGCCATGGAGCATTGTGATGACACGGTCATGGAACATTGTGATGACAAGAATTCTGGAGCATTGTGATGACAAGGGCCATGGAAAATTCTGATGACATGGTCATGGAACATTGTGATGACAAGAATTCTGGAGCATTGTGATGACAAGGCCCATGGAGAATTGTGATGACATGGTCATCGAACATTGTGATGACAAGAATTCTGGAGCATTGTGATGACATGTGTCATGGAGCATTGTAATGAAACTTTTCATTGTGCACCGTGATGACAAGGGGGATGGAGTATTGTGATGAAACTGGTCCTGGAGCATTGTGATAACAAAAAAATTTTGAGCATTGTGATGACAGGCATCATGGAGCATTGTGAAGAAAGGGGTCATGGGGAATTGTAATGACAATAGAGAAATGTGATGAAAATGGTCAGCAAGCAAAGTGATTAAAGTGGTCCTTTAGAATTGTCATGAAAAACTATATAGAGCATTGTGATGACAAAGGACATGGAAAACTGTGATGACCAGGGTCATGTAGCATTGTGATGACAGGGTCATGGAACATTGTGATGACAAGAATTATGGAGCATTGTGATAACACGGTCATGGAACATTGTGATGACAAGAATATTGGAGCATTGTGATGACAAGGGCCATGGAGCATTGTGATGACACGGTCATGGATCATTGTGATGACAAGAATTCTGGAGCATTGTGATGACAAGGGCTATGGAGAATTGTGGTGACACGGTCATGGAACATTGTGATGACAAGAATTCTGGAGCATTGTGATGACAAGGGCCATGGAGCATTGTGATGACACGGTCATGGAACATTGTGATGACAAGAATTTTGGAGCATTGTGATGACAAGGGCCATGGTGCATTGTGATGACACGGTCATGGAACATTGTGATGACAAGAATTCTGGAGCATTGTGAAGACAAGGGCCATGGAGCATTGTGATGACAAGTGTCATGGAGCATTGTAATGAGAGGTTTCATTGTGCACGGTGATGACAAGTGGGATGGAGTATTGTGATGAAACTGGTCCTGGAGCATTGTGATAACAAAAGCCATTGAGCATTGTGATGACAGGCATCATGGAGCATTGTGAAGAAAGGGGTCATGGGGAATTGTAATGACAATAGAGAAATGTGATGAAAATGGTCAGCAAGCAAAGTGATTAAAGTGGTCATTTAGAATTGTCATGAAAATCTATATAGAGCATTGTGATGACAAAGGTCATGGAGAACTGTGATGACCAGGGTCATGTAGCATTGTGATGACACGGTCATGGAACATTGTGATGACAATAATTATGGAGCATTGTGATGACAAGGGTCATGGTGCTTTGTGATGACACGGTCATGGAACTTTGTGATGACCAGCAATCTGGAGCATTGTGATGACCATGGTCATGGAGCATTGTGATGACACGGTCAGGGATCTTTGTGATGAAAAGCAATCTGGAGCATTGTGATGACAAGGGCCATGGAGCATTGTGATGACAAGTGTCATGGAGAATTTTAATGAGAGGTTTCATTGTGCACCGTGATGACAAGGGGGATGGAGTATTGTGATGAAAGTGGTCCTGGAGCATTGTGATAACAAAAGCCATTGAGCATTGTGCTGACAGGCATCATGGAGCATTGTGAAGAAAGGGGTCATGGGAAATTGTAATGACAATAGAGAAATGTGATGAAAATGGTCAGCAAGCAAAGTGATTAAAGTGGTCATTTAGAATTGTCATGAAATACTACTTAGAGCATTGGGATGACAAAGGTCATGGAGAACTGTGATGGCCAGGGTCATGTAGCATTGTGATGACACGGTCATGGAACATTGTGATGACAAGAATTATGGAGCATTGTGATGACACGGTCATAGAACATTGTGATGACAAGAATTCTGGAGCATTATGTTGACAAGGGCCATGGAGCATTGTGATGACACGGTCATGGAACATTGTGATGAAAAGAATTCTGGAGCATTGTGATGACACGCTCATGGAACATTGTGATGACAAGAATTATGGAGCATTGTGATGAACGGTCATGGAACATTGTGATGACAAGAATTCTGGAGCATTATGATGACAAGGGCCATGGAGCATTGTGATGACACGGTCATGGAACATCGTGATGAAAAGAATTCTGGAGCATTGTGATGACAAGGGCCATGGAGCATTGTGATGACACGGTCATGGAACATGGTGATGACAAGAATTCTGGAGCATTGTGATGACAAGGGCCATGGAGAATTGTGATGACATGGTCATGGAACATTGTGATGACAAGAATTCTGGAGCATTGTGATGACATGTGTCATGGAGAATTGTAATGAAACTTTTCATTGTGCACCGTGATGACAAGGGAGATGGAGTAATGTGATGAAAGTGGTCCTGGAGCATTGTGATAAAAAAGCCATTGAGCATTGTGATGACAGGCATCATGGAGCATTGTGAAGAAAGGGGTCATGGGGAATTGTAATGACAATAGAGAAATGTGATGAAAATGGTCAGCAAGCAAAGTGATTAAAATGGTCATTTAGAATTGTCATGAAAAACTATATAGAGCATTGTGATGACAAAGGTCATGGAGAACTGTGATGACCAGGGTCATGTAGCATTGTGATGACACGGTCATGGAACATTGTGATGACAAGAATTATGGAGCATTGTGATAACACGGTCATGGAACATTGTGATGACAAGAATTCTGGAGCATTGTGATGGCAAGGGCCATGGAGCATTGTGATGACACGGTCATGGAACATTGTGATGAAAAGAATTCTGGAGCATTGTGATGACAAGGGCCATGGAGCATTGTGATGACACGGTCATAGAACATTGTGATGACAAGAATTCTGGAGCATTGTGATGACAAGGCCCATGGAGAATTGTGATGACATGGTCATCGAACATTGTGATGACAAGAATTCTGGAGCATTGTGATGACATGTGTCATGGAGCATTGTAATGAAACTTTTCATTGTGCACCGTGATGACAAGGGGGATGGAGTATTGTGATGAAACTGGTCCTGGAGCATTGTGATAACAAAAAAATTTTGAGCATTGTGATGACAGGCATCATGGAGCATTGTGAAGAAAGGGGTCATGGGGAATTGTAATGACAATAGAGAAATGTGATGAAAATGGTCAGCAAGCAAAGTGATTAAAGTGGTCCTTTAGAATTGTCATGAAAAACTATATAGAGCATTGTGATGACAAAGGACATGGAAAACTGTGATGACCAGGGTCATGTAGCATTGTGATGACAGGGTCATGGAACATTGTGATGACAAGAATTATGGAGCATTGTGATAACACGGTCATGGAACATTGTGATGACAAGAATTCTGGAGCATTGTGATGACAAGGGCCATGGAGCATTGTGATGACACGGTCATGGATCATTGTGATGACAAGAATTCTGGAGCATTGTGATGACAAGGCCCATGGAGAATTGTGATGACATGGTCATCGAACATTGTGATGACAAGAATTCTGGAGCATTGTGATGACATGTGTCATGGAGCATTGTAATGAAACTTTTCATTGTGCACCGTGATGACAAGGGGGATGGAGTGTTGTGATGAAACTGGTCCTGGAGCATTGTGATAACAAAAAAATTTTGAGCATTGTGATGACAGGCATCATGGAGCATTGTGAAGAAAGGGGTCATGGGGAATTGTAATGACAATAGAGAAATGTGATGAAAATGGTCAGCAAGCAAAGTGATTAAAGTGGTCCTTTAGAATTGTCATGAAAAACTATATAGAGCATTGTGATGACAAAGGACATGGAGAACTGTGATGACCAGGGTCATGTAGCATTGTGATGACACGGTCATGGAACATTTTGATGACAAGAATTATGGTGCATTATGATGACACGGTCATGGAACTTTGTGATGACAAGCAATCTGGAGCATTGTGATGACAAGGGCCAAGAAGCATTGTGATGACAAGTGTCATGGAGCATTGTAATGAGATGTTTCATTGTGCACCGTGATGACAATGGGGATGGAGTATTGTGATGAAACTGGTCCTGGAGCATTGTGATAACAAAAGCCATTGAGCATTGTGATGACAGGCATCATGGAGCATTGTGAAGAAAGAGGTCATGGGAAATTGTAATGAAAATAGAGAAATGTGATGAAAATGGTCAGCAAGCAAAGTGATTAAAGTGGTCATTTACAATTGTCATGAAAAACTATATAGAGCATTGTGATGACAAAGGTCATGGAGAACTGTGATGACCAGGGTCATGTAGCATTGTGATGACACGGTCATCGAACATTGTGATGACAAGAATTCTGGAGCATTGTGATGACAAGGTCCATGGAGCATTGTGATGACAAGGTCATGGAACATTGTAATGAGAGGTTTCATTGTGCACCGTGATGACAAGGGGGATGGAGTATTGTGATGAAAGTGGTCCTGGAGCATTGTGATAACAAAAGCCATTGAGCATTGTGCTGACAGGCATCATGGAGCATTGTGAAGAAAGGGGTCATGGGAAATTGTAATGACAATAGAGAAATGTGATGAAAATGGTCAGCAAGCAAAGTGATTAAAGTGGTCATTTAGAATTGTCATGAAAAACTACATAGAGCATTGTGATGACAAAGGTCATGGAGAACTGTGATGGCCAGGGTCATGTAGCATTGTGATGACACAGTCATAGAACATTGTGATGACAATAATTATGGAGCATTGTGATGACACGGTCATGGAACATTGTGATGACAATAATTATGGAGCATTGTGATGACAAGGGTCATGGTGCTTTGTGATGACACGGTCATGGAACTTTGTGATGACCAGCAATCTGGAGCATTGTGATGACCATGGTCATGGAGCATTGTGATGACACGGTCAGGGATCTTTGTGATGAAAAGCAATCTGGAGCGTTGTGATGACAAGGGCCATGGAGCATTGTGATGACAAGTGTCATGGAGCATTTTAATGAGAGGTTTCATTGTGCACCGTGATGACAAGGGGGATGGAGTATTGTGATGAAAGTGGTCCTGGAGCATTGTGATAACAAAAGCCATTGAGCATTGTGCTGACAGGCATCATGGAGCATTGTGAAGAAAGGGGTCATGGGAAATTGTAATGACAATAGAGAAATGTGATGAAAATGGTCAGCAAGCAAAGTGATTAAAGTGGTCATTTAGAATTGTCATGAAATACTACTTAGAGCATTGGGATGACAAAGGTCATGGAGAACTGTGATGGCCAGGGTCATGTAGCATTGTGATGACACGGTCATGGAACATTGTGATGACAAGAATTATGGAGCATTGTGATGACACGGTCATAGAACATTGTGATGACAAGAATTCTGGAGCATTATGTTGACAAGGGCCATGGAGCATTGTGATGACACGGTCATGGAACATTGTGATGAAAAGAATTCTGGAGCATTGTGATGACACGCTCA
Organism: Balaenoptera acutorostrata; assembly: GCF_949987535.1. Lineage (NCBI taxonomy): Eukaryota > Metazoa > Chordata > Mammalia > Artiodactyla > Balaenopteridae > Balaenoptera > Balaenoptera acutorostrata. The sequence continues at coordinate 286,015 of NW_026645853.1, read as the reverse complement.
TGGAACATTGTGATGACAAGAATTATGGAGCATTGTGATGAACGGTCATGGAACATTGTGATGACAAGAATTCTGGAGCATTATGATGACAAGGGCCATGGAGCATTGTGATGACACGGTCATGGAACATCGTGATGAAAAGAATTCTGGAGCATTGTGATGACAAGGGCCATGGAGCATTGTGATGACACGGTCATGGAACATGGTGATGACAAGAATTCTGGAGCATTGTGATGACAAGGGCCATGGAGAATTGTGATGACATGGTCATGGAACATTGTGATGACAAGAATTCTGGAGCATTGTGATGACAAGGACCATGGAGAATTGTGATGACATGGTCATCGAACATTGTGATGACAAGAATTCTGGAGCATTGTGATGACATGTGTCATGGAGCATTGTAATGAAACTTTTCATTGTGCACCGTGATGACAAGGGGGATGGAGTATTGTGATGAAACTGGTCCTGGAGCATTGTGATAACAAAAAAATTTTGAGCATTGTGAAGACAGGCATCATGGAGCATTGTGAAGAAAGGGGTCATGGGGAATTGTAATGACAATAGAGAAATGTGATGAAAATGGTCAGCAAGCAAAGTGATTAAAGTGGTCCTTTAGAATTGTCATGAAAAACTATATAGAGCATTGTGATGACAAAGGACATGGAGAACTGTGATGACCAGGGTCATGTAGCATTGTGATGACACGGTCATGGAACATTGTGATGACAAGAATTATGGTGCATTATGATGACACGGTCATGGAACTTTGTGATGACAAGCAATCTGGAGCATTGTGATGACAAGGGCCAAGGAGCATTGTGATGACAAGTGTCATGGAGCATTGTAATGAGAGGTTTCATTGTGCACCGTGATGACAATGGGGATGGAGTATTGTGATGAAACTGGTCCTGGAGCATTGTGATAACAAAAGCCATTGAGCATTGTGATGACAGGCATCATGGAGCATTGTGAAGAAAGAGGTCATGGGAAATTGTAATGAAAATAGAGAAATGTGATGAAAATTGTCAGCAAGCAAAGTGATTAAAGTGGTCATTTACAATTGTCATTAAAAACTATATAGAGCATTGTGATGGCAAAGGTCATGGAGAACTGTGATGACCAGGGTCATGTAGCATGGTGATGACACGGTCATGGGACATTGTGATGACAAGAATTATGGAGCATTGTGATGACAAGGGCCATGGAGCATTGTGATGACACGGTCATGGAACAATGTGATGACAAGAATTCTGGCGCATTGTGATGACAAGGGCCATGGAGCATTGTGATGACATGGTCATCGATCATTGTGATGACAAGAATTCTGGAGCATTGTGATGACAAGGGCCATGGAGCATTGTGATGACACGGTCATGGAACATTGTGATGACAAGAATTCTGGAGCATTGTGATGACAAGGGCCATGGAGCATTGTGATGACACGGTCATGGAACATTGTGATGACAAGAACTCTGGAGCATTGTGAGCACAAGGGCCATGGTGCATTGTGATGACACGGTCATGGAACTTTGTGATGACAAGCAATCTAGAGCATTGTGATGAAAAGGGCCATGGAGCATTGTGATGACACGGTCATGGAACATTGTGATGACAAGAATTCTGGAGCATTGTGATGACAAGGGCCATGGAGAATTGTGAAGACATGGTCATGGAACATGGTGATGACAAGAATTCTGGAGCATTGTGAAGACAAGGGCCATGGAGCATTGTGATGACAAGAATCATGGAGCATTGTAATGAGAGGTTTCATTGTGCACCGTGATGACAAGGGGGATGGAGTATTGTGATGAAACTGGTCCTGGAGCATTGTGATAACAAAAGCCATTGAGCATTGTGATGACAGGCATCATGGAGCATTGTGAAGAAAGGTGTCATGGGAAATTGTAATGACAATAGACAAATGTGATGAAAATGGTCAGCCAGCAAAGTGATTAAAGTGGTCATTTAGAATTGTCATGAAAAACTATATAGAGCATTGTGATGGCAAAGGTCATGGAGAACTGTGATGACCAGGGTCATGTAGCATGGTGATGACACGGTCATGGAACATTGTGATGACAAGGACCATGGAGCATTGTGATGACACGGTCATGGAACAATGTGATGAGAAGAATTCTGGCGCATTGTGATGACAAGGGCCATGGAGCATTGTGATGACATGGTCATCGATCATTGTGATGACAAGAATTCTGGAGCATTGTGATGACAAGGGCCATGGAGCATTGTGATGACACGGTCATGGAACATTGTAATGACAAGAATTCTGGAGCATTGTGATGACAAGTGCCATGGAGCATTGTGATGACACGGTCATGGAACATTGTGATGACAAGAATTCTGGAGCATTGTGATGACAAGGGCCATGGAAAATTCTGATGACATGGTCATGGAACATTGTGATGACAAGAATTCTGGAGCATTGTGATGACATGTGTCATGGAGCATTGTAATGAAACTTTTCATTGTGCACCGTGATGACAAGGGGGATGGAGTATTGTGATGAAACTGGTCCCGGAGCATTGTGATAACAAAAGCCATTGAGCATTGTGATGACAGGCATCATGGAGCATTGTGAAGAAAGAGGTCATGGGAAATTGTAATGAAAATAGAGAAATGTGATGAAAATGGTCAGCAAGCAAAGTGATTAAAGTGGTCATTTAGAATTGTCATGAAAAACTATATAGAGCATTGTGATGACAAAGGTCATGGAAAACTGTGATGACCAGGGTCATGTAGCATTGTGATGACAGGGTCATGGAACATTGTGATGACAAGAATTATGGAGCATTGTGATAACACGGTCATGGAACATTGTGATGACAAGAATTCTGGAGCATTGTGATGACAAGGCCCATGGAGAATTGTGATGACATGGTCATGGAACATTGTGATGACAAGAATTCTGGAGCATTGTGATGACATGTGTCATGGAGCATTGTAATGAAACTTTTCATTGTGCACCGTGATGACAAGGGGGATGGAGTATTGTGATGAAACTGGTCCTGGAGCATTGTGATAACAAAAAAATTTTGAGCATTGTGATGACAGGCATCATGGAGCATTGTGAAGAAAGGGGTCATGGGGAATTGTAATGACAATAGAGAAATGTGATGAAAATGGTCAGCAAGCAAAGTGATTAAAGTGGTCCTTTAGAATTGTCATGAAAAAGTATATAGAGCATTGTGATGACAAAGGACATGGAGAACTGTGATGACCAGGGTCATGTAGCATTGTGATGACACGGTCATGGAACATTGTGATGACAAGAATTATGGAGCATTGTGATGACACGGTCATGGAACGTTGTGATGACAAGCAATCTGGAGCATTGTGATGACAAGGGCCAAGGAGCATTGTGATGACAAGTGTCATGGAGCATTGTAATGAGAGGTTTCATTGTGCACCGTGATGACAATGGGGATGGAGTATTGTGATGAAACTGGTCCTGGAGCATTGTGATAACAAAAGCCATGGAGCATTGTGATGACAGGCATCATGGAGCATTGTGAAGAAAGAGGTCATGGGAAATTGTAATGAAAATAGAGAAATGTGATGAAAATTGTCAGCAAGCAAAGTGATTAAAGTGGTCATTTACAATTGTCATGAAAAACTATATAGAGCATTGTGATGACAAAGGTCATGGAGAACTGTGATGACCAGGGTCATGTAGCATTGTGATGACACGGTCATCGAACATTGTGATGACAAGAATTCTGGAGCATTGTGATGACAAGGGCCATGGAGCATTGTGAAGAAAGGGGTCATGGAACATTGTGATGACAAGAATTCTGGAGCATTGTGATGACACGCTCATGGAACATTGTGATGACAAGAATTATGGAGCATTGTGATGACACGGTCATGGAACATTGTGATGTCAAGAATTCTGGAGCATTATGATGACAAGGGCCATGGAGCATTGTGATGACACGGTCATGGAACATTGTGATGAAAAGAATTCTGGAGCATTGTGATGACAAGGGCCATGGAGCATTGTAATGAAACTTTTCATTGTGCACCGTGATGACAAGGGGGATGGAGTATTGTGATGAAACTGGTCCTGGAGCATTGTGATAACAAAAAAATTTTGAGCATTGTGAAGACAGGCATCATGGAGCATTGTGAAGAAAGGGGTCATGGGGAATTGTAATGACAATAGAGAAATGTGATGAAAATGGTCAGCAAGCAAAGTGATTAAAGTGGTCCTTTAGAATTGTCATGAAAAACTATATAGAGCATTGTGATGACAAAGGACATGGAGAACTGTGATGACCAGGGTCATGTAGCATTGTGATGACACGGTCATGGAACATTGTGATGACAAGAATTATGGTGCATTATGATGACACGGTCATGGAACTTTGTGATGACAAGCAATCTGGAGCATTGTGATGACAAGGGCCAAGGAGCATTGTGATGACAAGTGTCATGGAGCATTGTAATGAGAGGTTTCATTGTGCACCGTGATGACAATGGGGATGGAGTATTGTGATGAAACTGGTCCTGGAGCATTGTGATAACAAAAGCCATTGAGCATTGTGATGACAGGCATCATGGAGCATTGTGAAGAAAGAGGTCATGGGAAATTGTAATGAAAATAGAGAAATGTGATGAAAATTGTCAGCAAGCAAAGTGATTAAAGTGGTCATTTACAATTGTCATTAAAAACTATATAGAGCATTGTGATGGCAAAGGTCATGGAGAACTGTGATGACCAGGGTCATGTAGCATGGTGATGACACGGTCATGGGACATTGTGATGACAAGAATTATGGAGCATTGTGATGACAAGGGCCATGGAGCATTGTGATGACACGGTCATGGAACAATGTGATGACAAGAATTCTGGCGCATTGTGATGACAAGGGCCATGGAGCATTGTGATGACATGGTCATCGATCATTGTGATGACAAGAATTCTGGAGCATTGTGATGACAAGGGCCATGGAGCATTGTGATGACACGGTCATGGAACATTGTAATGACAAGAATTCTGGAGCATTGTGATGACAAGGGCCATGGAGCATTGTGATGACACGGTCATGGAACATTGTGATGACAAGAATTCTGGAGCATTGTGATGACAAGGGCCATGGAGCATTGTGATGACACGGTCATGGAACATTGTGATGACAAGAACTCTGGAGCATTGTGAGCACAAGGGCCATGGTGCATTGTGATGACACGGTCATGGAACTTTGTGATGACAAGCAATCTAGAGCATTGTGATGAAAAGGGCCATGGAGCATTGTGATGACACGGTCATGGAACATTGTGATGACAAGAATTCTGGAGCATTGTGATGACAAGGGCCATGGAGAATTGTGAAGACATGGTCATGGAACATGGTGATGACAAGAATTCTGGAGCATTGTGAAGACAAGGGCCATGGAGCATTGTGATGACAAGAATCATGGAGCATTGTAATGAGAGGTTTCATTGTGCACCGTGATGACAAGGGGGATGGAGTATTGTGATGAAACTGGTCCTGGAGCATTGTGATAACAAAAGCCATTGAGCATTGTGATGACAGGCATCATGGAGCATTGTGAAGAAAGGTGTCATGGGAAATTGTAATGACAATAGACAAATGTGATGAAAATGGTCAGCAAGCAAAGTGATTAAAGTGGTCATTTAGAATTGTCATGAAAAACTATATAGAGCATTGTGATGGCAAAGGTCATGGAGAACTGTGATGACCAGGGTCATGTAGCATGGTGATGACACGGTCATGGAACATTGTGATGACAAGGACCATGGAGCATTGTGATGACACGGTCATGGAACAATGTGATGAGAAGAATTCTGGCGCATTGTGATGACAAGGGCCATGGAGCATTGTGATGACATGGTCATCGATCATTGTGATGACAAGAATTCTGGAGCATTGTGATGACAAGGGCCATGGAGCATTGTGATGACACGGTCATGGAACATTGTAATGACAAGAATTCTGGAGCATTGTGATGACAAGTGCCATGGAGCATTGTGATGACACGGTCATGGAACATTGTGATGACAAGAATTCTGGAGCATTGTGATGACAAGGGCCATGGAAAATTCTGATGACATGGTCATGGAACATTGTGATGACAAGAATTCTGGAGCATTGTGATGACATGTGTCATGGAGCATTGTAATGAAACTTTTCATTGTGCACCGTGATGACAAGGGGGATGGAGTATTGTGATGAAACTGGTCCCGGAGCATTGTGATAACAAAAGCCATTGAGCATTGTGATGACAGGCATCATGGAGCATTGTGAAGAAAGAGGTCATGGGAAATTGTAATGAAAATAGAGAAATGTGATGAAAATGGTCAGCAAGCAAAGTGATTAAAGTGGTCATTTAGAATTGTCATGAATAACTATATAGAGCATTGTGATGACAAAGGTCATGGAAAACTGTGATGACCAGGGTCATGTAGCATTGTGATGACAGGGTCATGGAACATTGTGATGACAAGAATTATGGAGCATTGTGATAACACGGTCATGGAACATTGTGATGACAAGAATTCTGGAGCATTGTGATGACAAGGGCCATGGAGCATTGTGATGACACGGTCATGGATCATTGTGATGACAAGAATTCTGGAGCATTGTGATGACAAGGCCCATGGAGAATTGTGATGACATGGTCATGGAACATTGTGATGACAAGAATTCTGGAGCATTGTGATGACATGTGTCATGGAGCATTGTAATGAAACTTTTCATTGTGCACCGTGATGACAAGGGGGATGGAGTATTGTGATGAAACTGGTCCTGGAGCATTGTGATAACAAAAAAATTTTGAGCATTGTGATGACAGGCATCATGGAGCATTGTGAAGAAAGGGGTCATGGGGAATTGTAATGACAATAGAGAAATGTGATGAAAATGGTCAGCAAGCAAAGTGATTAAAGTGGTCCTTTAGAATTGTCATGAAAAAGTATATAGAGCATTGTGATGACAAAGGACATGGAGAACTGTGATGACCAGGGTCATGTAGCATTGTGATGACACGGTCATGGAACATTGTGATGACAAGAATTATGGAGCATTGTGATGACACGGTCATGGAACGTTGTGATGACAAGCAATCTGGAGCATTGTGATGACAAGGGCCAAGGAGCATTGTGATGACAAGTGTCATGGAGCATTGTAATGAGAGGTTTCATTGTGCACCGTGATGACAATGGGGATGGAGTATTGTGATGAAACTGGTCCTGGAGCATTGTGATAACAAAAGCCATGGAGCATTGTGATGACAGGCATCATGGAGCATTGTGAAGAAAGAGGTCATGGGAAATTGTAATGAAAATAGAGAAATGTGATGAAAATTGTCAGCAAGCAAAGTGATTAAAGTGGTCATTTACAATTGTCATGAAAAACTATATAGAGCATTGTGATGACAAAGGTCATGGAGAACTGTGATGACCAGGGTCATGTAGCATTGTGATGACACGGTCATCGAACATTGTGATGACAAGAATTCTGGAGCATTGTGATGACAAGGGCCATGGAGCATTGTGAAGAAAGGGGTCATGGAACATTGTGATGACAAGAATTCTGGAGCATTGTGATGACACGCTCATGGAACATTGTGATGACAAGAATTATGGAGCATTGTGATGACACGGTCATGGAACATTGTGATGTCAAGAATTCTGGAGCATTATGATGACAAGGGCCATGGAGCATTGTGATGACACGGTCATGGAACATTGTGATGAAAAGAATTCTGGAGCATTGTGATGACAAGGGCCATGGAGCATTGTGATGACACAGTCATGGAACATTGTGATGACAAGAATTCTGGAGCATTGTGATGACAAGGGCCATGGAGAATTGTGATGACATGGTCATGGAACATTGTGATGACAAGAATTCTGGAGCATTGTGATGACATGTGCCATGGAGAATTGTAATGAAACTTTTCATTGTGCACCGTGATGAGAAGGGAGATGGAGTAATGTGATGAAACTGGTCCTGGAGCATTGTGATAACAAAAGCCATTGAGCATTGTGATGACAGGCATCATGGAGCATTGTGAAGAAAGGGGTCATGGGGAATTGTAATGACAATAGAGAAATGTGATGAAAATGGTCAGCAAGCAAAGTGATTAAAGTGGTCATTTAGAATTGTCATGAAAAACTATATAGAGCATTGTGATGACAAAGGTCATGGAGAACTGTGATGACCAGGGTCATGTAGCATTGTGATGACACGGTCATGGAACATTGTGATGACAAGAATTATGGAGCATTGTGATGACACGGTCATGGAACATTGTGATGACAAGAATTATGGAGCATTGTGATGACAAGGGCCATGGAGCATTGTGATGACACGATCATGGAACATTGTAATGACAAGAACTCTGGAGCATTGTGATGACAAGGCCATGGTGCATTGTGATGACACGGTCATGGAACTTTGTGATGACAAGCAATCTAGAGCATTGTGATGACAAGGGACATGGAACATTGTGATGACACGGTCATGGAACATTGTGATGACAAGAATTCTGGAGCATTGTGATGACAAGGGCCATGGAGAATTGTGATGACATGGTCATGGAACATGGTGATGACAAGAATTCTATAGCATTGTGATGACAAGGGCCATGGAGAATTGTGATGACACAGTCATGGAACATTGTGATGACAAGAATTCTAGAGCATTGTGATGACACGGTCATGGAACATTGTGATGACAATAATTATGGAGCATTGTGATGACAAGGGTCATGGTGCTTTGTGATGACACGGTCATGGAACATTGTAATGACAAGAATTCTGGAGCATTGTGATGACAAGTGCCATGGAGCATTGTGATGACACGGTCATGGAACATTGTGATGACAAGAATTCTGGAGCATTGTGATGACAAGGGCCATGGAAAATTCTGATGACATGGTCATGGAACATTGTGATGACAAGAATTCTGGAGCATTGTGATGACATGTGTCATGGAGCATTGTAATGAAACTTTTCATTGTGCACCGTGATGACAAGGGGGATGGAGTATTGTGATGAAACTGGTCCCGGAGCATTGTGATAACAAAAGCCATTGAGCATTGTGATGACAGGCATCATGGAGCATTGTGAAGAAAGAGGTCATGGGAAATTGTAATGAAAATAGAGAAATGTGATGAAAATGGTCAGCAAGCAAAGTGATTAAAGTGGTCATTTAGAATTGTCATGAAAAACTATATAGAGCATTGTGATGACAAAGGTCATGGAAAACTGTGATGACCAGGGTCATGTAGCATTGTGATGACAGGGTCATGGAACATTGTGATGACAAGAATTATGGAGCATTGTGATAACACGGTCATGGAACATTGTGATGACAAGAATTCTGGAGCATTGTGATGACAAGGCCCATGGAGAATTGTGATGACATGGTCATGGAACATTGTGATGACAAGAATTCTGGAGCATTGTGATGACATGTGTCATGGAGCATTGTAATGAAACTTTTCATTGTGCACCGTGATGACAAGGGGGATGGAGTATTGTGATGAAACTGGTCCTGGAGCATTGTGATAACAAAAAAATTTTGAGCATTGTGATGACAGGCATCATGGAGCATTGTGAAGAAAGGGGTCATGGGGAATTGTAATGACAATAGAGAAATGTGATGAAAATGGTCAGCAAGCAAAGTGATTAAAGTGGTCCTTTAGAATTGTCATGAAAAAGTATATAGAGCATTGTGATGACAAAGGACATGGAGAACTGTGATGACCAGGGTCATGTAGCATTGTGATGACACGGTCATGGAACATTGTGATGACAAGAATTATGGAGCATTGTGATGACACGGTCATGGAACGTTGTGATGACAAGCAATCTGGAGCATTGTGATGACAAGGGCCAAGGAGCATTGTGATGACAAGTGTCATGGAGCATTGTAATGAGAGGTTTCATTGTGCACCGTGATGACAATGGGGATGGAGTATTGTGATGAAACTGGTCCTGGAGCATTGTGATAACAAAAGCCATGGAGCATTGTGATGACAGGCATCATGGAGCATTGTGAAGAAAGAGGTCATGGGAAATTGTAATGAAAATAGAGAAATGTGATGAAAATTGTCAGCAAGCAAAGTGATTAAAGTGGTCATTTACAATTGTCATGAAAAACTATATAGAGCATTGTGATGACAAAGGTCATGGAGAACTGTGATGACCAGGGTCATGTAGCATTGTGATGACACGGTCATCGAACATTGTGATGACAAGAATTCTGGAGCATTGTGATGACAAGGGCCATGGAGCATTGTGAAGAAAGGGGTCATGGAACATTGTGATGACAAGAATTCTGGAGCATTGTGATGACACGCTCATGGAACATTGTGATGACAAGAATTATGGAGCATTGTGATGACACGGTCATGGAACATTGTGATGTCAAGAATTCTGGAGCATTATGATGACAAGGGCCATGGAGCATTGTGATGACACGGTCATGGAACATTGTGATGAAAAGAATTCTGGAGCATTGTGATGACAAGGGCCATGGAGCATTGTAATGAAACTTTTCATTGTGCACCGTGATGACAAGGGGGATGGAGTATTGTGATGAAACTGGTCCTGGAGCATTGTGATAACAAAAAAATTTTGAGCATTGTGAAGACAGGCATCATGGAGCATTGTGAAGAAAGGGGTCATGGGGAATTGTAATGACAATAGAGAAATGTGATGAAAATGGTCAGCAAGCAAAGTGATTAAAGTGGTCCTTTAGAATTGTCATGAAAAACTATATAGAGCATTGTGATGACAAAGGACATGGAGAACTGTGATGACCAGGGTCATGTAGCATTGTGATGACACGGTCATGGAACATTGTGATGACAAGAATTATGGTGCATTATGATGACACGGTCATGGAACTTTGTGATGACAAGCAATCTGGAGCATTGTGATGACAAGGGCCAAGGAGCATTGTGATGACAAGTGTCATGGAGCATTGTAATGAGAGGTTTCATTGTGCACCGTGATGACAATGGGGATGGAGTATTGTGATGAAACTGGTCCTGGAGCATTGTGATAACAAAAGCCATTGAGCATTGTGATGACAGGCATCATGGAGCATTGTGAAGAAAGAGGTCATGGGAAATTGTAATGAAAATAGAGAAATGTGATGAAAATTGTCAGCAAGCAAAGTGATTAAAGTGGTCATTTACAATTGTCATTAAAAACTATATAGAGCATTGTGATGGCAAAGGTCATGGAGAACTGTGATGACCAGGGTCATGTAGCATGGTGATGACACGGTCATGGGACATTGTGATGACAAGAATTATGGAGCATTGTGATGACAAGGGCCATGGAGCATTGTGATGACACGGTCATGGAACAATGTGATGACAAGAATTCTGGCGCATTGTGATGACAAGGGCCATGGAGCATTGTGATGACATGGTCATCGATCATTGTGATGACAAGAATTCTGGAGCATTGTGATGACAAGGGCCATGGAGCATTGTGATGACACGGTCATGGAACATTGTAATGACAAGAATTCTGGAGCATTGTGATGACAAGGGCCATGGAGCATTGTGATGACACGGTCATGGAACATTGTGATGACAAGAATTCTGGAGCATTGTGATGACAAGGGCCATGGAGCATTGTGATGACACGGTCATGGAACATTGTGATGACAAGAACTCTGGAGCATTGTGAGCACAAGGGCCATGGTGCATTGTGATGACACGGTCATGGAACTTTGTGATGACAAGCAATCTAGAGCATTGTGATGAAAAGGGCCATGGAGCATTGTGATGACACGGTCATGGAACATTGTGATGACAAGAATTCTGGAGCATTGTGATGACAAGGGCCATGGAGAATTGTGAAGACATGGTCATGGAACATGGTGATGACAAGAATTCTGGAGCATTGTGAAGACAAGGGCCATGGAGCATTGTGATGACAAGAATCATGGAGCATTGTAATGAGAGGTTTCATTGTGCACCGTGATGACAAGGGGGATGGAGTATTGTGATGAAACTGGTCCTGGAGCATTGTGATAACAAAAGCCATTGAGCATTGTGATGACAGGCATCATGGAGCATTGTGAAGAAAGGTGTCATGGGAAATTGTAATGACAATAGACAAATGTGATGAAAATGGTCAGCAAGCAAAGTGATTAAAGTGGTCATTTAGAATTGTCATGAAAAACTATATAGAGCATTGTGATGGCAAAGGTCATGGAGAACTGTGATGACCAGGGTCATGTAGCATGGTGATGACACGGTCATGGAACATTGTGATGACAAGGACCATGGAGCATTGTGATGACACGGTCATGGAACAATGTGATGAGAAGAATTCTGGCGCATTGTGATGACAAGGGCCATGGAGCATTGTGATGACATGGTCATCGATCATTGTGATGACAAGAATTCTGGAGCATTGTGATGACAAGGGCCATGGAGCATTGTGATGACACGGTCATGGAACATTGTAATGACAAGAATTCTGGAGCATTGTGATGACAAGTGCCATGGAGCATTGTGATGACACGGTCATGGAACATTGTGATGACAAGAATTCTGGAGCATTGTGATGACAAGGGCCATGGAAAATTCTGATGACATGGTCATGGAACATTGTGATGACAAGAATTCTGGAGCATTGTGATGACATGTGTCATGGAGCATTGTAATGAAACTTTTCATTGTGCACCGTGATGACAAGGGGGATGGAGTATTGTGATGAAACTGGTCCCGGAGCATTGTGATAACAAAAGCCATTGAGCATTGTGATGACAGGCATCATGGAGCATTGTGAAGAAAGAGGTCATGGGAAATTGTAATGAAAATAGAGAAATGTGATGAAAATGGTCAGCAAGCAAAGTGATTAAAGTGGTCATTTAGAATTGTCATGAATAACTATATAGAGCATTGTGATGACAAAGGTCATGGAAAACTGTGATGACCAGGGTCATGTAGCATTGTGATGACAGGGTCATGGAACATTGTGATGACAAGAATTATGGAGCATTGTGATAACACGGTCATGGAACATTGTGATGACAAGAATTCTGGAGCATTGTGATGACAAGGGCCATGGAGCATTGTGATGACACGGTCATGGATCATTGTGATGACAAGAATTCTGGAGCATTGTGATGACAAGGCCCATGGAGAATTGTGATGACATGGTCATGGAACATTGTGATGACAAGAATTCTGGAGCATTGTGATGACATGTGTCATGGAGCATTGTAATGAAACTTTTCATTGTGCACCGTGATGACAAGGGGGATGGAGTATTGTGATGAAACTGGTCCTGGAGCATTGTGATAACAAAAAAATTTTGAGCATTGTGATGACAGGCATCATGGAGCATTGTGAAGAAAGGGGTCATGGGGAATTGTAATGACAATAGAGAAATGTGATGAAAATGGTCAGCAAGCAAAGTGATTAAAGTGGTCCTTTAGAATTGTCATGAAAAAGTATATAGAGCATTGTGATGACAAAGGACATGGAGAACTGTGATGACCAGGGTCATGTAGCATTGTGATGACACGGTCATGGAACATTGTGATGACAAGAATTATGGAGCATTGTGATGACACGGTCATGGAACGTTGTGATGACAAGCAATCTGGAGCATTGTGATGACAAGGGCCAAGGAGCATTGTGATGACAAGTGTCATGGAGCATTGTAATGAGAGGTTTCATTGTGCACCGTGATGACAATGGGGATGGAGTATTGTGATGAAACTGGTCCTGGAGCATTGTGATAACAAAAGCCATGGAGCATTGTGATGACAGGCATCATGGAGCATTGTGAAGAAAGAGGTCATGGGAAATTGTAATGAAAATAGAGAAATGTGATGAAAATTGTCAGCAAGCAAAGTGATTAAAGTGGTCATTTACAATTGTCATGAAAAACTATATAGAGCATTGTGATGACAAAGGTCATGGAGAACTGTGATGACCAGGGTCATGTAGCATTGTGATGACACGGTCATCGAACATTGTGATGACAAGAATTCTGGAGCATTGTGATGACAAGGGCCATGGAGCATTGTGAAGAAAGGGGTCATGGAACATTGTGATGACAAGAATTCTGGAGCATTGTGATGACACGCTCATGGAACATTGTGATGACAAGAATTATGGAGCATTGTGATGACACGGTCATGGAACATTGTGATGTCAAGAATTCTGGAGCATTATGATGACAAGGGCCATGGAGCATTGTGATGACACGGTCATGGAACATTGTGATGAAAAGAATTCTGGAGCATTGTGATGACAAGGGCCATGGAGCATTGTGATGACACAGTCATGGAACATTGTGATGACAAGAATTCTGGAGCATTGTGATGACAAGGGCCATGGAGAATTGTGATGACATGGTCATGGAACATTGTGATGACAAGAATTCTGGAGCATTGTGATGACATGTGCCATGGAGAATTGTAATGAAACTTTTCATTGTGCACCGTGATGAGAAGGGAGATGGAGTAATGTGATGAAACTGGTCCTGGAGCATTGTGATAACAAAAGCCATTGAGCATTGTGATGACAGGCATCATGGAGCATTGTGAAGAAAGGGGTCATGGGGAATTGTAATGACAATAGAGAAATGTGATGAAAATGGTCAGCAAGCAAAGTGATTAAAGTGGTCATTTAGAATTGTCATGAAAAACTATATAGAGCATTGTGATGACAAAGGTCATGGAGAACTGTGATGACCAGGGTCATGTAGCATTGTGATGACACGGTCATGGAACATTGTGATGACAAGAATTATGGAGCATTGTGATGACACGGTCATGGAACATTGTGATGACAAGAATTATGGAGCATTGTGATGACAAGGGCCATGGAGCATTGTGATGACACGATCATGGAACATTGTAATGACAAGAACTCTGGAGCATTGTGATGACAAGGCCATGGTGCATTGTGATGACACGGTCATGGAACTTTGTGATGACAAGCAATCTAGAGCATTGTGATGACAAGGGACATGGAACATTGTGATGACACGGTCATGGAACATTGTGATGACAAGAATTCTGGAGCATTGTGATGACAAGGGCCATGGAGAATTGTGATGACATGGTCATGGAACATGGTGATGACAAGAATTCTATAGCATTGTGATGACAAGGGCCATGGAGAATTGTGATGACACAGTCATGGAACATTGTGATGACAAGAATTCTAGAGCATTGTGATGACACGGTCATGGAACATTGTGATGACAATAATTATGGAGCATTGTGATGACAAGGGTCATGGTGCTTTGTGATGACACGGTCATGGAACTTTGTGATGACCAGCAATCTGGAGCATTGTGATGACCATGGTCATGGAGCATTGTGATGACACGGTCAGGGATCTTTGTGATGAAAAGCAATCTGGAGCGTTGTGATGACAAGGGCCATGGAGCATTGTGATGACAAGTGTCATGGAGCATTTTAATGAGAGGTTTCATTGTGCACCGTGATGACAAGGGGGATGGAGTATTGTGATGAAAGTGGTCCTGGAGCATTGTGATAACAAAAGCCATTGAGCATTGTGCTGACAGGCATCATGGAGCATTGTGAAGAAAGGGGTCATGGGAAATTGTAATGACAATAGAGAAATGTGATGAAAATGGTCAGCAAGCAAAGTGATTAAAGTGGTCATTTAGAATTGTCATGAAATACTACTTAGAGCATTGGGATGACAAAGGTCATGGAGAACTGTGATGGCCAGGGTCATGTAGCATTGTGATGACACGGTCATGGAACATTGTGATGACAAGAATTATGGAGCATTGTGATGACACGGTCATAGAACATTGTGATGACAAGAATTCTGGAGCATTATGTTGACAAGGGCCATGGAGCATTGTGATGACACGGTCATGGAACATTGTGATGAAAAGAATTCTGGAGCATTGTGATGACACGCTCATGGAACATTGTGATGACAAGAATTATGGAGCATTGTGATGAACGGTCATGGAACATTGTGATGACAAGAATTCTGGAGCATTATGATGACAAGGGCCATGGAGCATTGTGATGACACGGTCATGGAACATCGTGATGAAAAGAATTCTGGAGCATTGTGATGACAAGGGCCATGGAGCATTGTGATGACACGGTCATGGAACATGGTGATGACAAGAATTCTGGAGCATTGTGATGACAAGGGCCATGGAGAATTGTGATGACATGGTCATGGAACATTGTGATGACAAGAATTCTGGAGCATTGTGATGACAAGGACCATGGAGAATTGTGATGACATGGTCATCGAACATTGTGATGACAAGAATTCTGGAGCATTGTGATGACATGTGTCATGGAGCATTGTAATGAAACTTTTCATTGTGCACCGTGATGACAAGGGGGATGGAGTATTGTGATGAAACTGGTCCTGGAGCATTGTGATAACAAAAAAATTTTGAGCATTGTGAAGACAGGCATCATGGAGCATTGTGAAGAAAGGGGTCATGGGGAATTGTAATGACAATAGAGAAATGTGATGAAAATGGTCAGCAAGCAAAGTGATTAAAGTGGTCCTTTAGAATTGTCATGAAAAACTATATAGAGCATTGTGATGACAAAGGACATGGAGAACTGTGATGACCAGGGTCATGTAGCATTGTGATGACACGGTCATGGAACATTGTGATGACAAGAATTATGGTGCATTATGATGACACGGTCATGGAACTTTGTGATGACAAGCAATCTGGAGCATTGTGATGACAAGGGCCAAGGAGCATTGTGATGACAAGTGTCATGGAGCATTGTAATGAGAGGTTTCATTGTGCACCGTGATGACAATGGGGATGGAGTATTGTGATGAAACTGGTCCTGGAGCATTGTGATAACAAAAGCCATTGAGCATTGTGATGACAGGCATCATGGAGCATTGTGAAGAAAGAGGTCATGGGAAATTGTAATGAAAATAGAGAAATGTGATGAAAATTGTCAGCAAGCAAAGTGATTAAAGTGGTCATTTACAATTGTCATTAAAAACTATATAGAGCATTGTGATGGCAAAGGTCATGGAGAACTGTGATGACCAGGGTCATGTAGCATGGTGATGACACGGTCATGGGACATTGTGATGACAAGAATTATGGAGCATTGTGATGACAAGGGCCATGGAGCATTGTGATGACACGGTCATGGAACAATGTGATGACAAGAATTCTGGCGCATTGTGATGACAAGGGCCATGGAGCATTGTGATGACATGGTCATCGATCATTGTGATGACAAGAATTCTGGAGCATTGTGATGACAAGGGCCATGGAGCATTGTGATGACACGGTCATGGAACATTGTAATGACAAGAATTCTGGAGCATTGTGATGACAAGGGCCATGGAGCATTGTGATGACACGGTCATGGAACATTGTGATGACAAGAATTCTGGAGCATTGTGATGACAAGGGCCATGGAGCATTGTGATGACACGGTCATGGAACATTGTGATGACAAGAACTCTGGAGCATTGTGAGCACAAGGGCCATGGTGCATTGTGATGACACGGTCATGGAACTTTGTGATGACAAGCAATCTAGAGCATTGTGATGAAAAGGGCCATGGAGCATTGTGATGACACGGTCATGGAACATTGTGATGACAAGAATTCTGGAGCATTGTGATGACAAGGGCCATGGAGAATTGTGAAGACATGGTCATGGAACATGGTGATGACAAGAATTCTGGAGCATTGTGAAGACAAGGGCCATGGAGCATTGTGATGACAAGAATCATGGAGCATTGTAATGAGAGGTTTCATTGTGCACCGTGATGACAAGGGGGATGGAGTATTGTGATGAAACTGGTCCTGGAGCATTGTGATAACAAAAAAATTTTGAGCATTGTGATGACAGGCATCATGGAGCATTGTGAAGAAAGGGGTCATGGGGAATTGTAATGACAATAGAGAAATGTGATGAAAATGGTCAGCAAGCAAAGTGATTAAAGTGGTCCTTTAGAATTGTCATGAAAAACTATATAGAGCATTGTGATGACAAAGGACATGGAAAACTGTGATGACCAGGGTCATGTAGCATTGTGATGACAGGGTCATGGAACATTGTGATGACAAGAATTATGGAGCATTGTGATAACACGGTCATGGAACATTGTGATGACAAGAATTCTGGAGCATTGTGATGACAAGGGCCATGGAGCATTGTGATGACACGGTCATGGATCATTGTGATGACAAGAATTCTGGAGCATTGTGATGACAAGGGCTATGGAGAATTGTGGTGACACGGTCATGGAACATTGTGATGACAAGAATTCTGGAGCATTGTGATGACAAGGGCCATGGAGCATTGTGATGACACGGTCATGGAACATTGTGATGACAAGAATTTTGGAGCATTGTGATGACAAGGGCCATGGTGCATTGTGATGACACGGTCATGGAACATTGTGATGACAAGAATTCTGGAGCATTGTGAAGACAAGGGCCATGGAGCATTGTGATGACAAGTGTCATGGAGCATTGTAATGAGAGGTTTCATTGTGCACGGTGATGACAAGTGGGATGGAGTATTGTGATGAAACTGGTCCTGGAGCATTGTGATAACAAAAGCCATTGAGCATTGTGATGACAGGCATCATGGAGCATTGTGAAGAAAGGGGTCATGGGGAATTGTAATGACAATAGAGAAATGTGATGAAAATGGTCAGCAAGCAAAGTGATTAAAGTGGTCATTTAGAATTGTCATGAAAATCTATATAGAGCATTGTGATGACAAAGGTCATGGAGAACTGTGATGACCAGGGTCATGTAGCATTGTGATGACACGGTCATGGAACATTGTGATGACAATAATTATGGAGCATTGTGATGACAAGGGTCATGGTGCTTTGTGATGACACGGTCATGGAACTTTGTGATGACCAGCAATCTGGAGCATTGTGATGACCATGGTCATGGAGCATTGTGATGACACGGTCAGGGATCTTTGTGATGAAAAGCAGTCTGG
Source organism: Balaenoptera acutorostrata (assembly GCF_949987535.1). Taxonomy (NCBI): domain Eukaryota; kingdom Metazoa; phylum Chordata; class Mammalia; order Artiodactyla; family Balaenopteridae; genus Balaenoptera; species Balaenoptera acutorostrata. Next base: position 267,022 of record NW_026645853.1, on the reverse strand, counting down.
AGCATTGTGATGACAAGGGCCATGGAGCATTGTGATGACAAGTGTCATGGAGAATTTTAATGAGAGGTTTCATTGTGCACCGTGATGACAAGGGGGATGGAGTATTGTGATGAAAGTGGTCCTGGAGCATTGTGATAACAAAAGCCATTGAGCATTGTGCTGACAGGCATCATGGAGCATTGTGAAGAAAGGGGTCATGGGAAATTGTAATGACAATAGAGAAATGTGATGAAAATGGTCAGCAAGCAAAGTGATTAAAGTGGTCATTTAGAATTGTCATGAAATACTACTTAGAGCATTGGGATGACAAAGGTCATGGAGAACTGTGATGGCCAGGGTCATGTAGCATTGTGATGACACGGTCATGGAACATTGTGATGACAAGAATTATGGAGCATTGTGATGACACGGTCATAGAACATTGTGATGACAAGAATTCTGGAGCATTATGTTGACAAGGGCCATGGAGCATTGTGATGACACGGTCATGGAACATTGTGATGAAAAGAATTCTGGAGCATTGTGATGACACGCTCATGCAACATTGTGATGACAAGAATTATGGAGCATTGTGATGAACGGTCATGGAACATTGTGATGACAAGAATTCTGGAGCATTATGATGACAAGGGCCATGGAGCATTGTGATGACACGGTCATGGAACATCGTGATGAAAAGAATTCTGGAGCATTGTGATGACACGGTCATGGAACATGGTGATGACAAGAATTCTGGAGCATTGTGATGACAAGGGCCATGGAGAATTGTGATGACATGGTCATGGAACATTGTGATGACAAGAATTCTGGAGCATTGTGATGACATGTGTCATGGAGAATTGTAATGAAACTTTTCATTGTGCACCGTGATGACAAGGGAGATGGAGTAATGTGATGAAAGTGGTCCTGGAGCATTGTGATAAAAAAGCCATTGAGCATTGTGATGACAGGCATCATGGAGCATTGTGAAGAAAGGGGTCATGGGGAATTGTAATGACAATAGAGAAATGTGATGAAAATGGTCAGCAAGCAAAGTGATTAAAATGGTCATTTAGAATTGTCATGAAAAACTATATAGAGCATTGTGATGACAAAGGTCATGGAGAACTGTGATGACCAGGGTCATGTAGCATTGTGATGACACGGTCATGGAACATTGTGATGACAAGAATTATGGAGCATTGTGATAACACGGTCATGGAACATTGTGATGACAAGAATTCTGGAGCATTGTGATGGCAAGGGCCATGGAGCATTGTGATGACACGGTCATGGAACATTGTGATGAAAAGAATTCTGGAGCATTGTGATGACAAGGGCCATGGAGCATTGTGATGACACGGTCATAGAACATTGTGATGACAAGAATTCTGGAGCATTGTGATGACATGTGTCATGGAGCATTGTAATGAAACTTTTCATTGTGCACCGTGATGACAAGGGGGATGGAGTATTGTGATGAAACTGGTCCTGGAGCATTGTGATAACAAAAAAATTTTGAGCATTGTGATGACAGGCATCATGGAGCATTGTGAAGAAAGGGGTCATGGGGAATTGTAATGACAATAGAGAAATGTGATGAAAATGGTCAGCAAGCAAAGTGATTAAAGTGGTCCTTTAGAATTGTCATGAAAAACTATATAGAGCATTGTGATGACAAAGGACATGGAAAACTGTGATGACCAGGGTCATGTAGCATTGTGATGACAGGGTCATGGAACATTGTGATGACAAGAATTATGGAGCATTGTGATAACACGGTCATGGAACATTGTGATGACAAGAATTCTGGAGCATTGTGATGACAAGGGCCATGGAGCATTGTGATGACACGGTCATGGATCATTGTGATGACAAGAATTCTGGAGCATTGTGATGACAAGGCCCATGGAGAATTGTGATGACATGGTCATCGAACATTGTGATGACAAGAATTCTGGAGCATTGTGATGACATGTGTCATGGAGCATTGTAATGAAACTTTTCATTGTGCACCGTGATGACAAGGGGGATGGAGTGTTGTGATGAAACTGGTCCTGGAGCATTGTGATAACAAAAAAATTTTGAGCATTGTGATGACAGGCATCATGGAGCATTGTGAAGAAAGGGGTCATGGGGAATTGTAATGACAATAGAGAAATGTGATGAAAATGGTCAGCAAGCAAAGTGATTAAAGTGGTCCTTTAGAATTGTCATGAAAAACTATATAGAGCATTGTGATGACAAAGGACATGGAGAACTGTGATGACCAGGGTCATGTAGCATTGTGATGACACGGTCATGGAACATTTTGATGACAAGAATTATGGTGCATTATGATGACACGGTCATGGAACTTTGTGATGACAAGCAATCTGGAGCATTGTGATGACAAGGGCCAAGAAGCATTGTGATGACAAGTGTCATGGAGCATTGTAATGAGATGTTTCATTGTGCACCGTGATGACAATGGGGATGGAGTATTGTGATGAAACTGGTCCTGGAGCATTGTGATAACAAAAGCCATTGAGCATTGTGATGACAGGCATCATGGAGCATTGTGAAGAAAGAGGTCATGGGAAATTGTAATGAAAATAGAGAAATGTGATGAAAATGGTCAGCAAGCAAAGTGATTAAAGTGGTCATTTACAATTGTCATGAAAAACTATATAGAGCATTGTGATGACAAAGGTCATGGAGAACTGTGATGACCAGGGTCATGTAGCATTGTGATGACACGGTCATCGAACATTGTGATGACAAGAATTCTGGAGCATTGTGATGACAAGGTCCATGGAGCATTGTGATGACAAGGTCATGGAACATTGTAATGAGAGGTTTCATTGTGCACCGTGATGACAAGGGGGATGGAGTATTGTGATGAAAGTGGTCCTGGAGCATTGTGATAACAAAAGCCATTGAGCATTGTGCTGACAGGCATCATGGAGCATTGTGAAGAAAGGGGTCATGGGAAATTGTAATGACAATAGAGAAATGTGATGAAAATGGTCAGCAAGCAAAGTGATTAAAGTGGTCATTTAGAATTGTCATGAAAAACTACATAGAGCATTGTGATGACAAAGGTCATGGAGAACTGTGATGGCCAGGGTCATGTAGCATTGTGATGACACAGTCATAGAACATTGTGATGACAATAATTATGGAGCATTGTGATGACACGGTCATGGAACATTGTGATGACAATAATTATGGAGCATTGTGATGACAAGGGTCATGGTGCTTTGTGATGACACGGTCATGGAACTTTGTGATGACCAGCAATCTGGAGCATTGTGATGACCATGGTCATGGAGCATTGTGATGACACGGTCAGGGATCTTTGTGATGAAAAGCAATCTGGAGCGTTGTGATGACAAGGGCCATGGAGCATTGTGATGACAAGTGTCATGGAGCATTTTAATGAGAGGTTTCATTGTGCACCGTGATGACAAGGGGGATGGAGTATTGTGATGAAAGTGGTCCTGGAGCATTGTGATAACAAAAGCCATTGAGCATTGTGCTGACAGGCATCATGGAGCATTGTGAAGAAAGGGGTCATGGGAAATTGTAATGACAATAGAGAAATGTGATGAAAATGGTCAGCAAGCAAAGTGATTAAAGTGGTCATTTAGAATTGTCATGAAATACTACTTAGAGCATTGGGATGACAAAGGTCATGGAGAACTGTGATGGCCAGGGTCATGTAGCATTGTGATGACACGGTCATGGAACATTGTGATGACAAGAATTATGGAGCATTGTGATGACACGGTCATAGAACATTGTGATGACAAGAATTCTGGAGCATTATGTTGACAAGGGCCATGGAGCATTGTGATGACACGGTCATGGAACATTGTGATGAAAAGAATTCTGGAGCATTGTGATGACACGCTCATGGAACATTGTGATGACAAGAATTATGGAGCATTGTGATGAACGGTCATGGAACATTGTGATGACAAGAATTCTGGAGCATTATGATGACAAGGGCCATGGAGCATTGTGATGACACGGTCATGGAACATCGTGATGAAAAGAATTCTGGAGCATTGTGATGACAAGGGCCATGGAGCATTGTGATGACACGGTCATGGAACATGGTGATGACAAGAATTCTGGAGCATTGTGATGACAAGGGCCATGGAGAATTGTGATGACATGGTCATGGAACATTGTGATGACAAGAATTCTGGAGCATTGTGATGACAAGGACCATGGAGAATTGTGATGACATGGTCATCGAACATTGTGATGACAAGAATTCTGGAGCATTGTGATGACATGTGTCATGGAGCATTGTAATGAAACTTTTCATTGTGCACCGTGATGACAAGGGGGATGGAGTATTGTGATGAAACTGGTCCTGGAGCATTGTGATAACAAAAAAATTTTGAGCATTGTGAAGACAGGCATCATGGAGCATTGTGAAGAAAGGGGTCATGGGGAATTGTAATGACAATAGAGAAATGTGATGAAAATGGTCAGCAAGCAAAGTGATTAAAGTGGTCCTTTAGAATTGTCATGAAAAACTATATAGAGCATTGTGATGACAAAGGACATGGAGAACTGTGATGACCAGGGTCATGTAGCATTGTGATGACACGGTCATGGAACATTGTGATGACAAGAATTATGGTGCATTATGATGACACGGTCATGGAACTTTGTGATGACAAGCAATCTGGAGCATTGTGATGACAAGGGCCAAGGAGCATTGTGATGACAAGTGTCATGGAGCATTGTAATGAGAGGTTTCATTGTGCACCGTGATGACAATGGGGATGGAGTATTGTGATGAAACTGGTCCTGGAGCATTGTGATAACAAAAGCCATTGAGCATTGTGATGACAGGCATCATGGAGCATTGTGAAGAAAGAGGTCATGGGAAATTGTAATGAAAATAGAGAAATGTGATGAAAATTGTCAGCAAGCAAAGTGATTAAAGTGGTCATTTACAATTGTCATTAAAAACTATATAGAGCATTGTGATGGCAAAGGTCATGGAGAACTGTGATGACCAGGGTCATGTAGCATGGTGATGACACGGTCATGGGACATTGTGATGACAAGAATTATGGAGCATTGTGATGACAAGGGCCATGGAGCATTGTGATGACACGGTCATGGAACAATGTGATGACAAGAATTCTGGCGCATTGTGATGACAAGGGCCATGGAGCATTGTGATGACATGGTCATCGATCATTGTGATGACAAGAATTCTGGAGCATTGTGATGACAAGGGCCATGGAGCATTGTGATGACACGGTCATGGAACATTGTAATGACAAGAATTCTGGAGCATTGTGATGACAAGGGCCATGGAGCATTGTGATGACACGGTCATGGAACATTGTGATGACAAGAATTCTGGAGCATTGTGATGACAAGGGCCATGGAGCATTGTGATGACACGGTCATGGAACATTGTGATGACAAGAACTCTGGAGCATTGTGAGCACAAGGGCCATGGTGCATTGTGATGACACGGTCATGGAACTTTGTGATGACAAGCAATCTAGAGCATTGTGATGAAAAGGGCCATGGAGCATTGTGATGACACGGTCATGGAACATTGTGATGACAAGAATTCTGGAGCATTGTGATGACAAGGGCCATGGAGAATTGTGAAGACATGGTCATGGAACATGGTGATGACAAGAATTCTGGAGCATTGTGAAGACAAGGGCCATGGAGCATTGTGATGACAAGAATCATGGAGCATTGTAATGAGAGGTTTCATTGTGCACCGTGATGACAAGGGGGATGGAGTATTGTGATGAAACTGGTCCTGGAGCATTGTGATAACAAAAGCCATTGAGCATTGTGATGACAGGCATCATGGAGCATTGTGAAGAAAGGTGTCATGGGAAATTGTAATGACAATAGACAAATGTGATGAAAATGGTCAGCAAGCAAAGTGATTAAAGTGGTCATTTAGAATTGTCATGAAAAACTATATAGAGCATTGTGATGGCAAAGGTCATGGAGAACTGTGATGACCAGGGTCATGTAGCATGGTGATGACACGGTCATGGAACATTGTGATGACAAGGACCATGGAGCATTGTGATGACACGGTCATGGAACAATGTGATGAGAAGAATTCTGGCGCATTGTGATGACAAGGGCCATGGAGCATTGTGATGACATGGTCATCGATCATTGTGATGACAAGAATTCTGGAGCATTGTGATGACAAGGGCCATGGAGCATTGTGATGACACGGTCATGGAACATTGTAATGACAAGAATTCTGGAGCATTGTGATGACAAGTGCCATGGAGCATTGTGATGACACGGTCATGGAACATTGTGATGACAAGAATTCTGGAGCATTGTGATGACAAGGGCCATGGAAAATTCTGATGACATGGTCATGGAACATTGTGATGACAAGAATTCTGGAGCATTGTGATGACATGTGTCATGGAGCATTGTAATGAAACTTTTCATTGTGCACCGTGATGACAAGGGGGATGGAGTATTGTGATGAAACTGGTCCCGGAGCATTGTGATAACAAAAGCCATTGAGCATTGTGATGACAGGCATCATGGAGCATTGTGAAGAAAGAGGTCATGGGAAATTGTAATGAAAATAGAGAAATGTGATGAAAATGGTCAGCAAGCAAAGTGATTAAAGTGGTCATTTAGAATTGTCATGAAAAACTATATAGAGCATTGTGATGACAAAGGTCACGGAAAACTGTGATGACCAGGGTCATGTAGCATTGTGATGACAGGGTCATGGAACATTGTGATGACAAGAATTATGGAGCATTGTGATAACACGGTCATGGAACATTGTGATGACAAGAATTCTGGAGCATTGTGATGACAAGGGCCATGGAGCATTGTGATGACACGGTCATGGATCATTGTGATGACAAGAATTCTGGAGCATTGTGATGACAAGGCCCATGGAGAATTGTGATGACATGGTCATGGAACATTGTGATGACAAGAATTCTGGAGCATTGTGATGACATGTGTCATGGAGCATTGTAATGAAACTTTTCATTGTGCACCGTGATGACAAGGGGGATGGAGTATTGTGATGAAACTGGTCCTGGAGCATTGTGATAACAAAAAACTTTGAGCATTGTGATGACAGGCATCATGGAGCATTGTGAAGAAAGGGGTCATGGGGAATTGTAATGACAATAGAGAAATGTGATGAAAATGGTCAGCAAGCAAAGTGATTAAAGTGGTCATTTAGAATTGTCATGAAATACTACTTAGAGCATTGGGATGACAAAGGTCATGGAGAACTGTGATGGCCAGGGTCATGTAGCATTGTGATGACACGGTCATGGAACATTGTGATGACAAGAATTATGGAGCATTGTGATGACACGGTCATAGAACATTGTGATGACAAGAATTCTGGAGCATTATGTTGACAAGGGCCATGGAGCATTGTGATGACACGGTCATGGAACATTGTGATGAAAAGAATTCTGGAGCATTGTGATGACACGCTCATGGAACATTGTGATGACAAGAATTATGGAGCATTGTGATGAACGGTCATGGAACATTGTGATGACAAGAATTCTGGAGCATTATGATGACAAGGGCCATGGAGCATTGTGATGACACGGTCATGGAACATCGTGATGAAAAGAATTCTGGAGCATTGTGATGACAAGGGCCATGGAGCATTGTGATGACACGGTCATGGAACATGGTGATGACAAGAATTCTGGAGCATTGTGATGACAAGGGCCATGGAGAATTGTGATGACATGGTCATGGAACATTGTGATGACAAGAATTCTGGAGCATTGTGATGACAAGGACCATGGAGAATTGTGATGACATGGTCATCGAACATTGTGATGACAAGAATTCTGGAGCATTGTGATGACATGTGTCATGGAGCATTGTAATGAAACTTTTCATTGTGCACCGTGATGACAAGGGGGATGGAGTATTGTGATGAAACTGGTCCTGGAGCATTGTGATAACAAAAAAATTTTGAGCATTGTGAAGACAGGCATCATGGAGCATTGTGAAGAAAGGGGTCATGGGGAATTGTAATGACAATAGAGAAATGTGATGAAAATGGTCAGCAAGCAAAGTGATTAAAGTGGTCCTTTAGAATTGTCATGAAAAACTATATAGAGCATTGTGATGACAAAGGACATGGAGAACTGTGATGACCAGGGTCATGTAGCATTGTGATGACACGGTCATGGAACATTGTGATGACAAGAATTATGGTGCATTATGATGACACGGTCATGGAACTTTGTGATGACAAGCAATCTGGAGCATTGTGATGACAAGGGCCAAGGAGCATTGTGATGACAAGTGTCATGGAGCATTGTAATGAGAGGTTTCATTGTGCACCGTGATGACAATGGGGATGGAGTATTGTGATGAAACTGGTCCTGGAGCATTGTGATAACAAAAGCCATTGAGCATTGTGATGACAGGCATCATGGAGCATTGTGAAGAAAGAGGTCATGGGAAATTGTAATGAAAATAGAGAAATGTGATGAAAATTGTCAGCAAGCAAAGTGATTAAAGTGGTCATTTACAATTGTCATTAAAAACTATATAGAGCATTGTGATGGCAAAGGTCATGGAGAACTGTGATGACCAGGGTCATGTAGCATGGTGATGACACGGTCATGGGACATTGTGATGACAAGAATTATGGAGCATTGTGATGACAAGGGCCATGGAGCATTGTGATGACACGGTCATGGAACAATGTGATGACAAGAATTCTGGCGCATTGTGATGACAAGGGCCATGGAGCATTGTGATGACATGGTCATCGATCATTGTGATGACAAGAATTCTGGAGCATTGTGATGACAAGGGCCATGGAGCATTGTGATGACACGGTCATGGAACATTGTAATGACAAGAATTCTGGAGCATTGTGATGACAAGGGCCATGGAGCATTGTGATGACACGGTCATGGAACATTGTGATGACAAGAATTCTGGAGCATTGTGATGACAAGGGCCATGGAGCATTGTGATGACACGGTCATGGAACATTGTGATGACAAGAACTCTGGAGCATTGTGAGCACAAGGGCCATGGTGCATTGTGATGACACGGTCATGGAACTTTGTGATGACAAGCAATCTAGAGCATTGTGATGAAAAGGGCCATGGAGCATTGTGATGACACGGTCATGGAACATTGTGATGACAAGAATTCTGGAGCATTGTGATGACAAGGGCCATGGAGAATTGTGAAGACATGGTCATGGAACATGGTGATGACAAGAATTCTGGAGCATTGTGAAGACAAGGGCCATGGAGCATTGTGATGACAAGAATCATGGAGCATTGTAATGAGAGGTTTCATTGTGCACCGTGATGACAAGGGGGATGGAGTATTGTGATGAAACTGGTCCTGGAGCATTGTGATAACAAAAGCCATTGAGCATTGTGATGACAGGCATCATGGAGCATTGTGAAGAAAGGTGTCATGGGAAATTGTAATGACAATAGACAAATGTGATGAAAATGGTCAGCAAGCAAAGTGATTAAAGTGGTCATTTAGAATTGTCATGAAAAACTATATAGAGCATTGTGATGGCAAAGGTCATGGAGAACTGTGATGACCAGGGTCATGTAGCATGGTGATGACACGGTCATGGAACATTGTGATGACAAGGACCATGGAGCATTGTGATGACACGGTCATGGAACAATGTGATGAGAAGAATTCTGGCGCATTGTGATGACAAGGGCCATGGAGCATTGTGATGACATGGTCATCGATCATTGTGATGACAAGAATTCTGGAGCATTGTGATGACAAGGGCCATGGAGCATTGTGATGACACGGTCATGGAACATTGTAATGACAAGAATTCTGGAGCATTGTGATGACAAGTGCCATGGAGCATTGTGATGACACGGTCATGGAACATTGTGATGACAAGAATTCTGGAGCATTGTGATGACAAGGGCCATGGAAAATTCTGATGACATGGTCATGGAACATTGTGATGACAAGAATTCTGGAGCATTGTGATGACATGTGTCATGGAGCATTGTAATGAAACTTTTCATTGTGCACCGTGATGACAAGGGGGATGGAGTATTGTGATGAAACTGGTCCCGGAGCATTGTGATAACAAAAGCCATTGAGCATTGTGATGACAGGCATCATGGAGCATTGTGAAGAAAGAGGTCATGGGAAATTGTAATGAAAATAGAGAAATGTGATGAAAATGGTCAGCAAGCAAAGTGATTAAAGTGGTCATTTAGAATTGTCATGAAAAACTATATAGAGCATTGTGATGACAAAGGTCATGGAAAACTGTGATGACCAGGGTCATGTAGCATTGTGATGACAGGGTCATGGAACATTGTGATGACAAGAATTATGGAGCATTGTGATAACACGGTCATGGAACATTGTGATGACAAGAATTCTGGAGCATTGTGATGACAAGGGCCATGGAGCATTGTGATGACACGGTCATGGATCATTGTGATGACAAGAATTCTGGAGCATTGTGATGACAAGGCCCATGGAGAATTGTGATGACATGGTCATGGAACATTGTGATGACAAGAATTCTGGAGCATTGTGATGACATGTGTCATGGAGCATTGTAATGAAACTTTTCATTGTGCACCGTGATGACAAGGGGGATGGAGTATTGTGATGAAACTGGTCCTGGAGCATTGTGATAACAAAAAAATTTTGAGCATTGTGATGACAGGCATCATGGAGCATTGTGAAGAAAGGGGTCATGGGGAATTGTAATGACAATAGAGAAATGTGATGAAAATGGTCAGCAAGCAAAGTGATTAAAGTGGTCCTTTAGAATTGTCATGAAAAACTATATAGAGCATTGTGATGACAAAGGACATGGAGAACTGTGATGACCAGGGTCATGTAGCATTGTGATGACACGGTCATGGAACATTGTGATGACAAGAATTATGGAGCATTGTGATGACACGGTCATGGAACGTTGTGATGACAAGCAATCTGGAGCATTGTGATGACAAGGGCCAAGGAGCATTGTGATGACAAGTGTCATGGAGCATTGTAATGAGAGGTTTCATTGTGCACCGTGATGACAATGGGGATGGAGTATTGTGATGAAACTGGTCCTGGAGCATTGTGATAACAAAAGCCATGGAGCATTGTGATGACAGGCATCATGGAGCATTGTGAAGAAAGAGGTCATGGGAAATTGTAATGAAAATAGAGAAATGTGATGAAAATTGTCAGCAAGCAAAGTGATTAAAGTGGTCATTTACAATTGTCATTAAAAACTATATAGAGCATTGTGATGACAAAGGTCATGGAGAACTGTGATGACCAGGGTCATGTAGCATTGTGATGACACGGTCATCGAACATTGTGATGACAAGAATTCTGGAGCATTGTGATGACAAGGGCCATGGAGCATTGTGAAGAAAGGGGTCATGGAACATTGTGATGACAAGAATTCTGGAGCATTGTGATGACACGCTCATGGAACATTGTGATGACAAGAATTATGGAGCATTGTGATGACACGGTCATGGAACATTGTGATGTCAAGAATTCTGGAGCATTATGATGACAAGGGCCATGGAGCATTGTGATGACACGGTCATGGAACATTGTGATGAAAAGAATTCTGGAGCATTGTGATGACAAGGGCCATGGAGCATTGTGATGACACAGTCATGGAACATTGTGATGACAAGAATTCTGGAGCATTGTGATGACAAGGGCCATGGAGAATTGTGATGACATGGTCATGGAACATTGTGATGACAAGAATTCTGGAGCATTGTGATGACATGTGCCATGGAGAATTGTAATGAAACTTTTCATTGTGCACCGTGATGAGAAGGGAGATGGAGTAATGTGATGAAACTGGTCCTGGAGCATTGTGATAACAAAAGCCATTGAGCATTGTGATGACAGGCATCATGGAGCATTGTGAAGAAAGGGGTCATGGGGAATTGTAATGACAATAGAGAAATGTGATGAAAATGGTCAGCAAGCAAAGTGATTAAAGTGGTCATTTAGAATTGTCATGAAAAACTATATAGAGCATTGTGATGACAAAGGTCATGGAGAACTGTGATGACCAGGGTCATGTAGCATTGTGATGACACGGTCATGGAACATTGTGATGACAAGAATTATGGAGCATTGTGATGACACGGTCATGGAACATTGTGATGACAAGAATTATGGAGCATTGTGATGACAAGGGCCATGGAGCATTGTGATGACACGATCATGGAACATTGTAATGACAAGAACTCTGGAGCATTGTGATGACAAGGCCATGGTGCATTGTGATGACACGGTCATGGAACTTTGTGATGACAAGCAATCTAGAGCATTGTGATGACAAGGGACATGGAACATTGTGATGACACGGTCATGGAACATTGTGATGACAAGAATTCTGGAGCATTGTGATGACAAGGGCCATGGAGCATTGTGATGACACGGTCATGGATCATTGTGATGACAAGAATTCTGGAGCATTGTGATGACAAGGCCCATGGAGAATTGTGATGACATGGTCATCGAACATTGTGATGACAAGAATTCTGGAGCATTGTGATGACATGTGTCATGGAGCATTGTAATGAAACTTTTCATTGTGCACCGTGATGACAAGGGGGATGGAGTGTTGTGATGAAACTGGTCCTGGAGCATTGTGATAACAAAAAAATTTTGAGCATTGTGATGACAGGCATCATGGAGCATTGTGAAGAAAGGGGTCATGGGGAATTGTAATGACAATAGAGAAATGTGATGAAAATGGTCAGCAAGCAAAGTGATTAAAGTGGTCCTTTAGAATTGTCATGAAAAACTATATAGAGCATTGTGATGACAAAGGACATGGAGAACTGTGATGACCAGGGTCATGTAGCATTGTGATGACACGGTCATGGAACATTTTGATGACAAGAATTATGGTGCATTATGATGACACGGTCATGGAACTTTGTGATGACAAGCAATCTGGAGCATTGTGATGACAAGGGCCAAGAAGCATTGTGATGACAAGTGTCATGGAGCATTGTAATGAGATGTTTCATTGTGCACCGTGATGACAATGGGGATGGAGTATTGTGATGAAACTGGTCCTGGAGCATTGTGATAACAAAAGCCATTGAGCATTGTGATGACAGGCATCATGGAGCATTGTGAAGAAAGAGGTCATGGGAAATTGTAATGAAAATAGAGAAATGTGATGAAAATGGTCAGCAAGCAAAGTGATTAAAGTGGTCATTTACAATTGTCATGAAAAACTATATAGAGCATTGTGATGACAAAGGTCATGGAGAACTGTGATGACCAGGGTCATGTAGCATTGTGATGACACGGTCATCGAACATTGTGATGACAAGAATTCTGGAGCATTGTGATGACAAGGTCCATGGAGCATTGTGATGACAAGGTCATGGAACATTGTAATGAGAGGTTTCATTGTGCACCGTGATGACAAGGGGGATGGAGTATTGTGATGAAAGTGGTCCTGGAGCATTGTGATAACAAAAGCCATTGAGCATTGTGCTGACAGGCATCATGGAGCATTGTGAAGAAAGGGGTCATGGGAAATTGTAATGACAATAGAGAAATGTGATGAAAATGGTCAGCAAGCAAAGTGATTAAAGTGGTCATTTAGAATTGTCATGAAAAACTACATAGAGCATTGTGATGACAAAGGTCATGGAGAACTGTGATGGCCAGGGTCATGTAGCATTGTGATGACACAGTCATAGAACATTGTGATGACAATAATTATGGAGCATTGTGATGACACGGTCATGGAACAATGTGATGACAAGAATTCTGGCGCATTGTGATGACAAGGGCCATGGAGCATTGTGATGACATGGTCATCGATCATTGTGATGACAAGAATTCTGGAGCATTGTGATGACAAGGGCCATGGAGCATTGTGATGACACGGTCATGGAACATTGTAATGACAAGAATTCTGGAGCATTGTGATGACAAGGGCCATGGAGCATTGTGATGACACGGTCATGGAACATTGTGATGACAAGAATTCTGGAGCATTGTGATGACAAGGGCCATGGAGCATTGTGATGACACGGTCATGGAACATTGTGATGACAAGAACTCTGGAGCATTGTGAGCACAAGGGCCATGGTGCATTGTGATGACACGGTCATGGAACTTTGTGATGACAAGCAATCTAGAGCATTGTGATGAAAAGGGCCATGGAGCATTGTGATGACACGGTCATGGAACATTGTGATGACAAGAATTCTGGAGCATTGTGATGACAAGGGCCATGGAGAATTGTGAAGACATGGTCATGGAACATGGTGATGACAAGAATTCTGGAGCATTGTGAAGACAAGGGCCATGGAGCATTGTGATGACAAGAATCATGGAGCATTGTAATGAGAGGTTTCATTGTGCACCGTGATGACAAGGGGGATGGAGTATTGTGATGAAACTGGTCCTGGAGCATTGTGATAACAAAAGCCATTGAGCATTGTGATGACAGGCATCATGGAGCATTGTGAAGAAAGGTGTCATGGGAAATTGTAATGACAATAGACAAATGTGATGAAAATGGTCAGCAAGCAAAGTGATTAAAGTGGTCATTTAGAATTGTCATGAAAAACTATATAGAGCATTGTGATGGCAAAGGTCATGGAGAACTGTGATGACCAGGGTCATGTAGCATGGTGATGACACGGTCATGGAACATTGTGATGACAAGGACCATGGAGCATTGTGATGACACGGTCATGGAACAATGTGATGAGAAGAATTCTGGCGCATTGTGATGACAAGGGCCATGGAGCATTGTGATGACATGGTCATCGATCATTGTGATGACAAGAATTCTGGAGCATTGTGATGACAAGGGCCATGGAGCATTGTGATGACACGGTCATGGAACATTGTAATGACAAGAATTCTGGAGCATTGTGATGACAAGTGCCATGGAGCATTGTGATGACACGGTCATGGAACATTGTGATGACAAGAATTCTGGAGCATTGTGATGACAAGGGCCATGGAAAATTCTGATGACATGGTCATGGAACATTGTGATGACAAGAATTCTGGAGCATTGTGATGACAAGGCCCATGGAGAATTGTGATGACATGGTCATCGAACATTGTGATGACAAGAATTCTGGAGCATTGTGATGACATGTGTCATGGAGCATTGTAATGAAACTTTTCATTGTGCACCGTGATGACAAGGGGGATGGAGTATTGTGATGAAACTGGTCCTGGAGCATTGTGATAACAAAAAAATTTTGAGCATTGTGATGACAGGCATCATGGAGCATTGTGAAGAAAGGGGTCATGGGGAATTGTAATGACAATAGAGAAATGTGATGAAAATGGTCAGCAAGCAAAGTGATTAAAGTGGTCCTTTAGAATTGTCATGAAAAACTATATAGAGCATTGTGATGACAAAGGACATGGAAAACTGTGATGACCAGGGTCATGTAGCATTGTGATGACAGGGTCATGGAACATTGTGATGACAAGAATTATGGAGCATTGTGATAACACGGTCATGGAACATTGTGATGACAAGAATTCTGGAGCATTGTGATGACAAGGGCCATGGAGCATTGTGATGACACGGTCATGGATCATTGTGATGACAAGAATTCTGGAGCATTGTGATGACAAGGGCTATGGAGAATTGTGGTGACACGGTCATGGAACATTGTGATGACAAGAATTCTGGAGCATTGTGATGACAAGGGCCATGGAGCATTGTGATGACACGGTCATGGAACATTGTGATGACAAGAATTTTGGAGCATTGTGATGACAAGGGCCATGGTGCATTGTGATGACACGGTCATGGAACATTGTGATGACAAGAATTCTGGAGCATTGTGAAGACAAGGGCCATGGAGCATTGTGATGACAAGTGTCATGGAGCATTGTAATGAGAGGTTTCATTGTGCACGGTGATGACAAGTGGGATGGAGTATTGTGATGAAACTGGTCCTGGAGCATTGTGATAACAAAAGCCATTGAGCATTGTGATGACAGGCATCATGGAGCATTGTGAAGAAAGGGGTCATGGGGAATTGTAATGACAATAGAGAAATGTGATGAAAATGGTCAGCAAGCAAAGTGATTAAAGTGGTCATTTAGAATTGTCATGAAAATCTATATAGAGCATTGTGATGACAAAGGTCATGGAGAACTGTGATGACCAGGGTCATGTAGCATTGTGATGACACGGTCATGGAACATTGTGATGACAATAATTATGGAGCATTGTGATGACAAGGGTCATGGTGCTTTGTGATGACACGGTCATGGAACTTTGTGATGACCAGCAATCTGGAGCATTGTGATGACCATGGTCATGGAGCATTGTGATGACACGGTCAGGGATCTTTGTGATGAAAAGCAATCTGGAGCATTGTGATGACAAGGGCCATGGAGCATTGTGATGACAAGTGTCATGGAGAATTTTAATGAGAGGTTTCATTGTGCACCGTGATGACAAGGGGGATGGAGTATTGTGATGAAAGTGGTCCTGGAGCATTGTGATAACAAAAGCCATTGAGCATTGTGCTGACAGGCATCATGGAGCATTGTGAAGAAAGGGGTCATGGGAAATTGTAATGACAATAGAGAAATGTGATGAAAATGGTCAGCAAGCAAAGTGATTAAAGTGGTCATTTAGAATTGTCATGAAATACTACTTAGAGCATTGGGATGACAAAGGTCATGGAGAACTGTGATGGCCAGGGTCATGTAGCATTGTGATGACACGGTCATGGAACATTGTGATGACAAGAATTATGGAGCATTGTGATGACACGGTCATAGAACATTGTGATGACAAGAATTCTGGAGCATTATGTTGACAAGGGCCATGGAGCATTGTGATGACACGGTCATGGAACATTGTGATGAAAAGAATTCTGGAGCATTGTGATGACACGCTCATGCAACATTGTGATGACAAGAATTATGGAGCATTGTGATGAACGGTCATGGAACATTGTGATGACAAGAATTCTGGAGCATTATGATGACAAGGGCCATGGAGCATTGTGATGACACGGTCATGGAACATCGTGATGAAAAGAATTCTGGAGCATTGTGATGACAAGGGCCATGGAGCATTGTGATGACACGGTCATGGAACATGGTGATGACAAGAATTCTGGAGCATTGTGATGACAAGGGCCATGGAGAATTGTGATGACATGGTCATGGAACATTGTGATGACAAGAATTCTGGAGCATTGTGATGACATGTGTCATGGAGAATTGTAATGAAACTTTTCATTGTGCACCGTGATGACAAGGGAGATGGAGTAATGTGATGAAAGTGGTCCTGGAGCATTGTGATAAAAAAGCCATTGAGCATTGTGATGACAGGCATCATGGAGCATTGTGAAGAAAGGGGTCATGGGGAATTGTAATGACAATAGAGAAATGTGATGAAAATGGTCAGCAAGCAAAGTGATTAAAATGGTCATTTAGAATTGTCATGAAAAACTATATAGAGCATTGTGATGACAAAGGTCATGGAGAACTGTGATGACCAGGGTCATGTAGCATTGTGATGACACGGTCATGGAACATTGTGATGACAAGAATTATGGAGCATTGTGATAACACGGTCATGGAACATTGTGATGACAAGAATTCTGGAGCATTGTGATGGCAAGGGCCATGGAGCATTGTGATGACACGGTCATGGAACATTGTGATGAAAAGAATTCTGGAGCATTGTGATGACAAGGGCCATGGAGCATTGTGATGACACGGTCATAGAACATTGTGATGACAAGAATTCTGGAGCATTGTGATGACAAGGCCCATGGAGAATTGTGATGACATGGTCATCGAACATTGTGATGACAAGAATTCTGGAGCATTGTGATGACATGTGTCATGGAGCATTGTAATGAAACTTTTCATTGTGCACCGTGATGACAAGGGGGATGGAGTATTGTGATGAAACTGGTCCTGGAGCATTGTGATAACAAAAAAATTTTGAGCATTGTGATGACAGGCATCATGGAGCATTGTGAAGAAAGGGGTCATGGGGAATTGTAATGACAATAGAGAAATGTGATGAAAATGGTCAGCAAGCAAAGTGATTAAAGTGGTCCTTTAGAATTGTCATGAAAAACTATATAGAGCATTGTGATGACAAAGGACATGGAAAACTGTGATGACCAGGGTCATGTAGCATTGTGATGACAGGGTCATGGAACATTGTGATGACAAGAATTATGGAGCATTGTGATAACACGGTCATGGAACATTGTGATGACAAGAATTCTGGAGCATTGTGATGACAAGGGCCATGGAGCATTGTGATGACACGGTCATGGATCATTGTGATGACAAGAATTCTGGAGCATTGTGATGACAAGGCCCATGGAGAATTGTGATGACATGGTCATCGAACATTGTGATGACAAGAATTCTGGAGCATTGTGATGACATGTGTCATGGAGCATTGTAATGAAACTTTTCATTGTGCACCGTGATGACAAGGGGGATGGAGTGTTGTGATGAAACTGGTCCTGGAGCATTGTGATAACAAAAAAATTTTGAGCATTGTGATGACAGGCATCATGGAGCATTGTGAAGAAAGGGGTCATGGGGAATTGTAATGACAATAGAGAAATGTGATGAAAATGGTCAGCAAGCAAAGTGATTAAAGTGGTCCTTTAGAATTGTCATGAAAAACTATATAGAGCATTGTGATGACAAAGGACATGGAGAACTGTGATGACCAGGGTCATGTAGCATTGTGATGACACGGTCATGGAACATTTTGATGACAAGAATTATGGTGCATTATGATGACACGGTCATGGAACTTTGTGATGACAAGCAATCTGGAGCATTGTGATGACAAGGGCCAAGAAGCATTGTGATGACAAGTGTCATGGAGCATTGTAATGAGATGTTTCATTGTGCACCGTGATGACAATGGGGATGGAGTATTGTGATGAAACTGGTCCTGGAGCATTGTGATAACAAAAGCCATTGAGCATTGTGATGACAGGCATCATGGAGCATTGTGAAGAAAGAGGTCATGGGAAATTGTAATGAAAATAGAGAAATGTGATGAAAATGGTCAGCAAGCAAAGTGATTAAAGTGGTCATTTACAATTGTCATGAAAAACTATATAGAGCATTGTGATGACAAAGGTCATGGAGAACTGTGATGACCAGGGTCATGTAGCATTGTGATGACACGGTCATCGAACATTGTGATGACAAGAATTCTGGAGCATTGTGATGACAAGGTCCATGGAGCATTGTGATGACAAGGTCATGGAACATTGTAATGAGAGGTTTCATTGTGCACCGTGATGACAAGGGGGATGGAGTATTGTGATGAAAGTGGTCCTGGAGCATTGTGATAACAAAAGCCATTGAGCATTGTGCTGACAGGCATCATGGAGCATTGTGAAGAAAGGGGTCATGGGAAATTGTAATGACAATAGAGAAATGTGATGAAAATGGTCAGCAAGCAAAGTGATTAAAGTGGTCATTTAGAATTGTCATGAAAAACTACATAGAGCATTGTGATGACAAAGGTCATGGAGAACTGTGATGGCCAGGGTCATGTAGCATTGTGATGACACAGTCATAGAACATTGTGATGACAATAATTATGGAGCATTGTGATGACACGGTCATGGAACATTGTGATGACAATAATTATGGAGCATTGTGATGACAAGGGTCATGGTGCTTTGTGATGACACGGTCATGGAACTTTGTGATGACCAGCAATCTGGAGCATTGTGATGACCATGGTCATGGAGCATTGTGATGACACGGTCAGGGATCTTTGTGATGAAAAGCAATCTGGAGCGTTGTGATGACAAGGGCCATGGAGCATTGTGATGACAAGTGTCATGGAGCATTTTAATGAGAGGTTTCATTGTGCACCGTGATGACAAGGGGGATGGAGTATTGTGATGAAAGTGGTCCTGGAGCATTGTGATAACAAAAGCCATTGAGCATTGTGCTGACAGGCATCATGGAGCATTGTGAAGAAAGGGGTCATGGGAAATTGTAATGACAATAGAGAAATGTGATGAAAATGGTCAGCAAGCAAAGTGATTAAAGTGGTCATTTAGAATTGTCATGAAATACTACTTAGAGCATTGGGATGACAAAGGTCATGGAGAACTGTGATGGCCAGGGTCATGTAGCATTGTGATGACACGGTCATGGAACATTGTGATGACAAGAATTATGGAGCATTGTGATGACACGGTCATAGAACATTGTGATGACAAGAATTCTGGAGCATTATGTTGACAAGGGCCATGGAGCATTGTGATGACACGGTCATGGAACATTGTGATGAAAAGAATTCTGGAGCATTGTGATGACACGCTCATGGAACATTGTGATGACAAGAATTATGGAGCATTGTGATGAACGGTCATGGAACATTGTGATGACAAGAATTCTGGAGCATTATGATGACAAGGGCCATGGAGCATTGTGATGACACGGTCATGGAACATCGTGATGAAAAGAATTCTGGAGCATTGTGATGACAAGGGCCATGGAGCATTGTGATGACACGGTCATGGAACATGGTGATGACAAGAATTCTGGAGCATTGTGATGACAAGGGCCATGGAGAATTGTGATGACATGGTCATGGAACATTGTGATGACAAGAATTCTGGAGCATTGTGATGACAAGGACCATGGAGAATTGTGATGACATGGTCATCGAACATTGTGATGACAAGAATTCTGGAGCATTGTGATGACATGTGTCATGGAGCATTGTAATGAAACTTTTCATTGTGCACCGTGATGACAAGGGGGATGGAGTATTGTGATGAAACTGGTCCTGGAGCATTGTGATAACAAAAAAATTTTGAGCATTGTGAAGACAGGCATCATGGAGCATTGTGAAGAAAGGGGTCATGGGGAATTGTAATGACAATAGAGAAATGTGATGAAAATGGTCAGCAAGCAAAGTGATTAAAGTGGTCCTTTAGAATTGTCATGAAAAACTATATAGAGCATTGTGATGACAAAGGACATGGAGAACTGTGATGACCAGGGTCATGTAGCATTGTGATGACACGGTCATGGAACATTGTGATGACAAGAATTATGGTGCATTATGATGACACGGTCATGGAACTTTGTGATGACAAGCAATCTGGAGCATTGTGATGACAAGGGCCAAGGAGCATTGTGATGACAAGTGTCATGGAGCATTGTAATGAGAGGTTTCATTGTGCACCGTGATGACAATGGGGATGGAGTATTGTGATGAAACTGGTCCTGGAGCATTGTGATAACAAAAGCCATTGAGCATTGTGATGACAGGCATCATGGAGCATTGTGAAGAAAGAGGTCATGGGAAATTGTAATGAAAATAGAGAAATGTGATGAAAATTGTCAGCAAGCAAAGTGATTAAAGTGGTCATTTACAATTGTCATTAAAAACTATATAGAGCATTGTGATGGCAAAGGTCATGGAGAACTGTGATGACCAGGGTCATGTAGCATGGTGATGACACGGTCATGGGACATTGTGATGACAAGAATTATGGAGCATTGTGATGACAAGGGCCATGGAGCATTGTGATGACACGGTCATGGAACAATGTGATGACAAGAATTCTGGCGCATTGTGATGACAAGGGCCATGGAGCATTGTGATGACATGGTCATCGATCATTGTGATGACAAGAATTCTGGAGCATTGTGATGACAAGGGCCATGGAGCATTGTGATGACACGGTCATGGAACATTGTAATGACAAGAATTCTGGAGCATTGTGATGACAAGGGCCATGGAGCATTGTGATGACACGGTCATGGAACATTGTGATGACAAGAATTCTGGAGCATTGTGATGACAAGGGCCATGGAGCATTGTGATGACACGGTCATGGAACATTGTGATGACAAGAACTCTGGAGCATTGTGAGCACAAGGGCCATGGTGCATTGTGATGACACGGTCATGGAACTTTGTGATGACAAGCAATCTAGAGCATTGTGATGAAAAGGGCCATGGAGCATTGTGATGACACGGTCATGGAACATTGTGATGACAAGAATTCTGGAGCATTGTGATGACAAGGGCCATGGAGAATTGTGAAGACATGGTCATGGAACATGGTGATGACAAGAATTCTGGAGCATTGTGAAGACAAGGGCCATGGAGCATTGTGATGACAAGAATCATGGAGCATTGTAATGAGAGGTTTCATTGTGCACCGTGATGACAAGGGGGATGGAGTATTGTGATGAAACTGGTCCTGGAGCATTGTGATAACAAAAGCCATTGAGCATTGTGATGACAGGCATCATGGAGCATTGTGAAGAAAGGTGTCATGGGAAATTGTAATGACAATAGACAAATGTGATGAAAATGGTCAGCAAGCAAAGTGATTAAAGTGGTCATTTAGAATTGTCATGAAAAACTATATAGAGCATTGTGATGGCAAAGGTCATGGAGAACTGTGATGACCAGGGTCATGTAGCATGGTGATGACACGGTCATGGAACATTGTGATGACAAGGACCATGGAGGATTGTGATGACACGGTCATGGAACAATGTGATGAGAAGAATTCTGGCGCATTGTGATGACAAGGGCCATGGAGCATTGTGATGACATGGTCATCGATCATTGTGATGACAAGAATTCTGGAGCATTGTGATGACAAGGGCCATGGAGCATTGTGATGACACGGTCATGGAACATTGTAATGACAAGAATTCTGGAGCATTGTGATGACAAGTGCCATGGAGCATTGTGATGACACGGTCATGGAACATTGTGATGACAAGAATTCTGGAGCATTGTGATGACAAGGGCCATGGAAAATTCTGATGACATGGTCATGGAACATTGTGATGACAAGAATTCTGGAGCATTGTGATGACATGTGTCATGGAGCATTGTAATGAAACTTTTCATTGTGCACCGTGATGACAAGGGGGATGGAGTATTGTGATGAAACTGGTCCCGGAGCATTGTGATAACAAAAGCCATTGAGCATTGTGATGACAGGCATCATGGAGCATTGTGAAGAAAGAGGTCATGGGAAATTGTAATGAAAATAGAGAAATGTGATGAAAATGGTCAGCAAGCAAAGTGATTAAAGTGGTCATTTAGAATTGTCATGAAAAACTATATAGAGCATTGTGATGACAAAGGTCATGGAAAACTGTGATGACCAGGGTCATGTAGCATTGTGATGACAGGGTCATGGAACATTGTGATGACAAGAATTATGGAGCATTGTGATAACACGGTCATGGAACATTGTGATGACAAGAATTCTGGAGCATTGTGATGACAAGGGCCATGGAGCATTGTGATGACACGGTCATGGATCATTGTGATGACAAGAATTCTGGAGCATTGTGATGACAAGGCCCATGGAGAATTGTGATGACATGGTCATGGAACATTGTGATGACAAGAATTCTGGAGCATTGTGATGACATGTGTCATGGAGCATTGTAATGAAACTTTTCATTGTGCACCGTGATGACAAGGGGGATGGAGTATTGTGATGAAACTGGTCCTGGAGCATTGTGATAACAAAAAAATTTTGAGCATTGTGATGACAGGCATCATGGAGCATTGTGAAGAAAGGGGTCATGGGGAATTGTAATGACAATAGAGAAATGTGATGAAAATGGTCAGCAAGCAAAGTGATTAAAGTGGTCCTTTAGAATTGTCATGAAAAACTATATAGAGCATTGTGATGACAAAGGACATGGAGAACTGTGATGACCAGGGTCATGTAGCATTGTGATGACACGGTCATGGAACATTGTGATGACAAGAATTATGGAGCATTGTGATGACACGGTCATGGAACGTTGTGATGACAAGCAATCTGGAGCATTGTGATGACAAGGGCCAAGGAGCATTGTGATGACAAGTGTCATGGAGCATTGTAATGAGAGGTTTCATTGTGCACCGTGATGACAATGGGGATGGAGTATTGTGATGAAACTGGTCCTGGAGCATTGTGATAACAAAAGCCATGGAGCATTGTGATGACAGGCATCATGGAGCATTGTGAAGAAAGAGGTCATGGGAAATTGTAATGAAAATAGAGAAATGTGATGAAAATTGTCAGCAAGCAAAGTGATTAAAGTGGTCATTTACAATTGTCATGAAAAACTATATAGAGCATTGTGATGACAAAGGTCATGGAGAACTGTGATGACCAGCGTCATGTAGCATTGTGATGACACGGTCATCGAACATTGTGATGACAAGAATTCTGGAGCATTGTGATGACAAGGGCCATGGAGCATTGTGAAGAAAGGGGTCATGGAACATTGTGATGACAAGAATTCTGGAGCATTGTGATGACACGCTCATGGAACATTGTGATGACAAGAATTATGGAGCATTGTGATGACACGGTCATGGAACATTGTGATGTCAAGAATTCTGGAGCATTATGATGACAAGGGCCATGGAGCATTGTGATGACACGGTCATGGAACATTGTGATGAAAAGAATTCTGGAGCATTGTGATGACAAGGGCCATGGAGCATTGTGATGACACAGTCATGGAACATTGTGATGACAAGAATTCTGGAGCATTGTGATGACAAGGGCCATGGAGAATTGTGATGACATGGTCATGGAACATTGTGATGACAAGAATTCTGGAGCATTGTGATGACATGTGCCATGGAGAATTGTAATGAAACTTTTCATTGTGCACCGTGATGAGAAGGGAGATGGAGTAATGTGATGAAACTGGTCCTGGAGCATTGTGATAACAAAAGCCATTGAGCATTGTGATGACAGGCATCATGGAGCATTGTGAAGAAAGGGGTCATGGGGAATTGTAATGACAATAGAGAAATGTGATGAAAATGGTCAGCAAGCAAAGTGATTAAAGTGGTCATTTAGAATTGTCATGAAAAACTATATAGAGCATTGTGATGACAAAGGTCATGGAGAACTGTGATGACCAGGGTCATGTAGCATTGTGATGACACGGTCATGGAACATTGTGATGACAAGAATTATGGAGCATTGTGATGACACGGTCATGGAACATTGTGATGACAAGAATTATGGAGCATTGTGATGACAAGGGCCATGGAGCATTGTGATGACACGATCATGGAACATTGTAATGACAAGAACTCTGGAGCATTGTGATGACAAGGCCATGGTGCATTGTGATGACACGGTCATGGAATTTTGTGATGACAAGCAATCTAGAGCATTGTGATGACAAGGGACATGGAACATTGTGATGACACGGTCATGGAACATTGTGATGACAAGAATTCTGGAGCATTGTGATGACAAGGGCCATGGAGCATTGTGATGACACGGTCATGGATCATTGTGATGACAAGAATTCTGGAGCATTGTGATGACAAGGCCCATGGAGAATTGTGATGACATGGTCATCGAACATTGTGATGACAAGAATTCTGGAGCATTGTGATGACATGTGTCATGGAGCATTGTAATGAAACTTTTCATTGTGCACCGTGATGACAAGGGGGATGGAGTGTTGTGATGAAACTGGTCCTGGAGCATTGTGATAACAAAAAAATTTTGAGCATTGTGATGACAGGCATCATGGAGCATTGTGAAGAAAGGGGTCATGGGGAATTGTAATGACAATAGAGAAATGTGATGAAAATGGTCAGCAAGCAAAGTGATTAAAGTGGTCCTTTAGAATTGTCATGAAAAACTATATAGAGCATTGTGATGACAAAGGACATGGAGAACTGTGATGACCAGGGTCATGTAGCATTGTGATGACACGGTCATGGAACATTTTGATGACAAGAATTATGGTGCATTATGATGACACGGTCATGGAACTTTGTGATGACAAGCAATCTGGAGCATTGTGATGACAAGGGCCAAGAAGCATTGTGATGACAAGTGTCATGGAGCATTGTAATGAGATGTTTCATTGTGCACCGTGATGACAATGGGGATGGAGTATTGTGATGAAACTGGTCCTGGAGCATTGTGATAACAAAAGCCATTGAGCATTGTGATGACAGGCATCATGGAGCATTGTGAAGAAAGAGGTCATGGGAAATTGTAATGAAAATAGAGAAATGTGATGAAAATGGTCAGCAAGCAAAGTGATTAAAGTGGTCATTTACAATTGTCATGAAAAACTATATAGAGCATTGTGATGACAAAGGTCATGGAGAACTGTGATGACCAGGGTCATGTAGCATTGTGATGACACGGTCATCGAACATTGTGATGACAAGAATTCTGGAGCATTGTGATGACAAGGTCCATGGAGCATTGTGATGACAAGGTCATGGAACATTGTAATGAGAGGTTTCATTGTGCACCGTGATGACAAGGGGGATGGAGTATTGTGATGAAAGTGGTCCTGGAGCATTGTGATAACAAAAGCCATTGAGCATTGTGCTGACAGGCATCATGGAGCATTGTGAAGAAAGGGGTCATGGGAAATTGTAATGACAATAGAGAAATGTGATGAAAATGGTCAGCAAGCAAAGTGATTAAAGTGGTCATTTAGAATTGTCATGAAAAACTACATAGAGCATTGTGATGACAAAGGTCATGGAGAACTGTGATGGCCAGGGTCATGTAGCATTGTGATGACACAGTCATAGAACATTGTGATGACAATAATTATGGAGCATTGTGATGACACGGTCATGGAACATTGTGATGACAATAATTATGGAGCATTGTGATGACAAGGGTCATGGTGCTTTGTGATGACACGGTCATGGAACTTTGTGATGACCAGCAATCTGGAGCATTGTGATGACCATGGTCATGGAGCATTGTGATGACACGGTCAGGGATCTTTGTGATGAAAAGCAATCTGGAGCGTTGTGATGACAAGGGCCATGGAGCATTGTGATGACAAGTGTCATGGAGCATTTTAATGAGAGGTTTCATTGTGCACCGTGATGACAAGGGGGATGGAGTATTGTGATGAAAGTGGTCCTGGAGCATTGTGATAACAAAAGCCATTGAGCATTGTGCTGACAGGCATCATGGAGCATTGTGAAGAAAGGGGTCATGGGAAATTGTAATGACAATAGAGAAATGTGATGAAAATGGTCAGCAAGCAAAGTGATTAAAGTGGTCATTTAGAATTGTCATGAAATACTACTTAGAGCATTGGGATGACAAAGGTCATGGAGAACTGTGATGGCCAGGGTCATGTAGCATTGTGATGACACGGTCATGGAACATTGTGATGACAAGAATTATGGAGCATTGTGATGACACGGTCATAGAACATTGTGATGACAAGAATTCTGGAGCATTATGTTGACAAGGGCCATGGAGCATTGTGATGACACGGTCATGGAACATTGTGATGAAAAGAATTCTGGAGCATTGTGATGACACGCTCATGGAACATTGTGATGACAAGAATTATGGAGCATTGTGATGAACGGTCATGGAACATTGTGATGACAAGAATTCTGGAGCATTATGATGACAAGGGCCATGGAGCATTGTGATGACACGGTCATGGAACATCGTGATGAAAAGAATTCTGGAGCATTGTGATGACAAGGGCCATGGAGCATTGTGATGACACGGTCATGGAACATGGTGATGACAAGAATTCTGGAGCATTGTGATGACAAGGGCCATGGAGAATTGTGATGACATGGTCATGGAACATTGTGATGACAAGAATTCTGGAGCATTGTGATGACAAGGACCATGGAGAATTGTGATGACATGGTCATCGAACATTGTGATGACAAGAATTCTGGAGCATTGTGATGACATGTGTCATGGAGCATTGTAATGAAACTTTTCATTGTGCACCGTGATGACAAGGGGGATGGAGTATTGTGATGAAACTGGTCCTGGAGCATTGTGATAACAAAAAAATTTTGAGCATTGTGAAGACAGGCATCATGGAGCATTGTGAAGAAAGGGGTCATGGGGAATTGTAATGACAATAGAGAAATGTGATGAAAATGGTCAGCAAGCAAAGTGATTAAAGTGGTCCTTTAGAATTGTCATGAAAAACTATATAGAGCATTGTGATGACAAAGGACATGGAGAACTGTGATGACCAGGGTCATGTAGCATTGTGATGACACGGTCATGGAACATTGTGATGACAAGAATTATGGTGCATTATGATGACACGGTCATGGAACTTTGTGATGACAAGCAATCTGGAGCATTGTGATGACAAGGGCCAAGGAGCATTGTGATGACAAGTGTCATGGAGCATTGTAATGAGAGGTTTCATTGTGCACTGTGATGACAATGGGGATGGAGTATTGTGATGAAACTGGTCCTGGAGCATTGTGATAACAAAAGCCATTGAGCATTGTGATGACAGGCATCATGGAGCATTGTGAAGAAAGAGGTCATGGGAAATTGTAATGAAAATAGAGAAATGAGATGAAAATTGTCAGCAAGCAAAGTGATTAAAGTGGTCATTTACAATTGTCATTAAAAACTATATAGAGCATTGTGATGGCAAAGGTCATGGAGAACTGTGATGACCAGGGTCATGTAGCATGGTGATGACACGGTCATGGGACATTGTGATGACAAGAATTATGGAGCATTGTGATGACAAGGGCCATGGAGCATTGTGATGACACGGTCATGGAACAATGTGATGACAAGAATTCTGGCGCATTGTGATGACAAGGGCCATGGAGCATTGTGATGACATGGTCATCGATCATTGTGATGACAAGAATTCTGGAGCATTGTGATGACAAGGGCCATGGAGCATTGTGATGCCACGGTCATGGAACATTGTAATGACAAGAATTCTGGAGCATTGTGATGACAAGGGCCATGGAGCATTGTGATGACACGGTCATGGAACATTGTGATGACAAGAATTCTGGAGCATTGTGATGACAAGGGCCATGGAGCATTGTGATGACACGGTCATGGAACATTGTGATGACAAGAACTCTGGAGCATTGTGAGCACAAGGGCCATGGTGCATTGTGATGACACGGTCATGGAACTTTGTGATGACAAGCAATCTAGAGCATTGTGATGAAAAGGGCCATGGAGCATTGTGATGACACGGTCATGGAACATTGTGATGACAAGAATTCTGGAGCATTGTGATGACAAGGGCCATGGAGAATTGTGAAGACATGGTCATGGAACATGGTGATGACAAGAATTCTGGAGCATTGTGAAGACAAGGGCCATGGAGCATTGTGATGACAAGAATCATGGAGCATTGTAATGAGAGGTTTCATTGTGCACCGTGATGACAAGGGGGATGGAGTATTGTGATGAAACTGGTCCTGGAGCATTGTGATAACAAAAGCCATTGAGCATTGTGATGACAGGCATCATGGAGCATTGTGAAGAAAGGTGTCATGGGAAATTGTAATGACAATAGACAAATGTGATGAAAATGGTCAGCAAGCAAAGTGATTAAAGTGGTCATTTAGAATTGTCATGAAAAACTATATAGAGCATTGTGATGGCAAAGGTCATGGAGAACTGTGATGACCAGTGTCATGTAGCATGGTGATGACACGGTCATGGAACATTGTGATGACAAGGACCATGGAGCATTGTGATGACACGGTCATGGAACAATGTGATGAGAAGAATTCTGGCGCATTGTGATGACAAGGGCCATGGAGCATTGTGATGACATGGTCATCGATCATTGTGATGACAAGAATTCTGGAGCATTGTGATGACAAGGGCCATGGAGCATTGTGATGACACGGTCATGGAACATTGTAATGACAAGAATTCTGGAGCATTGTGATGACAAGTGCCATGGAGCATTGTGATGACACGGTCATGGAACATTGTGATGACAAGAATTCTGGAGCATTGTGATGACAAGGGCCATGGAAAATTCTGATGACATGGTCATGGAACATTGTGATGACAAGAATTCTGGAGCATTGTGATGACATGTGTCATGGAGCATTGTAATGAAACTTTTCATTGTGCACCGTGATGACAAGGGGGATGGAGTATTGTGATGAAACTGGTCCCGGAGCATTGTGATAACAAAAGCCATTGAGCATTGTGATGACAGGCATCATGGAGCATTGTGAAGAAAGAGGTCATGGGAAATTGTAATGAAAATAGAGAAATGTGATGAAAATGGTCAGCAAGCAAAGTGATTAAAGTGGTCATTTAGAATTGTCATGAAAAACTATATAGAGCATTGTGATGACAAAGGTCATGGAAAACTGTGATGACCAGGGTCATGTAGCATTGTGATGACAGGGTCATGGAACATTGTGATGACAAGAATTATGGAGCATTGTGATAACACGGTCATGGAACATTGTGATGACAAGAATTCTGGAGCATTGTGATGACAAGGGCCATGGAGCATTGTGATGACACGGTCATGGATCATTGTGATGACAAGAATTCTGGAGCATTGTGATGACAAGGCCCATGGAGAATTGTGATGACATGGTCATGGAACATTGTGATGACAAGAATTCTGGAGCATTGTGATGACATGTGTCATGGAGCATTGTAATGAAACTTTTCATTGTGCACCGTGATGACAAGGGGGATGGAGTATTGTGATGAAACTGGTCCTGGAGCATTGTGATAACAAAAAAATTTTGAGCATTGTGATGACAGGCATCATGGAGCATTGTGAAGAAAGGGGTCATGGGGAATTGTAATGACAATAGAGAAATGTGATGAAAATGGTCAGCAAGCAAAGTGATTAAAGTGGTCCTTTAGAATTGTCATGAAAAACTATATAGAGCATTGTGATGACAAAGGACATGGAGAACTGTGATGACCAGGGTCATGTAGCATTGTGATGACACGGTCATGGAACATTGTGATGACAAGAATTATGGAGCATTGTGATGACACGGTCATGGAACATTGTGATGACAAGAATTATGGAGCATTGTGATGACAAGGGCCATGGAGCATTGTGATGACACGATCATGGAACATTGTAATGACAAGAACTCTGGAGCATTGTGATGACAAGGCCATGGTGCATTGTGATGACACGGTCATGGAACTTTGTGATGACAAGCAATCTAGAGCATTGTGATGACAAGGGACATGGAACATTGTGATGACACGGTCATGGAACATTGTGATGACAAGAATTCTGGAGCATTGTGATGACAAGGGCCATGGAGAATTGTGATGACATGGTCATGGAACATGGTGATGACAAGAATTCTATAGCATTGTGATGACAAGGGCCATGGAGAATTGTGATGACACAGTCATGGAACATTGTGATGACAAGAATTCTAGAGCATTGTGATGACAAGGGCCATGGAGCATTGTGATGACACGGTCATGGAACATTGTGATGACAAGAATTCTGGAGCATTGTGATGAAAAGGTTCATGGTGCATTGTGATGACACGGTCATGGAACTTTGTGATGACCAGCAATCTGGAGCATTGTGATGACCATGGTCATGGAGCATTGTGATGACACGGTCAGGGATCTTTGTGATGAAAAGCAATCTGGAGCATTGTGATGACACGGTCATGGAACATTGTGATGACAAGAATTTTGGAGCATTGTGATGACAAGGGCCATGGTGCATTATGATGACACGGTCATGGAACTTTGTGATGACAAGCAATCTGGAGCATTGTGATGACAAGGGCCATGGAGCATTGTGATGACATGGTCATCGATCATTGTGATGACAAGAATTCTGGAGCATTGTGATAACAAGGGCCATGGAGCATTGTGATGACACGGTCATGGAACATTGTAATGACAAGAATTCTGGAGCATTGTGATGACAAGGGCCATGGTGCATTATGATGACACGGTCATGGAACGTTGTGATGACAAGCAATCTGGAGCATTGTGATGACAAGGGCCAAGGAGCATTGTGATGACAAGTGTCATGGAGCATTGTAATGAGAGGTTTCATTGTGCACCGTGATGACAATGGGGATGGAGTATTGTGATGAAACTGGTCCTGGAGCATTGTGATAACAAAAGCCATTGAGCATTGTGATGACAGGCATCATGGAGCATTGTGAAGAAAGAGGTCATGGGAAATTGTAATGAAAATAGAGAAATGTGATGAAAATTGTCAGCAAGCAAAGTGATTAAAGTGGTCATTTACAATTGTCATGAAAAACTGTATAGAGCATTGTGATGACAAAGGTCATGGAGAACTGTGATGACCAGGGTCATGTAGCATTGTGATGACACGGTCATCGAACATTGTGATGACAAGAATTCTGGAGCATTGTGATGACAAGGTCCATGGAGCATTGTGATGACAAGGTCATGGAACATTGTAATGAGAGGTTTCATTGTGCACCGTGATGACAAGGGCGATGGAGTATTGTGATGAAAGTGGTCCTGGAGCATTGTGATAACAAAAGCCATTGAGCATTGTGCTGACAGGCATCATGGAGCATTTTGAAGAAAGGGGTCATGGGGAATTGTAATGACAATAGAGAAATGTGATGAAAATGGTCAGCAAGCAAAGTGATTAAAGGGGTCATTTAGAATTGTCATGAAAAACTATATAGAGCATTGTGATGACAAAGGTCATGGAGAACTGTGATGACCAGGGTCATGTAGCATTGTGATGACACGGTCATGGAACATTGTGATGACAAGAATTATGGAGCATTGTGATGACACGGTCATGGAACATTGTGATGACAAGGGCCATGGAGCATTGTGATGACACGATCATGGAACATTGTAATGACAAGAACTCTGGAGCATTGTGATGACAAGGGCCATGGTGCATTGTGATGACACGGTCATGGAACTTTGTGATGACAAGCAATCTAGAGCATTGTGATGACAAGGGCCATGGAACATTGTGATGACACGGTCATGGAACATTGTGATGACAAGAATTCTGGAGCATTGTGATGACAAGGGCCATGGAGAATTGTGATGACATGGTCATGGAACATGGTGATGACAAGAATTCTATAGCATTGTGATGACATGTGTCATGGAGCATTGTAATGTAACTTTTCATTGTGCACCGTGATGACAAGGGGGATGGAGTATTGTGATGAAACTGGTCCTGGAGCATTGTGATAACAAAAGCCATTGAGCATTGTGATGACAGGCATCATGGAGCATTGTGAAGAAAGGGGTCATGGGGAATTGTAATGACAATAGAGAAATTTGATGAAAATGGTCAGCAAGCAAAGTGATTAAAGGGGTCATTTAGAATTGTCATGAAAAACTATATAGAGCATTGTGATGACAAAGGTCATGGAAAACTGTGATGACCAGGGTCATGTAGCATTGTGATGACACGGTCATGGAACATTGTGATGACAAGAATTATGGAGCATTGTGATGACACGGTCATGGAACATCGTGATGACAAGAATTCTGGAGAATTGTGATGACAAGGGCCATGGAGCATTGTGATGACACGGTCATGGGACATTGTGATGACCAGAATTCTGGAGCATTGTAATGACAAGTGCCATGGAGCCTTGTGATGACACGGTCATGGAACATTGTGATGACAAGAATTCTAGAGCATTGTGATGACAAGGGCCATGGAGCATTGTGATGACACGGTCATGGAACATTGTGATGACAAGAATTCTGGAGCATTGTGATGACAAGGGTCATGGTGCATTGTGATGACACGGTCATGGAACTTTGTGATGACCAGCAATCTGGAGCATTGTGATGACCATGGTCATGGAGCATTGTGATGACACGGTCAGGGATCTTTGTGATGAAAAGCAATCTGGAGCATTGTGATGACAAGGGCCATGGAGAATTGTGATGACATGGTCATGGAACATGGTGATGACAAGAATTCTGGAGCATTGTGAAGACAAGGGCCATGGAGCATTGTGATGACAAGAGTCATGGAGCATTGTAATGAGAGGTTTCATTGTGCACCGTGATGACAAGTGGGATGGAGTATTGTGATGAAACTGGTCCTGGAGCATTGTGATAACAAAAGCCATTGAGCATTGTGATGACAGGCATCATGGAGCATGGTGAAGAAAGGGGTCATGGGGAATTGTAATGACAATAGAGTAATGTGATGAAAATGGTCAGCAAGCAAAGTGATTAAAGTGGTCATTTAGAATTGTCATTAAAAACTATATAGAGCATTGTGATGGCAAAGGTCATGGAGAACTGTGATGACCAGGGTCATGTAGCATGGTGATGACACGGTCATGGAACATTGTGATGACAAAAATTATGGAGCATTGTGATGACAAGGGCCATGGAGCATTGTGATGACACGGTCATGGAACAATGTGATGACAAGAATTCTGGCGCATTGTGATGACAAGGGCCATGGAGCATTGTGATGACATGGTCATCGATCATTGTGATGACAAGAATTCTGGAGCATTGTGATGACAAGGGCCATGGAGCATTGTGATGACACGGTCATGGAACATTGTAATGACAAGAATTCTGGAGCATTGTGATGACAAGGGCCATGGAGCATTGTGATGACACGGTCATGGAACATTGTGATGACAAGAATTCTGGAGCATTGTGATGACAAGGGCCATGGAGCATTGTGATGACACGGTCATGGAACATTGTGATGACAAGAACTCTGGAGCATTGTGAGCACAAGGGCCATGGTGCATTGTGATGACACGGTCATGGAACTTTGTGATGACAAGCAATCTAGAGCATTGTGATGAAAAGGGCCATGGAGCATTGTGATGACACGGTCATGGAACATTGTGATGACAAGAATTCTGGAGCATTGTGATGACAAGGGCCATGGAGAATTGTGAAGACATGGTCATGGAACATGGTGATGACAAGAATTCTGGAGCATTGTGAAGACAAGGGCCATGGAGCATTGTGATGACAAGAATCATGGAGCATTGTAATGAGAGGTTTCATTGTGCACCGTGATGACAAGGGGGATGGAGTATTGTGATGAAACTGGTCCTGGAGCATTGTGATAACAAAAGCCATTGAGCATTGTGATGACAGGCATCATGGAGCATTGTGAAGAAAGGTGTCATGGGAAATTGTAATGACAATAGAGAAATGTGATGAAAATGGTCAGCAAGCAAAGTGATTAAAGTGGTCATTTAGAATTGTCATGAAAAACTATATAGAGCATTGTGATGGCAAAGGTCATGGAGAACTGTGATGACCAGGGTCATGTAGCATGGTGATGACACGGTCATGGAACATTGTGATGACAAGGACCATGGAGCATTGTGATGACACGGTCATGGAACAATGTGATGAGAAGAATTCTGGCGCATTGTGATGACAAGGGCCATGGAGCATTGTGATGACATGGTCATCGATCATTGTGATGACAAGAATTCTGGAGCATTGTGATGACAAGGGCCATGGAGCATTGTGATGACACGGTCATG
Organism: Balaenoptera acutorostrata; assembly: GCF_949987535.1. Taxonomy (NCBI): domain Eukaryota; kingdom Metazoa; phylum Chordata; class Mammalia; order Artiodactyla; family Balaenopteridae; genus Balaenoptera; species Balaenoptera acutorostrata. Next base: position 231,718 of record NW_026645853.1, on the reverse strand, counting down.
GAACATTGTAATGACAAGAATTCTGGAGCATTGTGATGACAAGGGCCATGGAACATTGTGATGACTCGGTCATGGAACATTGTGATGACAAGAATTCTGGAGCATTGTGATGACAAGGGCCATGGATAATTCTGATGACATGGTCATGGAACATTGTGATGACAAGAATTCTGGAGCATTGTGATGACATGTGTCATGGAGCATTGTAATGAAACTTTTCATTGTGCACCGTGATGACAAGGGTGATGGAGTATTGTGATGAAACTGGTCCCGGAGCATTGTGATAACAAAAAACATTGAGCATTGTGATGACAGGCATCATGGAGCATTGTGAAGAAAGGGGTCATGGGGAATTGTAATGACAATAGATAAATGTGATGAAAATGGTCAGCAAGCAAAGTGATTAAAGTGGTCATTTAGAATTGTCATGAAAAACTATATAGAGCATTGTGATGACAAAGATCATGGAGAACTGTGACGACCAGGGTCATGTAGCATTGTGATGACACGGTCATGGAACATTGTGATGACAAGAATTATGGAGCATTGTGATGACACGGTCATGGAACATTGTGATGACAAGAATTCTGGAGCATTGTGATGACAAGGGCCATGGAGCATTGTGATGACACGGTCATGGAACTTTGTGATGACAAGCAATCTGGAGCATTGTGATGACAAGGGCCATGGAGCATTGTGATGACAAGTGTCATGGAGCATTGTAATGAGAGGTTTCATTGTGCACCGTGATGACAATGGGGATGGAGTATTGTGATGAAACTGGTCCTGGAGCATTGTGATAACAAAAGCCATTGAGCATTGTGATGACAGGCATCATGGAGCATTGTGAAGAAAGAGGTCATGGGAAATTGTAATGAAAATAGAGAAATGTGATGAAAATGGTCAGCAAGCAAAGTGATTAAAGTGGTCATTTAGAATTGTCATTAAAAACTATATAGAGCATTGTAATGGCAAAGGTCATGGAGAACTGTGATGACCAGGGTCATGTAGCATGGTGATGACACGGTCATGGAACATTGTGATGACAAGAATTATGGAGCATTGTGATGACAAGGGCCATGGAGCATTGTGATGACACGGTCATGGAACAATGTGATGACAAGAATTCTGGTGCATTGTGATGACAAGGGCCATGGAGCATTGTGATGACATGGTCATCGATCATTGTGATGACAAGAATTCTGGAGCATTGTGATGACAAGGGCCATGGAGCATTGTGATGACACGGTCATGGAACATTGTAATGACAAGAATTCTGGAGCATTGTGATGACAAGGGCCATGGAGCATTGTGATGACAAGAATCATGGAGCATTGTAATGAGAGGTTTCATTGTGCACCGTGATGACAAGGGGGATGGAGTATTGTGATGAAACTGGTCCTGGAGCATTGTGATAACAAAAGCCATTGAGCATTGTGATGACAGGCATCATGGAGCATTGTGAAGAAAGGGGTCATGGGGAATTGTAATGACAATAGAGAAATGTGATGAAAATGGTCAGCAAGCAAAGTGATTAAAGTGGTCATTTAGAATTGTCATTAAAAACTATATAGAGCATTGTGATGGCAAAGGTCATGGAGAACTGTGATGACCAGTGTCATGTAGCATGGTGATGAAACGGTCATGGAACATTGTGATGACAAGAATAATGGAACACTGTGATGACAAGGGCCATGGAGCATTGTGATGACACGGTCATGGAACAATGTGATGACAAGAATTCTGGCGCATTGTGATGACAAGGGCCATGGAGCATTGTGATGACACGGTCATGGAACATTGTGATGACAAGAATTCTGGAGCATTGTAATGACAAGGGCCATGGATCATTGTGATGACACGGTCATGGAACATTGTGATGAGAAGAATTCTGGAGCATTGTGATGACAAGGGCCATGGAGCATTGTGATGACAAGAATCATGGAGCATTGTAATGAGAGGTTTCATTGTGCACCGTGATGACAAGGGGGATGGAGTATTGTGATGAAACTGGTCCTGGAGCATTGTGATAACAAAAGCCATTGAGCATTGTGATGACAGGCATCATGGAGCATTGTGAAGAAAGAGGTCATGGGAAATTGTAATGAAAATAGAGAAATGTGATGAAAATTGTCAGCAAGCAAAGTGATTAAAGTGGTCATTTACAATTGTCATGAAAAACTGTATAGAGCATTGTGATGACAAAGGTCATGGAGAACTGTGATGACCAGGGTCATGTAGCATTGTGATGACACGGTCATCGAACATTGTGATGACAAGAATTCTGGAGCATTGTGATGACAAGGTCCATGGAGCATTGTGATGACAAGGTCATGGAACATTGTAATGAGAGGTTTCATTGTGCACCGTGATGACAAGGGGGATGGAGTATTGTGATGAAAGTGGTCCTGGAGCATTGTGATAACAAAAGCCATTGAGCATTGTGCTGACAGGCATCATCGAGCATTGTGAAGAAAGGAGTCATAGGAAATTGTAATGACAATAGAGAAATGTGATGAAAATGATCAGCAAGCAAAGTGATTAAAGTGGTCATTTAGAATTGTCATGAAAAACTACATAGAGCATTGTGATGACAATGGCCATGGAGCATTGTGATGACACGGTCATGGAACATTGTGATGACAAGAATTCTGGAGCATTGTGATGACAAGGGCCATGGAGAATTGTGATGACATGGTCATGGAAAATTGTGATGACAAGAATTCTGTAGCATTGTGATGACATGTGTCATGGAGCATTGTAATGAAACTTTTCATTGTGCACCGTGATGACAAGGGGGATGGAGTATTGTGATGAAACTGGTCCTGGAGCATTGTGATAACAAAAAAATTTTGAGCATTGTGATGACAGGCATCATGGAGCATTGTGAAGAAAGGGGTCATGGGGAATTGTAATGACAATAGAGAAATGTGATGAAAATGGTCAGCAAGCAAAGTGATTAAAGTGGTCCTTTAGAATTGTCATGAAAAACTATATAGAGCATTGTGATGACAAAGGACATGGAGAACTGTGATGACCAGGTTCATGTAGCATTGTGATGACACGGTCATGGAACATTGTGATGACAAGAATTATGGAGCATTGTGATGACACGGTCATGGAACATTGTGATGACAAGAATTATGGAGCATTGTGATGACAAGGGCCATGGAGCATTGTGATGACACGATCATGGAACATTGTAATGACAAGAACTCTGGAGCATTGTGATGACAAGGCCATGGTGCATTGTGATGACACGGTCATGGAACTTTGTGATGACAAGCAATCTAGAGCATTGTGATGACAAGGGACATGGAACATTGTGATGACACGGTCATGGAACATTGTGATGACAAGAATTCTGGAGCATTGTGATGACAAGGGCCATGGAGAATTGTGATGACATGGTCATGGAACATGGTGATGACAAGAATTCTATAGCATTGTGATGACAAGGGCCATGGAGAATTGTGATGACACAGTCATGGAACATTGTGATGACAAGAATTCTAGAGCATTGTGATGACAAGGGCCATGGAGCATTGTGATGACACGGTCATGGAACATTGTGATGACAAGAATTCTGGAGCATTGTGATGAAAAGGTTCATGGTGCATTGTGATGACACGGTCATGGAACTTTGTGATGACCAGCAATCTGGAGCATTGTGATGACCATGGTCATGGAGCATTGTGATGACACGGTCAGGGATCTTTGTGATGAAAAGCAATCTGGAGCATTGTGATGACACGGTCATGGAACATTGTGATGACAAGAATTTTGGAGCATTGTGATGACAAGGGCCATGGTGCATTATGATGACACGGTCATGGAACTTTGTGATGACAAGCAATCTGGAGCATTGTGATGACAAGGGCCATGGAGCATTGTGATGACATGGTCATCGATCATTGTGATGACAAGAATTCTGGAGCATTGTGATAACAAGGGCCATGGAGCATTGTGATGACACGGTCATGGAACATTGTAATGACAAGAATTCTGGAGCATTGTGATGACAAGGGCCATGGTGCATTATGATGACACGGTCATGGAACGTTGTGATGACAAGCAATCTGGAGCATTGTGATGACAAGGGCCAAGGAGCATTGTGATGACAAGTGTCATGGAGCATTGTAATGAGAGGTTTCATTGTGCACCGTGATGACAATGGGGATGGAGTATTGTGATGAAACTGGTCCTGGAGCATTGTGATAACAAAAGCCATTGAGCATTGTGATGACAGGCATCATGGAGCATTGTGAAGAAAGAGGTCATGGGAAATTGTAATGAAAATAGAGAAATGTGATGAAAATTGTCAGCAAGCAAAGTGATTAAAGTGGTCATTTACAATTGTCATGAAAAACTGTATAGAGCATTGTGATGACAAAGGTCATGGAGAACTGTGATGACCAGGGTCATGTAGCATTGTGATGACACGGTCATCGAACATTGTGATGACAAGAATTCTGGAGCATTGTGATGACAAGGTCCATGGAGCATTGTGATGACAAGGTCATGGAACATTGTAATGAGAGGTTTCATTGTGCACCGTGATGACAAGGGCGATGGAGTATTGTGATGAAAGTGGTCCTGGAGCATTGTGATAACAAAAGCCATTGAGCATTGTGCTGACAGGCATCATGGAGCATTGTGAAGAAAGGGGTCATGGGAAATTGTAATGACAATAGAGAAATGTGATGAAAATGGTCAGCAAGCAAAGTGATTAAAGTGGTCATTTAGAATTGTCATGAAAAACTACATAGAGCATTGTGATGACAAAGGTCATGGAGAACTGTGATGGCCAGGGTCATGTAGCATTGTGATGACACAGTCATGGAACATTGTGATGACAATAATTATGGAGCATTGTGATGACACGGTCATAGACCATTGTGATGACAAGAATTCTGGAGCATTGTGATGACAAGGGCCATGGAGCATTGTGATGACATGGTCATGGAACATTGTGATGACAAGAATTCTGGAGCATTGTGATGACACGCTCATGGAACATTGTGATGACAAGAATTATGGAGCATTGTGATGACACGGTCATGGAACATTGTGATGTCAAGAATTCTGGAGCATTATGATGACAAGGGCCATGGAGCATTGTGATGACACGGTCATGGAACATTGTGATGAAAAGAATTCTGGAGCATTGTGATGACAAGGGCCATGGAGCATTGTGATGACACAGTCATGGAACATTGTGATGACAAGAATTCTGGAGCATTGTGATGACAAGGGCCATGGAGAATTGTGATGACATGGTCATGGAACATTGTGATGACAAGAATTCTGGAGCATTGTGATGACATGTGTCATGGAGAATTGTAATGAAACTTTTCATTGTGCACCGTGATGAAAAGGGAGATGGAGTAATGTGATGAAACTGGTCCTGGGACATTGTGATAACAAAAGCCATTGAGCATTGTGATGACAGGAATCATGGAGCATTTTGAAGAAAGGGGTCATGGGGAATTGTAATGACAATAGAGAAATGTGATGAAAATGGTCAGCAAGCAAAGTGATTAAAGGGGTCATTTAGAATTGTCATGAAAAACTATATAGAGCATTGTGATGACAAAGGTCATGGAGAACTGTGATGACCAGGGTCATGTAGCATTGTGATGACACGGTCATGGAACATTGTGATGACAAGAATTATGGAGCATTGTGATGACACGGTCATGGAACATTGTGATGACAAGGGCCATGGAGCATTGTGATGACACGATCATGGAACATTGTAATGACAAGAACTCTGGAGCATTGTGATGACAAGGGCCATGGTGCATTGTGATGACACGGTCATGGAACTTTGTGATGACAAGCAATCTAGAGCATTGTGATGACAAGGGCCATGGAACATTGTGATGACACGGTCATGGAACATTGTGATGACAAGAATTCTGGAGCATTGTGATGACAAGGGCCATGGAGAATTGTGATGACATGGTCATGGAACATGGTGATGACAAGAATTCTATAGCATTGTGATGACATGTGTCATGGAGCATTGTAATGTAACTTTTCATTGTGCACCGTGATGACAAGGGGGATGGAGTATTGTGATGAAACTGGTCCTGGAGCATTGTGATAACAAAAGCCATTGAGCATTGTGATGACAGGCATCATGGAGCATTGTGAAGAAAGGGGTCATGGGGAATTGTAATGACAATAGAGAAATTTGATGAAAATGGTCAGCAAGCAAAGTGATTAAAGGGGTCATTTAGAATTGTCATGAAAAACTATATAGAGCATTGTGATGACAAAGGTCATGGAAAACTGTGATGACCAGGGTCATGTAGCATTGTGATGACACGGTCATGGAACATTGTGATGACAAGAATTATGGAGCATTGTGATGACACGGTCATGGAACATCGTGATGACAAGAATTCTGGAGAATTGTGATGACAAGGGCCATGGAGCATTGTGATGACACGGTCATGGGACATTGTGATGACCAGAATTCTGGAGCATTGTAATGACAAGTGCCATGGAGCCTTGTGATGACACGGTCATGGAACATTGTGATGACAAGAATTCTAGAGCATTGTGATGACAAGGGCCATGGAGCATTGTGATGACACGGTCATGGAACATTGTGATGACAAGAATTCTGGAGCATTGTGATGACAAGGGTCATGGTGCATTGTGATGACACGGTCATGGAACTTTGTGATGACCAGCAATCTGGAGCATTGTGATGACCATGGTCATGGAGCATTGTGATGACACGGTCAGGGATCTTTGTGATGAAAAGCAATCTGGAGCATTGTGATGACAAGGGCCATGGAGAATTGTGATGACATGGTCATGGAACATGGTGATGACAAGAATTCTGGAGCATTGTGAAGACAAGGGCCATGGAGCATTGTGATGACAAGAGTCATGGAGCATTGTAATGAGAGGTTTCATTGTGCACCGTGATGACAAGTGGGATGGAGTATTGTGATGAAACTGGTCCTGGAGCATTGTGATAACAAAAGCCATTGAGCATTGTGATGACAGGCATCATGGAGCATGGTGAAGAAAGGGGTCATGGGGAATTGTAATGACAATAGAGTAATGTGATGAAAATGGTCAGCAAGCAAAGTGATTAAAGTGGTCATTTAGAATTGTCATTAAAAACTATATAGAGCATTGTGATGGCAAAGGTCATGGAGAACTGTGATGACCAGGGTCATGTAGCATGGTGATGACACGGTCATGGAACATTGTGATGACAAAAATTATGGAGCATTGTGATGACAAGGGCCATGGAGCATTGTGATGACACGGTCATGGAACAATGTGATGACAAGAATTCTGGCGCATTGTGATGACAAGGGCCATGGAGCATTGTGATGACATGGTCATCGATCATTGTGATGACAAGAATTCTGGAGCATTGTGATGACAAGGGCCATGGAGCATTGTGATGACACGGTCATGGAACATTGTAATGACAAGAATTCTGGAGCATTGTGATGACAAGGGCCATGGAGCATTGTGATGACACGGTCATGGAACATTGTGATGACAAGAATTCTGGAGCATTGTGATGACAAGGGCCATGGAGCATTGTGATGACACGGTCATGGAACATTGTGATGACAAGAACTCTGGAGCATTGTGAGCACAAGGGCCATGGTGCATTGTGATGACACGGTCATGGAACTTTGTGATGACAAGCAATCTAGAGCATTGTGATGAAAAGGGCCATGGAGCATTGTGATGACACGGTCATGGAACATTGTGATGACAAGAATTCTGGAGCATTGTGATGACAAGGGCCATGGAGAATTGTGAAGACATGGTCATGGAACATGGTGATGACAAGAATTCTGGAGCATTGTGAAGACAAGGGCCATGGAGCATTGTGATGACAAGAATCATGGAGCATTGTAATGAGAGGTTTCATTGTGCACCGTGATGACAAGGGGGATGGAGTATTGTGATGAAACTGGTCCTGGAGCATTGTGATAACAAAAGCCATTGAGCATTGTGATGACAGGCATCATGGAGCATTGTGAAGAAAGGTGTCATGGGAAATTGTAATGACAATAGAGAAATGTGATGAAAATGGTCAGCAAGCAAAGTGATTAAAGTGGTCATTTAGAATTGTCATGAAAAACTATATAGAGCATTGTGATGGCAAAGGTCATGGAGAACTGTGATGACCAGGGTCATGTAGCATGGTGATGACACGGTCATGGAACATTGTGATGACAAGGACCATGGAGCATTGTGATGACACGGTCATGGAACAATGTGATGAGAAGAATTCTGGCGCATTGTGATGACAAGGGCCATGGAGCATTGTGATGACATGGTCATCGATCATTGTGATGACAAGAATTCTGGAGCATTGTGATGACAAGGGCCATGGAGCATTGTGATGACACGGTCATGGAACATTGTAATGACAAGAATTCTGGAGCATTGTGATGACAAGGGCCATGGAACATTGTGATGACTCGGTCATGGAACATTGTGATGACAAGAATTCTGGAGCATTGTGATGACAAGGGCCATGGATAATTCTGATGACATGGTCATGGAACATTGTGATGACAAGAATTCTGGAGCATTGTGATGACATGTGTCATGGAGCATTGTAATGAAACTTTTCATTGTGCACCGTGATGACAAGGGTGATGGAGTATTGTGATGAAACTGGTCCCGGAGCATTGTGATAACAAAAAACATTGAGCATTGTGATGACAGGCATCATGGAGCATTGTGAAGAAAGGGGTCATGGGGAATTGTAATGACAATAGATAAATGTGATGAAAATGGTCAGCAAGCAAAGTGATTAAAGTGGTCATTTAGAATTGTCATGAAAAACTATATAGAGCATTGTGATGACAAAGATCATGGAGAACTGTGACGACCAGGGTCATGTAGCATTGTGATGACACGGTCATGGAACATTGTGATGACAAGAATTCTGGAGCATTGTGATGACAAGGGCCATGGAGCATTGTGATGACACGGTCATGGAACTTTGTGATGACAAGCAATCTGGAGCATTGTGATGACAAGGGCCATGGAGCATTGTGATGACAAGTGTCATGGAGCATTGTAATGAGAGGTTTCATTGTGCACCGTGATGACAATGGGGATGGAGTATTGTGATGAAACTGGTCCTGGAGCATTGTGATAACAAAAGCCATTGAGCATTGTGATGACAGGCATCATGGAGCATTGTGAAGAAAGAGGTCATGGGAAATTGTAATGAAAATAGAGAAATGTGATGAAAATGGTCAGCAAGCAAAGTGATTAAAGTGGTCATTTAGAATTGTCATTAAAAACTATATAGAGCATTGTAATGGCAAAGGTCATGGAGAACTGTGATGACCAGGGTCATGTAGCATGGTGATGACACGGTCATGGAACATTGTGATGACAAGAATTATGGAGCATTGTGATGACAAGGGCCATGGAGCATTGTGATGACACGGTCATGGAACAATGTGATGACAAGAATTCTGGTGCATTGTGATGACAAGGGCCATGGAGCATTGTGATGACATGGTCATCGATCATTGTGATGACAAGAATTCTGGAGCATTGTGATGACAAGGGCCATGGAGCATTGTGATGACACGGTCATGGAACATTGTAATGACAAGAATTCTGGAGCATTGTGATGACAAGGGCCATGGAGCATTGTGATGACAAGAATCATGGAGCATTGTAATGAGAGGTTTCATTGTGCACCGTGATGACAAGGGGGATGGAGTATTGTGATGAAACTGGTCCTGGAGCATTGTGATAACAAAAGCCATTGAGCATTGTGATGACAGGCATCATGGAGCATTGTGAAGAAAGGGGTCATGGGGAATTGTAATGACAATAGAGAAATGTGATGAAAATGGTCAGCAAGCAAAGTGATTAAAGTGGTCATTTAGAATTGTCATTAAAAACTATATAGAGCATTGTGATGGCAAAGGTCATGGAGAACTGTGATGACCAGTGTCATGTAGCATGGTGATGAAACGGTCATGGAACATTGTGATGACAAGAATAATGGAACACTGTGATGACAAGGGCCATGGAGCATTGTGATGACACGGTCATGGAACAATGTGATGACAAGAATTCTGGCGCATTGTGATGACAAGGGCCATGGAGCATTGTGATGACACGGTCATGGAACATTGTGATGACAAGAATTCTGGAGCATTGTAATGACAAGGGCCATGGATCATTGTGATGACACGGTCATGGAACATTGTGATGAGAAGAATTCTGGAGCATTGTGATGACAAGGGCCATGGAGCATTGTGATGACAAGAATCATGGAGCATTGTAATGAGAGGTTTCATTGTGCACCGTGATGACAAGGGGGATGGAGTATTGTGATGAAACTGGTCCTGGAGCATTGTGATAACAAAAGCCATTGAGCATTGTGATGACAGGCATCATGGAGCATTGTGAAGAAAGAGGTCATGGGAAATTGTAATGAAAATAGAGAAATGTGATGAAAATTGTCAGCAAGCAAAGTGATTAAAGTGGTCATTTACAATTGTCATGAAAAACTGTATAGAGCATTGTGATGACAAAGGTCATGGAGAACTGTGATGACCAGGGTCATGTAGCATTGTGATGACACGGTCATCGAACATTGTGATGACAAGAATTCTGGAGCATTGTGATGACAAGGTCCATGGAGCATTGTGATGACAAGGTCATGGAACATTGTAATGAGAGGTTTCATTGTGCACCGTGATGACAAGGGGGATGGAGTATTGTGATGAAAGTGGTCCTGGAGCATTGTGATAACAAAAGCCATTGAGCATTGTGCTGACAGGCATCATCGAGCATTGTGAAGAAAGGAGTCATAGGAAATTGTAATGACAATAGAGAAATGTGATGAAAATGATCAGCAAGCAAAGTGATTAAAGTGGTCATTTAGAATTGTCATGAAAAACTACATAGAGCATTGTGATGACAAAGGTCATGGAGAACTGTGATGGCCAGGGTCATGTAGCATTGTGATGACACAGTCATGAAACATTGTGATGACAATAATTATGGAGCATTGTGTTGACACGGTCATAGAACATTGTGATGACAAGAATTCTGGAGCATTGTGATGACAAGGGCCATGGAGCATTGTGATGACATGGTCATGGAACATTGTGATGACAAGAATTCTGGAGCATTGTGATGACACGCTCATGGAACATTGTGATGACAAGAATTATGGAGCATTGTGATGACACGGTCATGGAACATTGTGATGTCAAGAATTCTGGAGCATTATGATGACAAGGGCCATGGAGCATTGTGATGACACGGTCATGGAACATTGTGATGAAAAGAATTCTGGAGCATTGTGATGACAAGGGCCATGGAGCATTGTGATGACACAGTCATGGAACATTGTGATGACAAGAATTCTGGAGCATTGTGATGACAAGGGCCATGGAGAATTGTGATGACATGGTCATGGAACATTGTGATGACAAGAATTCTGGAGCATTGTGATGACATGTGTCATGGAGAATTGTAATGAAACTTTTCATTGTGCACCGTGATGACAAGGGAGATGGAGTAATGTGATGAAACTGGTCCTGGGGCATTGTGATAACAAAAGCCATTGAGCATTGTGATGACAGGAATCATGGAGCATTGTGAAGAAAGGCTTCATGGGGAATTGTAATGACAATAGAGAAATGTGATGAAAATGGTCAGCAAGCAAAGTGATTAAAGTGGTCATTTAGAATTGTCATGAAAAACTATATAGAGCATTGTGATGACAAAGGTCATGGAGAACTGTGATGACCAGGGTCATGTAGCATTGTGATGACACGGTCATGGAACATTGTGAAGACAAGAATTATGGGGCATTGTGATGACACGGTCATGGAACATTGTGATGACAAGAATTATGGAGCATTGTGATGACAAGGGCCATGGAGCATTGTGATGACACGATCATGGAACATTGTAATGACAAGAACTCTGGAGCATTGTGATGACAAGGGCCATGGTGCATTGTGATGACACCGTCATGGAACTTTGTGATGACAAGCAATCTAGAGCATTGTGATGACAAGGGCCATGGAACATTGTGATGACACGGTCATGGAACATTGTGATGACAAGAATTCTGGAGCATTGTGATGACAAGGGCCATGGAGAATTGCGATGACATGGTCATGGAACATGGTGATGACAAGAATTCTATAGCATTGTGATGACATGTGTCATGGAGCATTGTAATGTAACTTTTCATTGTGCACCGTGATGACAAGGGGGATGGAGTATTGTGATGAAACTGGTCCTGGAGCATTGTGATAACAAAAGCCATTGAGCATTGTGATGACAGGCATCATGGAGCATTGTGAAGAAAGGGGTCATGGGGAATTGTAATGACAATAGAGAAATGTGATGAAAATGGTCAGCAAGCAAAGTGATTAAAGGGGTCATTTAGAATTGTCATGAAAAACTATATAGAGCATTGTGATGACAAAGGTCATGGAAAACTGTGATGACCAGGGTCATGTAGCATTGTGATGACACGGTCATGGAACATTGTGATGACAAGAATTATGGAGCATTGTGATGACACGGTCATGGAACATCGTGATGACAAGAATTCTGGAGAATTGTGATGACAAGGGTCATGGTGCATTGTGATGACACGGTCAGGGATCTTTGTGATGAAAAGCAATCTGGAGCATTGTGATGACAAGGGCCATGGAGAATTGTGATGACATGGTCATGGAACATGGTGATGACAAGAATTCTGGAGCATTGTGCTGACAAGGGCCATGGAGCATTGTGATGACACGGTCATGGAACATTGTAATGACAAGAATTCTGGAGCATTGTGATGACAAGGGCCATGGAGCATTGTGATGACACGGTCATGGAACTTTGTGATGACAAGCAATCTGGAGCATTGTGATGACAAGGGCCATGGAGCATTGTGATGACAAGTGTCATGGAGCATTGTAATGAGAGGTTTCATTGTGCACCGTGATGACAATGGGGATGGAGTATTGTGATGAAACTGGTCCTGGAGCATTGTGATAACAAAAGCCATTGAGCATTGTGATGACAGGCATCATGGAGCATTGTGAAGAAAGAGGTCATGGGAAATTGTAATGAAAATAGAGAAATGTGATGAAAATGGTCAGCAAGCAAAGTGATTAAAGTGGTCATTTAGAATTGTCATTAAAAACTATATAGAGCATTGTAATGGCAAAGGTCATGGAGAACTGTGATGACCAGGGTCATGTAGCATGGTGATGACACGGTCATGGAACATTGTGATGACAAGAATTATGGAGCATTGTGATGACAAGGGCCATGGAGCATTGTGATGACACGGTCATGGAACAATGTGATGACAAGAATTCTGGTGCATTGTGATGACAAGGGCCATGGAGCATTGTGATGACACGGTCATGGAACATTGTAATGACAAGAATTCTGGAGCATTGTGATGACAAGGGCCATGGAGCATTGTGATGACAAGAATCATGGAGCATTGTAATGAGAGGTTTCATTGTGCACCGTGATGACAAGGGGGATGGAGTATTGTGATGAAACTTGTCCTGGAGCATTGTGATAACAAAAGCCATTGAGCAATGTGATGACAGGCATCATGGAGCATTGTGAAGAAAGGGGTCATGGGGAATTGTAATGACAATAGAGAAATGTGATGAAAATTGTCAGCAAGCAAAGTGATTAAAGTGGTCATTTGGAATTGTCATTAAAAACTATATAGAGCATTGTGATGGCAAAGGTCATGGAGAACTGTGATGACCAGTGTCATGTAGCATGGTGATGAAACGGTCATGGAACATTGTGATGACAAGAATAATGGAGCACTGTGATGACAAGGGCCATGGAGCATTGTGATGACACGGTCATGGAACAATGTGATGACAAGAATTCTGGCGCATTGTGATGACAAGGGCCATGGAGCATTGTGATGACATGGTCATCGATCATTGTGATGACAAGAATTCTGGAGCATTGTGATGACAAGGGCCATGGAGCATTGTGATGACACGGTCATGGAACATTGTAATGACAAGAATTCTGGAGCATTGTGATGACAAGGGCCATGGAGCATTGTGATGACACGGTCATGGAACATTGTGATGACAAGAATTCTGGAGCATTGTGATGACAAGGGCCATGGAGCATTGTGATGACACGGTCATGGAACATTGTGATGACAAGAACTCTGGAGCATTGTGAGGACAAGGGCCATGGTGCATTGTGATGACACGGTCATGGAACTTTGTGATGACAAGCAATCTAGAGCATTGTGATGACAAGGGCCAGGGAGCATTGTGATGACACGGTCATGGAACATTGTGATGACAAGAATTCTGGAGCATTGTGATGACAAGGGCCATGGAGAATTGTGAAGACATGGTTATGGAACATGGTGATGACAAGAATTCTGGAGCATTGTGAAGACAAGGGCCATGGAGCATTGTGATGACAAGAATCATGGAGCATTGTAATGAGAGGTTTCATTGTGCACCGTGATGACAAGGGGGATGGAGTATTGTGATGAAACTGGTCCTGGAGCATTGTGATAACAAAAGCCATTGAGCATTGTGATGACAGGCATCATGGAGCATTGTGAAGAAAGGTGTCATGGGAAATTGTAATGACAATAGAGAAATGTGATGAAAATGGTCAGCAAGCAAAGTGATTAAAGTGGTCATTTAGAATTGTCATGAAAAACTATATAGAGCATTGTGATGGCAAAGGTCATGGAGAACAGTGATGACCAGGGTCATGTAGCATGGTGATGACACGGTCATGGAACATTGTGATGACAAGGGCCATGGAGCATTGTGATGACACGGTCATGGAACATTGTAATGACAAGAATTCTGGAGCATTGTGATGACAAGGGCCATGGAGCATTGTGATGACAAGAATCATGGAGCATTGTAATGAGAGGTTTCATTGTGCACCGTGATGACAAGGGGGATGGAGTATTGTGATGAAACTGGTCCTGGAGCATTGTGATAACAAAAGCCATTGAGCATTGTGATGACAGGCATCATGGAGCATTGTGAAGAAAGGGGTCATGGGGAATTGTAATGACAATAGAGAAATGTGATGAAAATGGTCAGCAAGCAAAGTGATTAAAGTGGTCATTTAGAATTGTCATTAAAAACTATATAGAGCATTGTGATGGCAAAGGTCATGGAGAACTGTGATGACCAGGGTCATGTAGCATGGTGATGACACGGTCATGGAACATTGTGATGACAAGAATTATGGAGCACTGTGATGACAAGGGCCATGGAGCATTGTGATGACACGGTCATGGAACAATGTGATGAGAAGAATTCTGGCGCATTGTGATGACAAGGGCCATGGAGCATTGTGATGACATGGTCATCGATCATTGTGATGACAAGAATTCTGGAGCATTGTGATGACAAGGGCCATGGAGCATTGTGATGACACGGTCATGGAACATTGTAATGACAAGAATTCTGGAGCATTGTGATGACAAGGGCCATGGAGCATTGTGATGACACGGTCATGGAACATTGTGATGACAAGAATTCTGGAGCATTGTGATGACAAGGGCCATGGAGCATTGTGATGACACGGTCATGAACATTGTGATGACAAGAACTCTGGAGCATTGTGAGGACAAGGGCCATGGTGCATTGTGATGACACGGTCATGGAACTTTGTGATGACAAGCAATCTAGAGCATTGTGATGACAAGGGCCATGGAGCATTGTGATGACACGGTCATGGAACATTGTGATGACAAGAATTCTGGAGCATTGTGATGACAAGGGCCATGGAGAATTGTGAAGACATGGTCATGGAACATGGTGATGACAAGAATTCTGGAGCATTGTGAAGACAAGGGCCATGGAGCATTGTGATGACAAGAATCATGGAGCATTGTAATGAGAGGTTTCATTGTGCACCGTGATGACAAGGGGGATGGAGTATTGTGATGAAACTGGTCCTGGAGCATTGTGATAACAAAAGCCATTGAGCATTGTGATGACAGGCATCATGGAGCATTGTGAAGAAAGGTGTCATGGGAAATTGTAATGACAATAGAGAAATGTGATGAAAATGGTCAGCAAGCAAAGTGATTAAAGTGGTCATTTAGAATTGTCATGAAAAACTATATAGAGCATTGTGATGGCAAAGGTCATGGAGAACTGTGATGACCAGGGTCATGTAGCATGGTGATGACACGGTCATGGAACATTGTGATGACAAGGGCCATGGAGCATTGTGATGACACGGTCATGGAACAATGTGATGAGAAGAATTCTGGCGCATTGTGATGACAAGGGCCATGGAGCATTGTGATGACATGGTCATCGATCATTGTGATGACAAGAATTCTGGAGCATTGTGATGACAAGGGCCATGGAGCATTGTGATGACACGGTCATGGAACATTGTAATGACAAGAATTCTGGAGCATTGTGATGACAAGGGCCATGGAGCATTGTGATGACACGGTCATGGAACATTGTGATGACAAGAATTCTCGAGCATTGTGCTGACAAGGGCCATGGACCATTGTGATGACATGGTCATGGAACATTGTGATGACAAGAATTCTGGAGCATTGTGATGACATGTGTCATGGAGCATTGTAATGTAACTTTTCATTGTGCACCGTGATGACAAGGGGGATGGAGTATTGTGATGGAACTGGTCCTGGAGAATTGTGATAAAAAAAAACATTGAGCATTGTGATGACAGGCATCATGGAGCATTGTGAAGAAAGGGGTCATGGGGAATTGTAATGACAATAGAGAAATGTGATGAAAATGGTCAGCAAGCAAAGTGATTAAAGTGGTCATTTAGAATTGTCATGAAAAACTATATATAGCATTGTGATGACAAAGGTCATGGAGAACTGTGATGACCAGGGTCATGTAGCATTGTGATGACACGGTCATGGAACATTGTGATGACAAGAATTCTGGAGCATTGTGATGACAAGGGCCATGGAGCATTGTGATGACACGGTCATGGAACATTGTGATGACAAGAATTCTGGAGCATTATGTTGACAAGGGCCATGGAGCATTGTGATGACACGGTCATGGAACATTGTGATGAAAAGAATTCTGGAGCATTGTGATGACAAGGGCCATGGAGCATTGTGATGACACGGTCATGGAACATTGTAATGACAAGAATTCTGGAGCATTGTGATGACAAGGGCCATGGTGCATTATGATGACACGGTCATGGAACTTTGTGATGACAAGCAATCTGGAGCATTGTGATGACAAGTGCCAAGGAGCATTGTGATGACAAGTGTCATGGAGCATTGTAATGAGAGGTTTCATTGTGCACCGTGATGACAATGGGGATGGAGTATTGTGATGAAACTGGTCCTGGAGCATTGTGATAACAAAAGCCATTGAGCATTGTGATGACAGGCATCATGGAGCATTGTGAAGAAAGAGGTCATGGGAAATTGTAATGAAAATAGAGAAATGTGATGAAAATTGTCAGCAAGCAAAGTGATTAAAGTGCTCATTTACAATTGTCATGAAAAACTGTATAGAGCATTGTGATGACAAAGGTCATGGAGAACTGTGATGACCAGGGTCATGTAGCATTGTGATGACACGGTCATCGAACATTGTGATGACAAGAATTCTGGAGCATTGTGATGACAAGGTCCATGGAGCATTGTGATGACAAGGTCATGGAACATTGTAATGAGAGGTTTCATTGTGCACCGTGATGACAAGGGGGATGGAGTATTGTGATGAAAGTGGTCCTGGAGCATTGTGATAACAAAAGCCATTGAGCATTGTGCTGACAGGCATCATGGAGCATTGTGAAGAAAGGGGTCATGGGAAATTGTAATGACAATAGAGAAATGTGATGAAAATGGTCAGCAAGCAAAGTGATTAAAGTGGTCATTTAGAATTGTCAAGAAAAACTACATAGAGCATTGTGATGACAAAGGTCATGGAGAACTGTGATGGCCAGGGTCATGTAGCATTGTGATGACACAGTCATGGAACATTGTGATGACAATAATTATGGAGCATTGTGATGACACGGTCATAGAACATTGTGATGACAAGAATTCTGGAGCATTGTGATGACAAGGGCCATGGAGCATTGTGATGACATGGTCATGGAACATTGTGATGACAAGAATTCTGGAGCATTGTGATGACACGCTCATGGAACATTGTGATGACAAGAATTATGGAGCATTGTGATGACACGGTCATGGAACATTGTGATGTCAAGAATTCTGGAGCATTATGATGACAAGGGCCATGGAGCATTGTGATGACACGGTCATGGAACATTGTGATGAGAAGAATTCTGGAGCATTGTGATGACAAGGGCCATGGAGCATTGTGATGACACAGTCATGGAACATTGTGATGAGAAGAATTCTGGAGCATTGTGATGACAAGGGCCATGGAGAATTGTGATGACATGGTCATGGAACATTGTGATGACAAGAATTCTGGAGCATTGTGATGACATGTGTCATGGAGAATTGTAATGAAACTTTTCATTGTGCACCGTGATGACAAGGGAGATGGAGTAATGTGATGAAACTGGTCCTGGGGCATTGTGATAACAAAAGCCATTGAGCATTGTGATGACAGGAATCATGGAGCATTTTGAAGAAAGGGGTCATGGGGAATTGTAATGACAATAGAGAAATGTGATGAAAATGGTCAGCAAGCAAAGTGATTAAAGGGGTCATTTAGAATTGTCATGAAAAACTATATAGAGCATTGTGATGACAAAGGTCATGGAGAACTGTGATGACCAGGGTCATGTAGCATTGTGATGACACGGTCATGGAACATTGTGATGACAAGAATTATGGAGCATTGTGATGACACGGTCATGGAACATTGTGATGACAAGAATTATGGAGCATTGTGATGACAAGGGCCATGGAGCATTGTGATGACACGATCATGGAACATTGTAATGACAAGAACTCTGGAGCATTGTGATGACAAGGGCCATGGTGCATTGTGATGACACGGTCATGGAACTTTGTGATGACAAGCAATCTAGAGCATTGTGATGACAAGGGCCATGGAACATTGTGATGACACGGTCATGGAACATTGTGATGACAAGAATTCTGGAGCATTGTGATGACAAGGGCCATGGAGAATTGTGATGACATGGTCATGGAACATGGTGATGACAAGAATTCTATAGCATTGTGATGACATGTGTCATGGAGCATTGTAATGTAACTTTTCATTGTGCACCGTGATGACAAGGGGGATGGAGTATTGTGATGAAACTGGTCCTGGAGCATTGTGATAACAAAAGCCATTGAGCATTGTGATGACAGGCATCATGGAGCATTGTGAAGAAAGGGGTCATGGGGAATTGTAATGACAATAGAGAAATGTGATGAAAATGGTCAGCAAGCAAAGTGATTAAAGGGGTCATTTAGAATTGTCATGAAAAACTATATAGAGCATTGTGATGACAAAGGTCATGGAAAACTGTGATGACCAGGGTCATGTAGCATTGTGATGACACGGTCATGGAACATTGTGATGACAAGAATTATGGAGCATTGTGATGACACGGTCATGGAATATCGTGATGACAAGAATTCTGGAGAATTGTGATGACAAGGGCCATGGAGCATTGTGATGACACGGTCATGGGACATTGTGATGACCAGAATTCTGGAGCATTGTGATGACAAGTGCCATGGAGCCTTGTGATGACACGGTCATGGAACATTGTGATGACAAGAATTCTAGAGCATTGTGATGACAAGGGCCATGGAGCATTGTGATGACACGGTCATGGAACATTGTGATGACAAGAATTCTGGAGCATTGTGATGACAAGGGTCATGGTGCATTGTGATGACACGGTCATGGAACTTTGTGATGACCAGCAATCTGGAGCATTGTGATGACCATGGTCATGGAGCATTGTGATGACACGGTCAGGGATCTTTGTGATGAAAAGCAATCTGGAGCATTGTGATGACAAGGGCCATGGAGAATTGTGATGACATGGTCATGGAACATGGTGATGACAAGAATTCTGGAGCATTGTGAAGACAAGGGCCATGGAGCATTGTGATGACAAGAGTCATGGAGCATTGTAATGAGAGGTTTCATTGTGCACCGTGATGACAAGTGGGATGGAGTATTGTGATGAAACTGGTCCTGGAGCATTGTGATAACAAAAGCCATTGAGCATTGTGATGACAGGCATCATGGAGCATTGTGAAGAAAGGGGTCATGGGGAATTGTAATGACAATAGAGTAATGTGATGAAAATGGTCAGCAAGCAAAGTGATTAAAGTGGTCATTTAGAATTGTCATTAAAAACTATATAGAGCATTGTGATGGCAAAGGTCATGGAGAACTGTGATGACCAGGGTCATGTAGCATGGTGATGACACGGTCATGGAACATTGTGATGACAAGAATTATGGAGCATTGTGATGACAAGGGCCATGGAGCATTGTGATGACACGGTCATGGAACAATGTGATGACAAGAATTCTGGCGCATTGTGATGACAAGGGCCATGGAGCATTGTGATGACATGGTCATCGATCATTGTGATGACAAGAATTCTGGAGCATTGTGATGACAAGGGCCATGGAGCATTGTGATGACACGGTCATGGAACATTGTAATGACAAGAATTCTGGAGCATTGTGATGACAAGGGCCATGGAGCATTGTGATGACACGGTCATGGAACATTGTGATGACAAGAATTCTGGAGCATTGTGATGACAAGGGCCATGGAGCATTGTGATGACACGGTCATGGAACATTGTGATGACAAGAACTCTGGAGCATTGTGAGCACAAGGGCCATGGTGCATTGTGATGACACGGTCATGGAACTTTGTGATGACAAGCAATCTAGAGCATTGTGATGACAAGGGCCATGGAGCATTGTGATGACACGGTCATGGAACATTGTGATGACAAGAATTCTGGAGCATTGTGATGACAAGGGCCATGGAGAATTGTGAAGACATGGTCATGGAACATGGTGATGACAAGAATTCTGGAGCATTGTGAAGACAAGGGCCATGGAGCATTGTGATGACAAGAATCATGGAGCATTGTAATGAGAGGTTTCATTGTGCACCGTGATGACAAGGGGGATGGAGTATTGTGATGAAACTGGTCCTGGAGCATTGTGATAACAAAAGCCATTGAGCATTGTGATGACAGGCATCATGGAGCATTGTGAAGAAAGGTGTCATGGGAAATTGTAATGACAATAGAGAAATGTGATGAAAATGGTCAGCAAGCAAAGTGATTAAAGTGGTCATTTAGAATTGTCATGAAAAACTATATAGAGCATTGTGATGGCAAAGGTCATGGAGAACTGTGATGACCAGGGTCATGTAGCATGGTGATGACACGATCATGGAACATTGTGATGACAAGGACCATGGAGCATTGTGATGACACGGTCATGGAACAATGTGATGAGAAGAATTCTGGCGCATTGTGATGACAAGGGCCATGGAGCATTGTGATGACATGGTCATCGATCATTGTGATGACAAGAATTCTGGAGCATTGTGATGACAAGGGCCATGGAGCATTGTGATGACACGGTCATGGAACATTGTAATGACAAGAATTCTGGAGCATTGTGATGACAAGGGCCATGGAACATTGTGATGACACGGTCATGGAACATTGTGATGACAAGAATTC
The DNA here is from genome assembly GCF_949987535.1 of Balaenoptera acutorostrata. Lineage (NCBI taxonomy): Eukaryota > Metazoa > Chordata > Mammalia > Artiodactyla > Balaenopteridae > Balaenoptera > Balaenoptera acutorostrata. The sequence goes on along the minus strand of NW_026645853.1, from coordinate 210,007 downwards.
TGGAGCATTGTGATGACAAGGGCCATGGATAATTCTGATGACATGGTCATGGAACATTGTGATGACAAGAATTCTGGAGCATTGTGATGACATGTGTCATGGAGCATTGTAATGAAACTTTTCATTGTGCACCGTGATGACAAGGGTGATGGAGTATTGTGATGAAACTGGTCCCGGAGCATTGTGATAACAAAAAACATTGAGCATTGTGATGACAGGCATCATGGAGCATTGTGAAGAAAGGGGTCATGGGGAATTGTAATGACAATAGATAAATGTGATGAAAATGGTCAGCAAGCAAAGTGATTAAAGTGGTCATTTAGAATTGTCATGAAAAACTATATAGAGCATTGTGATGACAAAGATCATGGAGAACTGTGACGACCAGGGTCATGTAGCATTGTGCTGACACGGTCATGGAACATTGTGATGACAAGAATTATGGAGCATTGTGATGACACGGTCATGGAACATTGTGATGACAAGAATTCTGGAGCATTGTGATGACAAGGGCCATGGAGCATTGTGATGACACGGTCATGGAACATTGTAATGACAAGAATTCTGGAGCATTGTGATGACAAGGGCCATGGAGCATTGTGATGACACGGTCATGGAACATTGTAATGACAAGAATTCTGGAGCATTGTGATGACAAGGGCCATGGAGCATTGTGATGACAAGAATCATGGAGCATTGTAATGAGAGGTTTCATTGTGCACCGTGATGACAAGGGGGATGGAGTATTGTGATGAAACTGGTCCTGGAGCATTGTGATAACAAAAGCCATTGAGCATTGTGATGACAGGCATCATGGAGCATTGTGAAGAAAGGGGTCATGGGGAATTGTAATGACAATAGAGAAATGTGATGAAAATGGTCAGCAAGCAAAGTGATTAAAGTGGTCATTTAGAATTGTCATTAAAAACTATATAGAGCATTGTGATGGCAAAGGTCATGGAGAACTGTGATGACCAGTGTCATGTAGCATGGTGATGAAACGGTCATGGAACATTGTGATGACAAGAATAATGGAGCACTGTGATGACAAGGGCCATGGAGCATTGTGATGACACGGTCATGGAACAATGTGATGACAAGAATTCTGGCGCATTGTGATGACAAGGGCCATGGAGCATTGTGATGACACGGTCATGGAACATTGTGATGACAAGAATTCTGGAGCATTGTAATGACAAGGGCCATGGATCATTGTGTTGACACGGTCATGGAACATTGTGATGAGAAGAATTCTGGAGCATTGTGATGACAAGGGCCATGGAGCATTCTGATGACACGGTCATGGAACATTGTGATGACAAGAATTCTGGAGCATTGTGATGACAAGGGCCATGGAGCATTGTGATGACAAGAATCATGGAGCATTGTAATGAGAGGTTTCATTGTGCACCGTGATGACAAGGGGGATGGAGTATTGTGATGAAACTGGTCCTGGAGCATTGTGATAACAAAAGCCATTGAGCATTGTGATGACAGGCATCATGGAGCATTGTGAAGAAAGAGGTCATGGGAAATTGTAATGAAAATAGAGAAATGTGATGAAAATTGTCAGCAAGCAAAGTGATTAAAGTGGTCATTTACAATTGTCATGAAAAACAGTATAGAGCATTGTGATGACAAAGGTCATGGAGAACTGTGATGACCAGGGTCATGTAGCATTGTGATGACACGGTCATCGAACATTGTGATGACAAGAATTCTGGAGCATTGTGATGACAAGGTCCATGGAGCATTGTGATGACACGGTCATGGAACAATGTGATGACAAGAATTCTGGTGCATTGTGATGACAAGGGCCATGGAGCATTGTGATGACATGGTCATCGATCATTGTGATGACAAGAATTCTGGAGCATTGTGATGACAAGGGCCATGGAGCATTGTGATGACACGGTCATGGAACATTGTAATGACAAGAATTCTGGAGCATTGTGATGACAAGGTCCATGGAGCATTGTGATGACAAGGTCATGGAACATTGTAATGAGAGGTTTCATTGTGCACCGTGATGACAAGGGGGATGGAGTATTGTGATGAAAGTGGTCCTGGAGCATTGTGATAACAAAAGCCATTGAGCATTGTGCTGACAGGCATCATCGAGCATTGTGAAGAAAGGAGTCATGGGAAATTGTAATGACAATAGAGAAATGTGATGAAAATGGTCAGCAAGCAAAGTGATTAAAGTGGTCATTTAGAATTGTCATGAAAAACTACATAGAGCATTGTGATGACAAAGGTCATGGAGAACTGTGATGGCCAGGGTCATGTAGCATTGTGATGACACAGTCATGGAACATTGTGATGACAATAATTATGGAGCATTGTGATGACACGGTCATAGAACATTGTGATGACAAGAATTCTGGAGCATTGTGATGACAAGGGCCATGGAGCATTGTGATGACATGGTCATGGAACATTGTGATGACAAGAATTCTGGAGCATTGTGATGACACGCTCATGGAACATTGTGATGACAAGAATTATGGAGCATTGTGATGACACGGTCATGGAACATTGTGATGTCAAGAATTCTGGAGCATTATGATGACAAGGGCCATGGAGCATTGTGATGACACGGTCATGGAACATTGTGATGAAAAGAATTCTGGAGCATTGTGATGACAAGGGCCATGGAGCATTGTGATGACACAGTCATGGAACATTGTGATGACAAGAATTCTGGAGCATTGTGATGACAAGGGCCATGGAGAATTGTGATGACATGGTCATGGAACATTGTGATGACAAGAATTCTGGAGCATTGTGATGACATGTGTCATGGAGAATTGTAATGAAACTTTTCATTGTGCACCGTGATGACAAGGGAGATGGAGTAATGTGATGAAACTGGTCCTGGGGCATTGTGATAACAAAAGCCATTGTGCATTGTGATGACAGGAATCATGGAGCATTGTGAAGAAAGGGGTCATGGGGAATTGTAATGACAATAGAGAAATGTGATGAAAATGGTCAGCAAGCAAAGTGATTAAAGTGGTCATTTAGAATTGTCATGAAAAACTATATAGAGCATTGTGATGACAAAGGTCATGGAGAACTGTGATGACCAGGGTCATGTAGCATTGTGATGACACGGTCATGGAACATTGTGATGACAAGAATTATGGAGCATTGTGATGACACGGTCATGGAACATCGTGATGACAAGAATTCTGGAGAATTGTGATGACAAGGGCCATGGAGCATTGTGATGACATGGTCATGGGACATTGTGATGACCAGAATTCTGGAGCATTGTGATGACAAGTGCCATGGAGCCTTGTGATGACACGGTCATGGAACATTGTGATGACAAGAATTCTAGAGCATTGTGATGACAAGGGCCATGGAGCATTGTGATGACACGGTCATGGAACATTGTGATGACAAGAATTCTGGAGCATTGTGATGACAAGGGTCATGGTGCATTGTGATGACACGGTCATGGAACTTTGTGATGACCAGCAATCTGGAGCATTGTGATGACCATGGTCATGGAGCATTGTGATGACACGGTCAGGGATCTTTGTGATGAAAAGCAATCTGGAGCATTGTGATGACAAGGGCCATGGAGAATTGTGATGACATGGTCATGGAACATGGTGATGACAAGAATTCTGGAGCATTGTGCTGACAAGGGCCATGGAGCATTGTGATGACACGGTCATGGAACATTGTAATGACAAGAATTCTGGAGCATTGTGATGACAAGGGCCATGGAGCATTGTGATGACACGGTCATGGAACTTTGTGATGACAAGCAATCTGGAGCATTGTGATGACAAGGGCCATGGAGCATTGTGATGACAAGTGTCATGGAGCATTGTAATGAGAGGTTTCATTGTGCACCGTGATGACAATGGGGATGGAGTATTGTGATGAAACTGGTCCTGGAGCATTGTGATAACAAAAGCCATTGAGCATTGTGATGACAGGCATCATGGAGCATTGTGAAGAAAGAGGTCATGGGAAATTGTAATGAAAATAGAGAAATGTGATGAAAATGGTCAGCAAGCAAAGTGATTAAAGTGGTCATTTAGAATTGTCATTAAAAACTATATAGAGCATTGTAATGGCAAAGGTCATGGAGAACTGTGATGACCAGGGTCATGTAGCATGGTGATGACACGGTCATGGAACATTGTGATGACAAGAATTATGGAGCATTGTGATGACAAGGGCCATGGAGCATTGTGATGACACGGTCATGGAACAATGTGATGACAAGAATTCTGGTGCATTGTGATGACAAGGGCCATGGAGCATTGTGATGACATGGTCATCGATCATTGTGATGACAAGAATTCTGGAGCATTGTGATGACAAGGGCCATGGAGCATTGTGATGACACGGTCATGGAACATTGTAATGACAAGAATTCTGGAGCATTGTGATGACAAGGTCCATGGAGCATTGTGATGACAAGGTCATGGAACATTGTAATGAGAGGTTTCATTGTGCACCGTGATGACAAGGGGGATGGAGTATTGTGATGAAAGTGGTCCTGGAGCATTGTGATAACAAAAGCCATTGAGCATTGTGCTGACAGGCATCATCGAGCATTGTGAAGAAAGGAGTCATGGGAAATTGTAATGACAATAGAGAAATGTGATGAAAATGGTCAGCAAGCAAAGTGATTAAAGTGGTCATTTAGAATTGCCATGAAAAACTACATAGAGCATTGTGATGACAAAGGTCATGGAGAACTGTGATGGCCAGGGTCATGTAGCATTGTGATGACACAGTCATGGAACATTGTGATGACAATAATTATGGAGCATTGTGATGACACGGTCATAGAACATTGTGATGACAAGAATTCTGGAGCATTGTGATGACAAGGGCCATGGAGCATTGTGATGACATGGTCATGGAACATTGTGATGACAAGAATTCTGGAGCATTGTGATGACACGCTCATGGAACATTGTGATGACAAGAATTATGGAGCATTGTGATGACACGGTCATGGAACATTGTGATGTCAAGAATTCTGGAGCATTATGATGACAAGGGCCATGGAGCATTGTGATGACACGGTCATGGAACATTGTGATGAAAAGAATTCTGGAGCATTGTGATGACAAGGGCCATGGAGCATTGTGATGACACAGTCATGGAACATTGTGATGACAAGAATTCTGGAGCATTGTGATGACAAGGGCCATGGAGAATTGTGATGACATGGTCATGGAACATTGTGATGACAAGAATTCTGGAGCATTGTGATGACATGTGTCATGGAGAATTGTAATGAAACTTTTCATTGTGCACCGTGATGACAAGGGAGATGGAGTAATGTGATGAAACTGGTCCTGGGGCATTGTGATAACAAAAGCCATTGTGCATTGTGATGACAGGAATCATGGAGCATTGTGAAGAAAGGGGTCATGGGGAATTGTAATGACAATAGAGAAATGTGATGAAAATGGTCAGCAAGCAAAGTGATTAAAGTGGTCATTTAGAATTGTCATGAAAAACTATATAGAGCATTGTGATGACAAAGGTCATGGAGAACTGTGATGACCAGGGTCATGTAGCATTGTGATGACACGGTCATGGAACATTGTGATGACAAGAATTATGGAGCATTGTGATGACACGGTCATGGAACATCGTGATGACAAGAATTCTGGAGAATTGTGATGACAAGGGCCATGGAGCATTGTGATGACATGGTCATGGGACATTGTGATGACCAGAATTCTGGAGCATTGTGATGACAAGTGCCATGGAGCCTTGTGATGACACGGTCATGGAACATTGTGATGACAAGAATTCTAGAGAATTGTGATGACAAGGGCCATGGAGCATTGTGATGACACGGTCATGGAACATTGTGATGACAAGAATTCTGGAGCATTGTGATGACAAGGGTCATGGTGCATTGTGATGACACGGTCATGGAACTTTGTGATGACCAGCAATCTGGAGCATTGTGATGACCATGGTCATGGAGCATTGTGATGACACGGTCAGGGATCTTTGTGATGAAAAGCAATCTGGAGCATTGTGATGACAAGGGCCATGGAGAATTGTGATGACATGGTCATGGAACATGGTGATGACAAGAATTCTGGAGCATTGTGCTGACAAGGGCCATGGAGCATTGTGATGACACGGTCATGGAACATTGTAATGACAAGAATTCTGGAGCATTGTGATGACAAGGGCCATGGAGCATTGTGATGACACGGTCATGGAACTTTGTGATGACAAGCAATCTGGAGCATTGTGATGACAAGGGCCATGGAGCATTGTGATGACAAGTGTCATGGAGCATTGTAATGAGAGGTTTCATTGTGCACCGTGATGACAATGGGGATGGAGTATTGTGATGAAACTGGTCCTGGAGCATTGTGATAACAAAAGCCATTGAGCATTGTGATGACAGGCATCATGGAGCATTGTGAAGAAAGAGGTCATGGGAAATTGTAATGAAAATAGAGAAATGTGATGAAAATGGTCAGCAAGCAAAGTGATTAAAGTGGTCATTTAGAATTGTCATTAAAAACTATATAGAGCATTGTAATGGCAAAGGTCATGGAGAACTGTGATGACCAGGGTCATGTAGCATGGTGATGACACGGTCATGGAACATTGTGATGACAAGAATTATGGAGCATTGTGATGACAAGGGCCATGGAGCATTGTGATGACACGGTCATGGAACAATGTGATGACAAGAATTCTGGTGCATTGTGATGACAAGGGCCATGGAGCATTGTGATGACATGGTCATCGATCATTGTGATGACAAGAATTCTGGAGCATTGTGATGACAAGGGCCATGGAGCATTGTGATGACACGGTCATGGAACATTGTAATGACAAGAATTCTGGAGCATTGTGATGACAAGGGCCATGGAGCATTGTGATGACAAGAATCATGGAGCATTGTAATGAGAGGTTTCATTGTGCACCGTGATGACAAGGGGGATGGAGTATTGTGATGAAACTTGTCCTGGAGCATTGTGATAACAAAAGCCATTGAGCAATGTGATGACAGGCATCATGGAGCATTGTGAAGAAAGGGGTCATGGGGAATTGTAATGACAATAGAGAAATGTGATGAAAATGGTCAGCAAGCAAAGTGATTAAAGTGGTCATTTAGAATTGTCATTAAAAACTATATAGAGCATTGTGATGGCAAAGGTCATGGAGAACTGTGATGACCAGTGTCATGTAGCATGGTGATGAAACGGTCATGGAACATTGTGATGACAAGAATAATGGAGCACTGTGATGACAAGGGCCATGGAGCATTGTGATGACACGGTCATGGAACAATGTGATGACAAGAATTCTGGCGCATTGTGATGACAAGGGCCATGGAGCATTGTGATGACATGGTCATCGATCATTGTGATGACAAGAATTCTGGAGCATTGTGATGACAAGGGCCATGGAGCATTGTGATGACACGGTCATGGAACATTGTAATGACAAGAATTCTGGAGCATTGTGATGACAAGGGCCATGGAGCATTGTGATGACACGGTCATGGAACATTGTGATGACACGAACTCTGGAGCATTGTGAGGACAAGGGCCATGGTGCATTGTGATGACACGGTCATGGAACTTTGTGATGACAAGCAATCTAGAGCATTGTGATGACAAGGGCCAGGGAGCATTGTGATGACACGGTCATGGAACATTGTGATGACAAGAATTCTGGAGCATTGTGATGACAAGGGCCATGGAGAATTGTGAAGACATGGTTATGGAACATGGTGATGACAAGAATTCTGGAGCATTGTGAAGACAAGGGCCATGGAGCATTGTGATGACAAGAATCATGGAGCATTGTAATGAGAGGTTTCATTGTGCACCGTGATGACAAGGGGGATGGAGTATTGTGATGAAACTGGTCCTGGAGCATTGTGATAACAAAAGCCATTGAGCATTGTGATGACAGGCATCATGGAGCATTGTGAAGAAAGGTGTCATGGGAAATTGTAATGACAATAGAGAAATGTGATGAAAATGGTCAGCAAGCAAAGTGATTAAAGTGGTCATTTAGAATTGTCATGAAAAACTATATAGAGCATTGTGATGGCAAAGGTCATGGAGAACTGTGATGACCAGGGTCATGTAGCATGGTGATGACACGGTCATGGAACATTGTGATGACAAGGGCCATGGAGCATTGTGATGACACGGTCATTGAACATTGTAATGACAAGAATTCTGGAGCATTGTGATGACAAGGGCCATGGAGCATTGTGATGACAAGAATCATGGAGCATTGTAATGAGAGGTTTCATTGTGCACCGTGATGACAAGGGGGATGGAGTATTGTGATGAAACTGGTCCTGGAGCATTGTGATAACAAAAGCCATTGAGCATTGTGATGACAGGCATCATGGAGCATTGTGAAGAAAGGGGTCATGGGGAATTGTAATGACAATAGAGAAATGTGATGAAAATGGTCAGCAAGCAAAGTGATTAAAGTGGTCATTTAGAATTGTCATTAAAAACTATATAGAGCATTGTGATGGCAAAGGTCATGGAGAACTGTGATGACCAGGGTCATGTAGCATGGTGATGACACGGTCATGGAACATTGTGATGACAAGAATTATGGAGCACTGTGATGACAAGGGCCATGGAGCATTGTGATGACACGGTCATGGAACAATGTGATGAGAAGAATTCTGGAGCATTGTGATGACAAGGGCCATGGAACATTGTGATGACACGGTCATGGAACATTGTGATGACAAGAATTCTGGAGCATTGTGATGACAAGGGCCATGGATAATTCTGATGACATGGTCATGGAACATTGTGATGACAAGAATTCTGGAGCATTGTGATGACATGTGTCATGGAGCATTGTAATGAAACTTTTCATTGTGCACCGTGATGACAAGGGTGATGGAGTATTGTGATGAAACTGGTCCCGGAGCATTGTGATAACAAAAAACATTGAGCATTGTGATGACAGGCATCATGGAGCATTGTGAAGAAAGGGGTCATGGGGAATTGTAATGACAATAGATAAATATGATGAAAATGGTCAGCAAGCAAAGTGATTAAAGTGGTCATTTAGAATTGTCATGAAAAACTATATAGAGCATTGTGATGACAAAGATCATGGAGAACTGTGACGACCAGGGTCATGTAGCATTGTGCTGACACGGTCATGGAACATTGTGATGACAAGAATTATGGAGCATTGTGATGACACGGTCATGGAACATTGTGATGACAAGAATTCTGGAGCATTGTGATGACAAGGGCCATGGAGCATTGTGATGACACGGTCATGGAACATTGTAATGACAAGAATTCTGGAGCATTGTGATGACAAGGGCCATGGAGCATTGTGATGACACGGTCATGGAACATTGTAATGACAAGAATTCTGGAGCATTGTGATGACAAGGGCCATGGAGCATTGTGATGACAAGAATCATGGAGCATTGTAATGAGAGGTTTCATTGTGCACCGTGATGACAAGGGGGATGGAGTATTGTGATGAAACTGGTCCTGGAGCATTGTGATAACAAAAGCCATTGAGCATTGTGATGACAGGCATCATGGAGCATTGTGAAGAAAGGGGTCATGGGGAATTGTAATGACAATAGAGAAATGTGATGAAAATGGTCAGCAAGCAAAGTGATTAAAGTGGTCATTTAGAATTGTCATTAAAAACTATATAGAGCATTGTGATGGCAAAGGTCATGGAGAACTGTGATGACCAGTGTCATGTAGCATGGTGATGAAACGGTCATGGAACATTGTGATGACAAGAATAATGGAGCACTGTGATGACAAGGGCCATGGAGCATTGTGATGACACGGTCATGGAACAATGTGATGACAAGAATTCTGGCGCATTGTGATGACAAGGGCCATGGAGCATTGTGATGACACGGTCATGGAACATTGTGATGACAAGAATTCTGGAGCATTGTAATGACAAGGGCCATGGATCATTGTGATGACACGGTCATGGAACATTGTGATGAGAAGAATTCTGGAGCATTGTGATGACAAGGGCCATGGAGCATTCTGATGACACGGTCATGGAACATTGTGATGACAAGAATTCTGGAGCATTGTGATGACAAGGGCCATGGAACATTGTGATGACAAGAATCATGGAGCATTGTAATGAGAGGTTTCATTGTGCACCGTGATGACAAGGGGGATGGAGTATTGTGATGAAACTGGTCCTGGAGCATTGTGATAACAAAAGCCATTGAGCATTGTGATGACAGGCATCATGGAGCATTGTGAAGAAAGAGGTCATGGGAAATTGTAATGAAAATAGAGAAATGTGATGAAAATTGTCAGCAAGCAAAGTGATTAAAGTGGTCATTTACAATTGTCATGAAAAACTGTATAGAGCATTGTGATGACAAAGGTCATGGAGAACTGTGATGACCAGGGTCATGTAGCATTGTGATGACACGGTCATCGAACATTGTGATGACAAGAATTCTGGAGCATTGTGATGACAAGGTCCATGGAGCATTGTGATGACAAGGTCATGGAACATTGTAATGAGAGGTTTCATTGTGCACCGTGATGACAAGGGGGATGGAGTATTGTGATGAAAGTGGTCCTGGAGCATTGTGATAACAAAAGCCATTGAGCATTGTGCTGACAGGCATCATCGAGCATTGTGAAGAAAGGAGTCATGGGAAATTGTAATGACAATAGAGAAATGTGATGAAAATGGTCAGCAAGCAAAGTGATTAAAGTGGTCATTTAGAATTGTCATGAAAAACTACATAGAGCATTGTGATGACAAAGGTCATGGAGAACTGTGATGGCCAGGGTCATGTAGCATTGTGATGACACAGTCATGGAACATTGTGATGACAATAATTATGGAGCATTGTGATGACACGGTCATAGAACATTGTGATGACAAGAATTCTGGAGCATTGTGATGACAAGGGCCATGGAGCATTGTGATGACATGGTCATGGAACATTGTGATGACAAGAATTCTGGAGCATTGTGATGACACGCTCATGGAACATTGTGATGACAAGAATTATGGAGCATTGTGATGACACGGTCATGGAACATTGTGATGTCAAGAATTCTGGAGCATTATGATGACAAGGGCCATGGAGCATTGTGATGACACGGTCATGGAACATTGTGATGAAAAGAATTCTGGAGCATTGTGATGACAAGGGCCATGGAGCATTGTGATGACACAGTCATGGAACATTGTGATGACAAGAATTCTGGAGCATTGTGATGACAAGGGCCATGGAGAATTGTGATGACATGGTCATGGAACATTGTGATGACAAGAATTCTGGAGCATTGTGATGACATGTGTCATGGAGAATTGTAATGAAACTTTTCATTGTGCACCGTGATGACAAGGGAGATGGAGTAATGTGATGAAACTGGTCCTGGGGCATTGTGATAACAAAAGCCATTGAGCATTGTGATGACAGGAATCATGGAGCATTGTGAAGAAAGGGGTCATGGGGAATTGTAATGACAATAGAGAAATGTGATGAAAATGGTCAGCAAGCAAAGTGATTAAAGTGGTCATTTAGAATTGTCATGAAAAACTATATAGAGCATTGTGATGACAAAGGTCATGGAGAACTGTGATGACCAGGGTCATGTAGCATTGTGATGACACGGTCATGGAACATTGTGATGACAAGAATTATGGAGCATTGTGATGACACGGTCATGGAACATCGTGATGACAAGAATTCTGGAGAATTGTGATGACAAGGGCCATGGAGCATTGTGATGACATGGTCATGGGACATTGTGATGACCAGAATTCTGGAGCATTGTGATGACAAGTGCCATGGAGCCTTGTGATGACACGGTCATGGAACATTGTGATGACAAGAATTCTAGAGCATTGTGATGACAAGGGCCATGGAGCATTGTGATGACACGGTCATGGAACATTGTGATGACAAGAATTCTGGAGCATTGTGATGACAAGGGTCATGGTGCATTGTGATGACACGGTCATGGAACTTTGTGATGACCAGCAATCTGGAGCATTGTGATGACCATGGTCATGGAGCATTGTGATGACACGGTCAGGGATCTTTGTGATGAAAAGCAATCTGGAGCATTGTGATGACAAGGGCCATGGAGAATTGTGATGACATGGTCATGGAACATGGTGATGACAAGAATTCTGGAGCATTGTGCTGACAAGGGCCATGGAGCATTGTGATGACACGGTCATGGAACATTGTAATGACAAGAATTCTGGAGCATTGTGATGACAAGGGCCATGGAGCATTGTGATGACATGGTCATGGAACTTTGTGATGACAAGCAATCTGGAGCATTGTGATGACAAGGGCCATGGAGCATTGTGATGACAAGTGTCATGGAGCATTGTAATGAGAGGTTTCATTGTGCACCGTGATGACAATGGGGATGGAGTATTGTGATGAAACTGGTCCTGGAGCATTGTGATAACAAAAGCCATTGAGCATTGTGATGACAGGCATCATGGAGCATTGTGAAGAAAGAGGTCATGGGAAATTGTAATGAAAATAGAGAAATGTGATGAAAATGGTCAGCAAGCAAAGTGATTAAAGTGGTCATTTAGAATTGTCATTAAAAACTATATAGAGCATTGTAATGGCAAAGGTCATGGAGAACTGTGATGACCAGGGTCATGTAGCATGGTGATGACACGGTCATGGAACATTGTGATGACAAGAATTATGGAGCATTGTGATGACAAGGGCCATGGAGCATTGTGATGACACGGTCATGGAACAATGTGATGACAAGAATTCTGTCGCATTGTGATGACAAGGGCCATGGAGCATTGTGATGACATGGTCATCGATCATTGTGATGACAAGAATTCTGGAGCATTGTGATGACAAGGGCCATGGAGCATTGTGATGACACGGTCATGGAACATTGTAATGACAAGAATTCTGGAGCATTGTGATGACAAGGGCCATGGAGCATTGTGATGACAAGAATCATGGAGCATTGTAATGAGAGGTTTCATTGTGCACCGTGATGACAAGGGGGATGGAGTATTGTGATGAAACTTGTCCTGGAGCATTGTGATAACAAAAGCCATTGAGCAATGTGATGACAGGCATCATGGAGCATTGTGAAGAAAGGGGTCATGGGGAATTGTAATGACAATAGAGAAATGTGATGAAAATGGTCAGCAAGCAAAGTGATTAAAGTGGTCATTTAGAATTGTCATTAAAAACTATATAGAGCATTGTGATGGCAAAGGTCATGGAGAACTGTGATGACCAGTGTCATGTAGCATGGTGATGAAACGGTCATGGAACATTGTGATGACAAGAATAATGGAGCACTGTGATGACAAGGGCCATGGAGCATTGTGATGACACGGTCATGGAACAATGTGATGACAAGAATTCTGGCGCATTGTGATGACAAGGGCCATGGAGCATTGTGATGACATGGTCATCGATCATTGTGATGACAAGAATTCTGGAGCATTGTGATGACAAGGGCCATGGAGCATTGTGATGACACGGTCATGGAACATTGTAATGACAAGAATTCTGGAGCATTGTGATGACAAGGGCCATGGAGCATTGTGATGACACGGTCATGGAACATTGTGATGACACGAACTCTGGAGCATTGTGAGGACAAGGGCCATGGTGCATTGTGATGACACGGTCATGGAACTTTGTGATGACAAGCAATCTAGAGCATTGTGATGACAAGGGCCAGGGAGCATTGTGATGACACGGTCATGGAACATTGTGATGACAAGAATTCTGGAGCATTGTGATGACAAGGGCCATGGAGAATTGTGAAGACATGGTTATGGAACATGGTGATGACAAGAATTCTGGAGCATTGTGAAGACAAGGGCCATGGAGCATTGTGATGACAAGAATCATGGAGCATTGTAATGAGAGGTTTCATTGTGCACCGTGATGACAAGGGGGATGGAGTATTGTGATGAAACTGGTCCTGGAGCATTGTGATAACAAAAGCCATTGAGCATTGTGATGACAGGCATCATGGAGCATTGTGAAGAAAGGTGTCATGGGAAATTGTAATGACAATAGAGAAATGTGATGAAAATGGTCAGCAAGCAAAGTGATTAAAGTGGTCATTTAGAATTGTCATGAAAAACTATATAGAGCATTGTGATGGCAAAGGTCATGGAGAACTGTGATGACCAGGGTCATGTAGCATGGTGATGACACGGTCATGGAACATTGTGATGACAAGGGCCATGGAGCATTGTGATGACACGGTCATGGAACATTGTAATGACAAGAATTCTGGAGCATTGTGATGACAAGGGCCATGGAGCATTGTGATGACAAGAATCATGGAGCATTGTAATGAGAGGTTTCATTGTGCACCGTGATGACAAGGGGGATGGAGTATTGTGATGAAACTGGTCCTGGAGCATTGTGATAACAAAAGCCATTGAGCATTGTGATGACAGGCATCATGGAGCATTGTGAAGAAAGGGGTCATGGGGAATTGTAATGACAATAGAGAAATGTGATGAAAATGGTCAGCAAGCAAAGTGATTAAAGTGGTCATTTAGAATTGTCATTAAAAACTATATAGAGCATTGTGATGGCAAAGGTCATGGAGAACTGTGATGACCAGGGTCATGTAGCATGGTGATGACACGGTCATGGAACATTGTGATGACAAGAATTATGGAGCACTGTGATGACAAGGGCCATGGAGCATTGTGATGACACGGTCATGGAACAATGTGATGAGAAGAATTCTGGCGCATTGTGATGACAAGGGCCATGGAGCATTGTGATGACATGGTCATCGATCATTGTGATGACAAGAATTCTGGAGCATTGTGATGACAAGGGCCATGGAGCATTGTGATGACACGGTCATGGAACATTGTAATGACAAGAATTCTGGAGCATTGTGATGACAAGGGCCATGGAGCATTGTGATGACAAGAATCATGGAGCATTGTAATGAGAGGTCTCATTGTGCACCGTGATGACAAGGGGGATGGAGTATTGTGATGAAACTGGTCCTGGAGCATTGTGATAACAAAAGCCATTGAGCATTGTGATGACAGGCATCATGGAGCATTGTGAAGAAAGGGGTCATGGGGAATTGTAATGACAATAGAGAAATGTGATGAAAATGGTCAGCAAGCAAAGTGATTAAAGTGGTCATTTAGAATTGTCATTAAAAACTTTATAGAGCATTGTGATGGCAAAGTTCATGGAGAACTGTGATGACCAGGGTCATGTAGCATGGTGATGAGACGGTCATGGAACATTGTGATGACAAGGGCCATGGAGCATTGTGATGACACGGTCATGGAACAATGTGATGAGAAGAATTCTGGCGCATTGTGATGACAAGGGCCATGGAGCATTGTGATGACATGGTCATCGATCATTGTGATGACAAGAATTCTGGAGCATTGTGATGACAAGGGCCATGGAGCATTGTGATGACACGGTCATGGAACATTGTAATGACAAGAATTCTGGAGCATTGTGATGACAAGGGCCATGGAGCATTGTGATGACACGGTCATGGAACATTGTGATGACAAGAATTCTGGAGCATTGTGATGACAAGGGCCATGGATAATTCTGATGACATGTTCATGGAACATTGTGATGACAAGAATTCTGGAGCATTGTGATGACATGTGTCATGGAGCATTGTAATGTAACTTTTCATTGTGCACCGTGATGACAAGGGGGATGGAGTATTGTGATGGAACTGGTCCCGGAGAATTGTGATAAAAAAAAAAATTGAGCATTGTGATGACAGGCATCATGGAGCATTGTGAAGAAAGGGGTCATGGGGAATTGTAATGACAATAGAGAAATGTGATGAAAATGGTCAGCAAGCAAAGTGATTAAAGTGGTCATTTAGAATTGTCATGAAAAACTATATATAGCATTGTGATGACAAAGGTCATGGAGAACTGTGACGACCAGGGTCATGTAGCATTGTGATGACAAGGTCATGGAACATTGTGATGACAAGAATTATGGAGCATTGTGATGACACGGTCATGGAACATTGTGATGACAAGAATTCTGGATCATTGTGATGACAAGGGCCATGGAGCATTGTGATGACACGGTCATGGAACTTTGTGATGACAAGCAATCTGGAGCATTGTGATGACAAGGCCCATGGAGCATTGTGATGACAAGTGTCATGGAGCATTGTAATGAGAGGTTTCATTGTGCACAGTGATGGCAATGGGGATGGAGTATTGTGATGAAACTGGTCCTGGAGCATTGTGATAACAAAAGCCATTGAGCATTGTGATGACAGGCATCATGGAGCATTGTGAAGAAAGAGGTCATGGGAAATTGTAATGAAAATAGAGAAATGTGATGAAAATTGTCAGCAAGCAAAGTGATTAAAGTGGTCATTTACAATTGTCATGAAAAACTATATAGAGCATTGTGATGACAAAGGTCATGGAGAACTGTGATGACCAGGGTCATGTAGCATTGTGATGACACGGTCATCGAACATTGTGATGACAAGAATTCTGGAGCATTGTGATGACAAGGGCCATGGAGCATTGTGATGACACGGTCATGGAACATTGTAATGAGAGGTTTCATTGTGCACCGTGATGACAAGGGGGATGGAGTATTGTGATGAAAGTGGTCCTGGAGCATTGTGATAACAAAAGCCATTGAGCATTGTGATGACAGGCATCATGGAGCATTGTGAAGAAAGGGGTCATGGGGAATTGTAATGACAATAGAGAAATGTGATGAAAATGGTCAGCAAGCAAAGTGATTAAAGTGGTCCTTAAGAATTGTCATGAAAAACTATATAGAGCACTGTGATGACAAAGGTCATGGAGAACTGTGATGACCAGGGTCATGTAGCATTGTGATGACACGGTCATGGAACATTGTGATGACAAGAATTATGGAGCACTGTGATGACACGGTCATGGAACATTGTGATGACAAGAATTATGGAGCATTGTGATGACAAGGGCCATGGAGCATTGTGATGACACGATCATGGAACATTGTGATGACAAGAATTCTGGAGCATTGTGATGACAAGGGCCATGGAGAATTGTGATGACACGGTCATGGAACTTTGTGATGACAAGCAATCTAGAGCATTGTGATGACAAGGGCCATGGAACATTGTGATGACACGGTCATGGAGTATTGTGATGACAAGAATTCTGGAGCATTGTGATGACAAGGGCCATGGAGAATTGTGATAACATGGTCATGGAACATGGTGATGACAAGAATTCTGGAGCATGGTGAAGACAAGGGCCATGGAGCATTGTGATGACAAGTGTCATGGAGCATTGTAATGAGAGGTTTCATTGTGCACCGTGATGACAAGGGGGATGGAGTATTGTAATGAAACTGGTCCTGGAGCATTGTGATAACAAAAGCCATTGAGCATTGTGATGACAGGCATCATGGAGCATTGTGAATAAAGGGGTCATGGGAAATTGTAATGACAATAGAGAAATGTGATGAAAATGGTCAGCAAGCAAAGTGATTAAAGTGGTCATTTAGAATTGTCATTAAAAACTATATAGAGCATTGTGATGGCAAAGGTCATGGAGAACTGTGATGACCAGGGTCATGTAGCATGGTGATGACACGGTCAAGGAACATTGTGATGACAAGAATTATGGAGCATTGTGATGACAAGGGCCATGGAGCATTGTGATGACACGGTCATGGAACAATGTGATGACAAGAATTCTGGCGCATTGTGATGACAAGGGCCATGGAGCATTGTGATGACATGGTCATCGATCATTGTGATGACAAGAATTCTGGAGCATTGTGATGACAAGGGTCATGGAGCATTGTGATGACACGGTCATGGAACATTGTAATGACAAGAATTCTGGAGCATTGTGATGACAAGGGCCATGGTGCATTGTGATGACGCGGTCATGGAACTTTGTGATGACAAGCAATCTGGAGCTTTGTGATGACCAGGGCCATGGAGCATTGTGATGACACGGTCATGGAACATTGTGATGACAAGAATTCTGGAGCATTGTGATGACAAGGGTCATGGAGCATTGTGATGACACGGTCATGGAACATTGTGATGACAAGAATTCTGGAGCAATGTGATGACAAGGGCCATGGAGCTTTGTGATGACAAGTGTCATGGAGCATTGTAATGAGAGGTTTCATTGTGCACCGTGATGACAAGGGGGATGGAGTATTGTGATGAAACTGGTCCTGGAGCATTGTGATAACAAAAGCCATTGAGCATTGTGATGACAGGCATCATGGAGCATTGTGAAGAAAGGGGTCATGGGAAATTGTAATGACAATAGAGAAATGTGATGAAAATGGTCAGCAAGCAAAGTGATTAAAGTGGTCATTTAGAATTGTCATGAAAATCTATATAGAGCATTGTGATGGCAAAGGTCATGGAGAACTGTGATGACCAGGGTCATGTAGCATTGTGATGACACGGTCATGGAACATTGTGATGACAAGAATTATGGAGCATTGTGATGCCACGATCATGGAACATTGTGATGACAAGAATTCTGGAGCATTGTGATGACAAGGGCCATAGAGCATTGTGATGACACGGTCATGGAACATTGTGATGAAAAGAATTCTCGAGCATTGTGATGACAAGGGCCATGGTGCATTGTGATGACACGGTCATGGAACATTGTGATGACAAAAATTCTGGAGAATTGTGATGACAAGGGCCATGGAGCATTGTGATGACACGGTCATGGAACATTGTGATGACAAGAATTCTGGAGCATTGTGATGATAAGGGCCATGGAGAATTGTGATGGCATGGTCATGGAACATTGTGATGACAAGAATTCTGGAGCATTGTGATGACATGTGTCATGGAGCATTGTAATGAAACTTTTCATTGTGCACCGTGATGACAAGGGGGATGGAGTATTGTGATGAAACTGGTCCTGGAGCATTGTGATAACAAAAGCCATTGAGCATTGTGATGACAAGCATCATGGAGCATTGTGAAGAAAGGGGTCATGGGGAATTGTAATGACAGTAGAGAAATGTGATGAAAATGGACAGCAAGCAAAGTGATTAAAGTGGTCATTTAGAATTGTCATGAAAAACTATATAGAGCATTGTGATGACAAAGGTCATGGAGAACTGTGATGACCAGGGTCATGTAGCATTGTGATGACACGGTCATGGAACATTGTGATGACAAGAATTCTGGAGCATTGTGATGACAAGGGCCATGGAGCATTGTGATGACACGGTCATGGAACATTGTGATGACCAGAATTCTGGAGCATTGTGATGACATGTGCCATGGAGCATTGTGATGACACGGTCATGGAACATTGTGATGACAAGAATTCTGGAGCATTGTGATGACAAGGGCCATGGAGCATTGTGATGACACGGTCATGGAACATTGTGATGACAAGAATTCTGGAGCATTGTGATGACAAGGGCCATGGTGCATTGTGATGACACGGTCATGGAACATTGTGATGACCAGAATTCTGGAGCATTGTGATGACAAGGGCCATGGAGAATTGTGATGATATGGTCATGGAAAATTGTGATGACAAGAATTCTGGAGCATTGTGATTACATGTGTCATGGAGAATTGTAATGAAACTTTTCATTGTGCACCGTGATGATAAGGGAGATGGAG
Source organism: Balaenoptera acutorostrata (assembly GCF_949987535.1). Classification (NCBI taxonomy): domain Eukaryota; kingdom Metazoa; phylum Chordata; class Mammalia; order Artiodactyla; family Balaenopteridae; genus Balaenoptera; species Balaenoptera acutorostrata. Next base: position 190,352 of record NW_026645853.1, on the reverse strand, counting down.
TAATGTGATGAAACTGGTCCTGGAGCATTGTAATAACAAAAGCCATTGAGCATTCTGATGACAGGCATCATGGAGCATTGTGAAGAAAGGGGTCATGGGGAATTGTAATGACAATAGAGAAATGTGATGAAAATGGTCAGCAAGCAAAGTGATTAAAGTGGTCATTTAGAATTCTCATGAAAAACTATAAAGAGCATTGTGATGACAAAGGTCATGGAGAACCGTGATGACCAGGGTCATGTAGCATTGTGATGACACGGTCATGGAACATTGTGATGACAAGAATTATGGAGCACTGTGATGACACAGTCATGGAACATTGTGATGACAAGAATTATGGAGCATTGTGATGACACGGTCATGGAACATTGTGATGACAAGAATTCTGGAACTTTGTGATGACAAGGGCCATGGAGCATTGTGATGACACGGTCATGGAACTTTGTGATGACAAGAATTCTGGAGCATTGTGATGACAAGGGCCATGGAGCATTGTGATGACACGGTCATGGAACATTGTGATGACAAGAATTCTGGAGCATTGTGATGACAAGGGCCATGGAGCATTGTGATGACACGGTCATGGAACAATGTGATGACAAGAATTCTGGAGCATTGTGATGACAAGGGCCATGGAGCGTTGTGATGACATGGTCATCGAACATTGTGATGACAAGAATTCTGGAGCATTGTGATGACAAGGGCTATGGAGCATTGTGATGACACGGTCATGGAACATTGTAATGACAAGAATTCTGAAGCATTGTGATGACAAGGGCCATGGAGCATTGTGATGACACGGTCATGGAACATTGTGATGACAAGAATTCTGGAGCATTGTGATGACAGGGGCCATGGAGCATTGTGATGACACGGTCATGGAACATTGTGATGACAAGAATTCTGGAGCATTGTGATGATAAGGGCCATGGAGAATTGTGATGGCATGGTTATGGAACATTGTGATGACAAGAATTCTGGAGCATTGTGATGACATGTGTCATGGAGCATTGTAATGAAACTTTTCATTGTGCACCGTGATGACAAGGGGGATGGAGTATTGTGATGAAACTGGTCCTGGAGCATTGTGATAACAAAAGCCATTGAGCATTGTGATGACAAGCATCATGGAGCATTGTGAAGAAAGGGGTCATGGGGAATTGTAATGACAGTAGAGAAATGTGATGAAAATGGACAGCAAGCAAAGTGATTAAAGTGGTCATTTAGAATTGTCATGAAAAACTATATAGAGCATTGTGATGACAAAGGTCATGGAGAACTGTGATGACCAGGGTCAGGTAGCATTGTGATGACACGGTCATGGAACATTGTGATGACAAGAATTCTGGAGCATTGTGATGACAAGGGCCATGGAGCATTGTGATGACACGGTCATGGAACATTGTGATGACCAGAATTCTGGAGCATTGTGATGACATGTGCCATGGAGCATTGTGATGACACGGTCATGGAACATTGTGATGACAAGAATTCTGGAGCATTGTGATGACAAGGGCCATGGAGCATTGTGATGACACGGTCATGGAACATTGTGATGACCAGAATTCTGGAGCATTGTGATGACATGTGCCATGGAGCATTGTGATGACACGGTCATGGAACATTGTGATGACAAGAATTCTGGAGCATTCTGATGACAAGGGCCATGGAGCATTGTGATGACACGGTCATGGAACATTGTGATGAAAAGAATTCTGGAGCATTGTGATGACAAGGGCCATGGAGCATTGTGATGACACGGTCATGGAACATTGTGATGACAAGAATTCTGCAGAATTGCGATGACAAGGGCCATGGAGCATTGTGATGACACGGTCATGGAACATTGTGATGACCAGAATTCTGGAGCATTGTGATGAAAAGTGCCATGGAGGATTGTTACGACACGGTCATGGAACAATGTGATGAGAAGAATTCCGGAGCATTGTGATGACAAGGGCCATGGAGCATTGTGATGACATGGTCATGGAACATTGTGATGAAAAGTATTCTGGAGCATTGTGCTGATGACGGCCATGGAGCATTGTGATGACACAGTCAAGGAACATTGCGATGAAAAAGATTTCTGGAGCATTGTGATGAAAGGCCATGGAGCATTGTGATTAAAGGTGACAAGGAACATTGTGATGATATGGGCAGAAAACTCTGTGATGACAGTGGTCATGCAGTATTGTGACGAAAAGTGTCATGGAACATTCTGCTGATAGCGATCATGGAGCTTTTTGGTTAGAGAGGCTATGGAGATTTGTGATGTCAGGTGTCATGGGGCATTGTGTTGAGAGCGGTCTTGGAGCATTGTGATGAAGAGGGACATGGAGAACTGTGATTACAGGGGCCATGGAGCATTGTGAATGCAAAGGCTATGGAGCATTGAGATGACAGGTTTCATGGAGCACTGTGATGAATGTGATCTTGGATCATTGTGCTGACAAGTGTCCTGGAACCTTGTGATGACACGGTTCATGGAGCATTGTGATGACAAGGACCATGGCGAATTGTGATGACATCTATCATGGGGCATTGTGATGACAGTGGTCATCTAGATTTGCGATGAAAGGTATCATGGAGCACTGTGATAACAGGGGCCATGGAACATTGTGATGACAAAGGCCATGGAGCATTGTGATGAGAAGTGTCATGGGGCATTTTGATGACATTGGCATGGAGCATTATGATGACAAGTGTTCTGGAGCATTTTGATGACAAGGGCATGGAGCATTGTGATGACAGAGCCCACGGAGCTTTGTGATGAAAAGGGCAGGGTACATTGTGATGACAGGGTTCATGGAGCATTGTGATGAAAGAGGCCAAGGAGCATTGAGATGAGAGCCGTTATGAGGCATGGTGATGACAGTGGTCATGGAGCATTGTGATGAAAGAGATCATGGAGCAATATGATAACAGGGGCCATGGAGCATTGTGATGACAGGGGTATTGGAGCATTGTGATGGAAGTAGACATGGATCATTGTGATGATATGTGTCCTGGAACACTGTGATGACACGGTTCATCGAGTATTTTGATGACAAGGGTCATAGCGAATTGTGATGACAAGTGTCATGGGGCATTGTGTGACATTGATCATCTAGGAATTGTGATGAAAGGTATCATGGAGCACTGTGATGAAAATTGTCCTGGATTATTGTGATGACAGCAGTCATGGAGAATTGTGATGACAGGGATTATGCAGCATTGTGTTGACAAGGGTATGGACTATTGTGATGACAATGGTCATGGAGCAATGTGATGAAAGTATTCATGGAACATCGTGATAAAAAGTGCATGGGAGCATTGTGACGATAAAGGCCATGGAGTATTGTGATGACTAGTGTCATGGAGCATTTTAATGAAAGGTTTCATTGTGCACCGTGATGACAAGGGGGATGGAGTATTGTGATGAAACTGGTCCTGGAGCATTGTGATAACAAAAGCCATTGAGCATTGTGATGACAGGCATCATGGAGCATTGTGAAGAAAGGGGTAATGGGAAATTGTAATGACAATAGAGAAATGTGATTAAAATGGTCAGCAAGCAAAGTGATTAAAGTGGTCATTTAGAATTGTCATGAAAATCTATATAGAGCATTGTGATGGCAAAGGTCATGGAGAACTGTGATGACCAGGTTCATGTAGCATTGTGATGACACGGTCATGGAACATTGTGATGACAAGAATTATGGAGCATTGTGATGACACGATCATGGAACATTGTGATGACAAGAATTCTGGAGCATTGTGATGACAAGGCCATGGAGCATTGTGAAGACAAGGTCATGGAACATTGTGATGACAAATTCTGGAGAATTGTGATGGCAAGGGCCATGGAGCATTGTGATGACACGGTCATGGAACATTGTGATGACAAGAATTCTGGAGCATTGTGATGACAAGGGCCATGGAGAATTTTGATGACATGGTCATGGAAAATTGTGATGACAAGAATTCTGGAGCATTGTGATGACATGTGTCATGGAGAATTGTAATGAAACTTTTCATTGTGCACCGTGATGATAAGGGAGATGGAGTAATGTGATGAAACTGGGCCTGGAGCATTGTAATAACAAAAGCCATTGAGCATTCTGATGACAGGCATCATGGAGCATTGTGAAGAAAGGGTTCATGGGGAATTGTAATGACAATAGAGAAATGTGATGAAAATGGTCAGCAAGCAAAGTGATTAAAGTGGTCATTTAGAATTCTCATGAAAAACTATATAGAGCATTGTGATGACAAAGGTCATGGAAAACCGTGATGACCAGGGTCATGTAGCATTCTGATCACACGGTCATGGAACATTGTGATGACAAGAATTATGGAGCACTGTGATGACACAGTCATGGAACATTGTGATGACAAGAATTATGGATCATTGTGATGACACGGTCATGGAACATTGTGATGACAAGAATTCTGGAGCATTGTGATGACAAGGGCCATGGAGCATTGTGATGACACGGTCATGGAACATTGTGATGACCAGAATTCTGGAGCATTGTGATGACAAGTGCCATGGAGCATTGTGATGACACGGTCATGGAACATTGTGATGACAAGAATTCTGGAGCATTATGATGACAAGGGCCATGGAGCATTGTGATGACACGGTCATGGAACATTGTGATGACAAGAATTCTGGAGCATTGTGATGACAAGGGCCATGGTGCATTGTGATGACACGTTCATGGAACTTTGTGATGACAAGCAATCTGGAGCATTGTGATGACCAGGGCCATGGAGCATTGTGATGACACGGTCACAGAACTTTGTGATGACAAGCAATCTGGAGCATTGTGATGACAAGTGTCATGGAGCATTGTAATGACACGGTCATGGAACATTGTGATGACAAGAATTCTGGAGCAATGTGATGACAAGGGCCATGGAGCTTTGTGATGACAAGTGTCATGGAGCATTGTAATGAGAGGTTTCATTGTGCACCTTGATGACATGGGCGATGGAGTATTGTGATGAACCTGGTCCTGGAGCATTGTGATAACAAAAGCCATTGAGCATTGTGATGACAGGCATCATGGAGCATTGTTAAGAAAGGGGTCATGGGAAATTGTAATGACAATAGAGAAATGTGATGAAAATGGTCAGCAAGCAAAGTGATTAAAGTGGTCATTTAGAATTGTCATGAAAATCTATATAGAGCATTGTGATGGCAAAGGTCATGGAGAACTGTGATGACCAGGGTCATGTAGCATTGTGATGACACGGTCATGGAACATTGTGATGACAAGAATTATGGAGCATTGTGATGCCACGATCATGGAACATTGTGATGACAAGAATTCTGGAGCATTGTGATGACAAGGGCCATGGAGCATTGTGATGACACGGTCATGGAACATTGTGATGAAAAGAATTCTCGAGCATTGTGATGACAAGGGCCATGGTGCATTGTGATGACACGGTCATGGAACATTGTGATGACAAAAATTCTGGAGAATTGTGATGACAAGGGCCATGGAGCATTGTGATGACACGGTCATGGAACATTGTGATGACAAGAATTCTGGAGCATTGTGATGATAAGGGCCATGGAGAATTGTGATGGCATGGTCATGGAACATTGTGATGACAAGAATTCTGGAGCATTGTGATGACATGTGTCATGGAGCATTGTAATGAAACTTTTCATTGTGCACCGTGATGACAAGGGGGATGGAGTATTGTGATGAAACTGGTCCTGGAGCATTGTGATAACAAAAGCCATTGAGCATTGTGATGACAAGCATCATGGAGCATTGTGAAGAAAGGGGTCATGGGGAATTGTAATGACAGTAGAGAAATGTGATGAAAATGGACAGCAAGCAAAGTGATTAAAGTGGTCATTTAGAATTGTCATGAAAAACTATATAGAGCATTGTGATGACAAAGGTCATGGAGAACTGTGATGACCAGGGTCAGGTAGCATTGTGATGACACGGTCATGGAACATTGTGATGACAAGAATTCTGGAGCATTGTGATGACAAGGGCCATGGAGCATTGTGATGACACGGTCATGGAACATTGTGATGACCAGAATTCTGGAGCATTGTGATGACATGTGCCATGGAGCATTGTGATGACACGGTCATGGAACATTGTGATGACAAGAATTCTGGAGCATTGTGATGACAAGGGCCATGGAGCATTGTGATGACACGGTCATGGAACATTGTGATGACCAGAATTCTGGAGCATTGTGATGACATGTGCCATGGAGCATTGTGATGACACGGTCATGGAACATTGTGATGACAAGAATTCTGGAGCATTCTGATGACAAGGGCCATGGAGCATTGTGATGACACGGTCATGGAACATTGTGATGAAAAGAATTCTGGAGCATTGTGATGACAAGGGCCATGGAGCATTGTGATGACACGGTCATGGAACATTGTGATGACAAGAATTCTGCAGAATTGCGATGACAAGGGCCATGGAGCATTGTGATGACACGGTCATGGAACATTGTGATGACCAGAATTCTGGAGCATTGTGATGAAAAGTGCCATGGAGGATTGTTACGACACGGTCATGGAACAATGTGATGAGAAGAATTCCGGAGCATTGTGATGACAAGGGCCATGGAGCATTGTGATGACATGGTCATGGAACATTGTGATGAAAAGTATTCTGGAGCATTGTGCTGATGACGGCCATGGAGCATTGTGATGACACAGTCAAGGAACATTGCGATGAAAAAGATTTCTGGAGCATTGTGATGAAAGGGCATGGAGCATTGTGATTAAAGGTGACAAGGAACATTGTGATGATATGGGCAGAAAACTCTGTGATGACAGTGGTCATGCAGTATTGTGACGAAAAGTGTCATGGAACATTCTGCTGATAGCGATCATGGAGCTTTTTGGTTAGAGAGGCTATGGAGATTTGTGATGTCAGGTGTCATGGGGCATTGTGTTGAGAGCGGTCTTGGAGCATTGTGATGAAGAGGGACATGGAGAACTGTGATTACAGGGGCCATGGAGCATTGTGAATGCAAAGGCTATGGAGCATTGAGATGACAGGTTTCATGGAGCACTGTGATGAATGTGATCTTGGATCATTGTGCTGACAAGTGTCCTGGAACCTTGTGATGACACGGTTCATGGAGCATTGTGATGACAAGGACCATGGCGAATTGTGATGACATCTATCATGGGGCATTGTGATGACAGTGGTCATCTAGATTTGCGATGAAAGGTATCATGGAGCACTGTGATAACAGGGGCCATGGAACATTGTGATGACAAAGGCCATGGAGCATTGTGATGAGAAGTGTCATGGGGCATTTTGATGACATTGGCATGGAGCATTATGATGACAAGTGTTCTGGAGCATTTTGATGACAAGGGCATGGAGCATTGTGATGACAGAGCCCACGGAGCTTTGTGATGAAAAGGGCAGGGTACATTGTGATGACAGGGTTCATGGAGCATTGTGATGAAAGGGGCCAAGGAGCATTGAGATGAGAGCCGTTATGAGGCATGGTGATGACAGTGGTCATGGAGCATTGTGATGAAAGAGATCATGGAGCAATATGATAACAGGGGCCATGGAGCATTGTGATGACAGGGGTATTGGAGCATTGTGATGGAAGTAGACATGGATCATTGTGATGATATGTGTCCTGGAACACTGTGATGACACGGTTCATCGAGTATTTTGATGACAAGGGTCATAGCGAATTGTGATGACAAGTGTCATGGGGCATTGTGTGACATTGATCATCTAGGAATTGTGATGAAAGGTATCATGGAGCACTGTGATGAAAATTGTCCTGGATTATTGTGATGACAGCAGTCATGGAGAATTGTGATGACAGGGATTATGCAGCATTGTGTTGACAAGGGTATGGACTATTGTGATGACAATGGTCATGGAGCAATGTGATGAAAGTATTCATGGAACATCGTGATAAAAAGTGCATGGGAGCATTGTGACGATAAAGGCCATGGAGTATTGTGATGACTAGTGTCATGGAGCATTTTAATGAAAGGTTTCATTGTGCACCGTGATGACAAGGGGGATGGAGTATTGTGATGAAACTGGTCCTGGAGCATTGTGATAACAAAAGCCATTGAGCATTGTGATGACAGGCATCATGGAGCATTGTGAAGAAAGGGGTAATGGGAAATTGTAATGACAATAGAGAAATGTGATTAAAATGGTCAGCAAGCAAAGTGATTAAAGTGGTCATTTAGAATTGTCATGAAAATCTATATAGAGCATTGTGATGGCAAAGGTCATGGAGAACTGTGATGACCAGGTTCATGTAGCATTGTGATGACACGGTCATGGAACATTGTGATGACAAGAATTATGGAGCATTGTGATGACACGATCATGGAACATTGTGATGACAAGAATTCTGGAGCATTGTGATGACAAGGCCATGGAGCATTGTGAAGACAAGGTCATGGAACATTGTGATGACAAATTCTGGAGAATTGTGATGGCAAGGGCCATGGAGCATTGTGATGACACGGTCATGGAACATTGTGATGACAAGAATTCTGGAGCATTGTGATGACAAGGGCCATGGAGAATTTTGATGACATGGTCATGGGAAATTGTGATGACAAGAATTCTGGAGCATTGTGATGACATGTGTCATGGAGAATTGTAATGAAACTTTTCATTGTGCACCGTGATGATAAGGGAGATGGAGTAATGTGATGAAACTGGGCCTGGAGCATTGTAATAACAAAAGCCATTGAGCATTCTGATGACAGGCATCATGGAGCATTGTGAAGAAAGGGTTCATGGGGAATTGTAATGACAATAGAGAAATGTGATGAAAATGGTCAGCAAGCAAAGTGATTAAAGTGGTCATTTAGAATTCTCATGAAAAACTATATAGAGCATTGTGATGACAAAGGTCATGGAAAACCGTGATGACCAGGGTCATGTAGCATTCTGATCACACGGTCATGGAACATTGTGATGACAAGAATTATGGAGCACTGTGATGACACAGTCATGGAACATTGTGATGACAAGAATTATGGATCATTGTGATGACACGGTCATGGAACATTGTGATGACAAGAATTCTGGAGCATTGTGATGACAAGGGCCATGGAGCATTGTGATGACACGGTCATGGAACATTGTGATGACCAGAATTCTGGAGCATTGTGATGACAAGTGCCATGGAGCATTGTGATGACACGGTCATGGAACATTGTGATGACAAGAATTCTGGAGCATTATGATGACAAGGGCCATGGAGCATTGTGATGACACGGTCATGGAACATTGTGATGACAAGAATTCTGGAGCATTGTGATGACAAGGGCCATGGTGCATTGTGATGACACGTTCATGGAACTTTGTGATGACAAGCAATCTGGAGCATTGTGATGACCAGGGCCATGGAGCATTGTGATGACACGGTCACAGAACTTTGTGATGACAAGCAATCTGGAGCATTGTGATGACAAGTGTCATGGAGCATTGTAATGACACGGTCATGGAACATTGTGATGACAAGAATTCTGGAGCAATGTGATGACAAGGGCCATGGAGCTTTGTGATGACAAGTGTCATGGAGCATTGTAATGAGAGGTTTCATTGTGCACCTTGATGACATGGGCGATGGAGTATTGTGATGAACCTGGTCCTGGAGCATTGTGATAACAAAAGCCATTGAGCATTGTGATGACAGGCATCATGGAGCATTGTTAAGAAAGGGGTCATGGGAAATTGTAATGACAATAGAGAAATGTGATGAAAATGGTCAGCAAGCAAAGTGATTAAAGTGGTCATTTAGAATTGTCATGAAAATCTATATAGAGCATTGTGATGGCAAAGGTCATGGAGAACTGTGATGACCAGGGTCATGTAGCATTGTGATGACACGGTCATGGAACATTGTGATGACAAGAATTATGGAGCATTGTGATGCCACGATCATGGAACATTGTGATGACAAGAATTCTGGAGCATTGTGATGACAAGGGCCATGGAGCATTGTGATGACACGGTCATGGAACATTGTGATGAAAAGAATTCTCGAGCATTGTGATGACAAGGGCCATGGTGCATTGTGATGACACGGTCATGGAACATTGTGATGACAAAAATTCTGGAGAATTGTGATGACAAGGGCCATGGAGCATTGTGATGACACGGTCATGGAACATTGTGATGACAAGAATTCTGGAGCATTGTGATGATAAGGGCCATGGAGAATTGTGATGGCATGGTCATGGAACATTGTGATGACAAGAATTCTGGAGCATTGTGATGACATGTGTCATGGAGCATTGTAATGAAACTTTTCATTGTGCACCGTGATGACAAGGGGGATGGAGTATTGTGATGAAACTGGTCCTGGAGCATTGTGATAACAAAAGCCATTGAGCATTGTGATGACAAGCATCATGGAGCATTGTGAAGAAAGGGGTCATGGGGAATTGTAATGACAGTAGAGAAATGTGATGAAAATGGACAGCAAGCAAAGTGATTAAAGTGGTCATTTAGAATTGTCATGAAAAACTATATAGAGCATTGTGATGACAAAGGTCATGGAGAACTGTGATGACCAGGGTCAGGTAGCATTGTGATGACACGGTCATGGAACATTGTGATGACAAGAATTCTGGAGCATTGTGATGACAAGGGCCATGGAGCATTGTGATGACACGGTCATGGAACATTGTGATGACCAGAATTCTGGAGCATTGTGATGACATGTGCCATGGAGCATTGTGATGACACGGTCATGGAACATTGTGATGACAAGAATTCTGGAGCATTGTGATGACAAGGGCCATGGAGCATTGTGATGACACGGTCATGGAACATTGTGATGACCAGAATTCTGGAGCATTGTGATGACATGTGCCATGGAGCATTGTGATGACACGGTCATGGAACATTGTGATGACAAGAATTCTGGAGCATTCTGATGACAAGGGCCATGGAGCATTGTGATGACACGGTCATGGAACATTGTGATGAAAAGAATTCTGGAGCATTGTGATGACAAGGGCCATGGAGCATTGTGATGACACGGTCATGGAACATTGTGATGACAAGAATTCTGCAGAATTGCGATGACAAGGGCCATGGAGCATTGTGATGACACGGTCATGGAACATTGTGATGACCAGAATTCTGGAGCATTGTGATGAAAAGTGCCATGGAGGATTGTTACGACACGGTCATGGAACAATGTGATGAGAAGAATTCCGGAGCATTGTGATGACAAGGGCCATGGAGCATTGTGATGACATGGTCATGGAACATTGTGATGAAAAGTATTCTGGAGCATTGTGCTGATGACGGCCATGGAGCATTGTGATGACACAGTCAAGGAACATTGCGATGAAAAAGATTTCTGGAGCATTGTGATGAAAGGGCATGGAGCATTGTGATTAAAGGTGACAAGGAACATTGTGATGATATGGGCAGAAAACTCTGTGATGACAGTGGTCATGCAGTATTGTGACGAAAAGTGTCATGGAACATTCTGCTGATAGCGATCATGGAGCTTTTTGGTTAGAGAGGCTATGGAGATTTGTGATGTCAGGTGTCATGGGGCATTGTGTTGAGAGCGGTCTTGGAGCATTGTGATGAAGAGGGACATGGAGAACTGTGATTACAGGGGCCATGGAGCATTGTGAATGCAAAGGCTATGGAGCATTGAGATGACAGGTTTCATGGAGCACTGTGATGAATGTGATCTTGGATCATTGTGCTGACAAGTGTCCTGGAACCTTGTGATGACACGGTTCATGGAGCATTGTGATGACAAGGACCATGGCGAATTGTGATGACATCTATCATGGGGCATTGTGATGACAGTGGTCATCTAGATTTGCGATGAAAGGTATCATGGAGCACTGTGATAACAGGGGCCATGGAACATTGTGATGACAAAGGCCATGGAGCATTGTGATGAGAAGTGTCATGGGGCATTTTGATGACATTGGCATGGAGCATTATGATGACAAGTGTTCTGGAGCATTTTGATGACAAGGGCATGGAGCATTGTGATGACAGAGCCCACGGAGCTTTGTGATGAAAAGGGCAGGGTACATTGTGATGACAGGGTTCATGGAGCATTGTGATGAAAGAGATCATGGAGCAATATGATAACAGGGGCCATGGAGCATTGTGATGACAGGGGTATTGGAGCATTGTGATGGAAGTAGACATGGATCATTGTGATGATATGTGTCCTGGAACACTGTGATGACACGGTTCATCGAGTATTTTGATGACAAGGGTCATAGCGAATTGTGATGACAAGTGTCATGGGGCATTGTGTGACATTGATCATCTAGGAATTGTGATGAAAGGTATCATGGAGCACTGTGATGAAAATTGTCCTGGATTATTGTGATGACAGCAGTCATGGAGAATTGTGATGACAGGGATTATGCAGCATTGTGTTGACAAGGGTATGGACTATTGTGATGACAATGGTCATGGAGCAATGTGATGAAAGTATTCATGGAACATCGTGATAAAAAGTGCATGGGAGCATTGTGACGATAAAGGCCATGGAGTATTGTGATGACTAGTGTCATGGAGCATTTTAATGAAAGGTTTCATTGTGCACCGTGATGACAAGGGGGATGGAGTATTGTGATGAAACTGGTCCTGGAGCATTGTGATAACAAAAGCCATTGAGCATTGTGATGACAGGCATCATGGAGCATTGTGAAGAAAGGGGTAATGGGAAATTGTAATGACAATAGAGAAATGTGATTAAAATGGTCAGCAAGCAAAGTGATTAAAGTGGTCATTTAGAATTGTCATGAAAATCTATATAGAGCATTGTGATGGCAAAGGTCATGGAGAACTGTGATGACCAGGTTCATGTAGCATTGTGATGACACGGTCATGGAACATTGTGATGACAAGAATTATGGAGCATTGTGATGACACGATCATGGAACATTGTGATGAAAAGAATTCTGGAGCATTGTGATGACAAGGCCATGGAGCATTGTGAAGACAAGGTCATGGAACATTGTGATGACAAATTCTGGAGAATTGTGATGGCAAGGGCCATGGAGCATTGTGATGACACGGTCATGGAACATTGTGATGACAAGAATTCTGGAGCATTGTGATGACAAGGGCCATGGAGAATTGTGATGACATGGTCATGGAAAATTGTGATGACAAGAATTCTGGAGCATTGTGATGACATGTGTCATGGAGAATTGTAATGAAACTTTTCATTGTGCACCGTGATGATAAGGGAGATGGAGTAATGTGATGAAACTGGGCCTGGAGCATTGTAATAACAAAAGCCATTGAGCATTCTGATGACAGGCATCATGGAGCATTGTGAAGAAAGGGGTCATGGGGAATTGTAATGACAATAGAGAAATGTGATGAAAATGGTCAGCAAGCAAAGTGATTAAAGTGGTCATTTAGAATTCTCATGAAAAACTATATAGAGCATTGTGATGACAAAGGTCATGGAAAACCGTGATGACCAGGGTCATGTAGCATTCTGATCACACGGTCATGGAACATTGTGATGACAAGAATTATGGAGCACTGTGATGACACAGTCATGGAACATTGTGATGACAAGAATTATGGATCATTGTGATGACACGGTCATGGAACATTGTGATGACAAGAATTCTGGAGCATTGTGATGACAAGGGCCATGGAGCATTGTGATGACACGGTCATGGAACATTGTGATGACCAGAATTCTGGAGCATTGTGATGACAAGTGCCATGGAGCATTGTGATGACACGGTCATGGAACATTGTGATGACAAGAATTCTGGAGCATTATGATGACAAGGGCCATGGAGCATTGTGATGACACGGTCATGGAACATTGTGATGACAAGAATTCTGGAGCATTGTGATGACAAGGGCCATGGTGCATTGTGATGACACGTTCATGGAACTTTGTGATGACAAGCAATCTGGAGCATTGTGATGACCAGGGCCATGGAGCATTGTGATGACACGGTCACAGAACTTTGTGATGACAAGCAATCTGGAGCATTGTGATGACAAGTGTCATGGAGCATTGTAATGAGAGGTTTCATTGTGCACCTTGATGACAAGGGGGATGGAGTATTGTGATGAAACTGGTCCTGGAGCATTGTGATAACAAAAGACATTGAGCATTGTGATGACAGGCATCATGGAGCATTGTGAAGAAAGGGGTCATGGGAAATTGTAATGACAATAGAGAAATGTGATGAAAATGGTCAGCAAGCAAAGTGATTAAAGTGGTCATTTAGAATTGTCATGAAAATCTATATAGAGCATTGTGATGGCAAAGGTCATGGAGAACTGTGATGACCAGGGTCATGTAGCATTGTGATGACACGGTCATGGAACATTGTGATGACAAGAATTCTGGAGCATTGTGATGACAAGGGCAATGGTGCATTGTGATGACACGGTCATGGAACTTTGTGATGACAAGCAATCTGAAGCATTGTGATGACCAGGGCCATGGAGCATTGTGATGACACGGTCATGGAACATTGTGATGACAAGAATTCTGGAGCATTGTGATGACACGGTCATGGAACATTTTGATGACAAGTATTATGGAGCATTGTGATGACACGGTCATGGAACATTGTGATGACAAGAATTCTGGAGCATTGTGATGACAAGGGCCAAGGAGCATTGTGATGACACGGTCATGGAACATTGTGATGACAAGAATTCTGGAGCATTGTGATGACAAGGGCCATGGAGCATTGTGATGAAACGGACATGGAACATTGTGATGACAAGAATTCTGGAGCATTGTGATGACAAGGGCCATGGAGCATTGTGATGACACGGTCATGGAACATTGTAATGACAAGAATTCTGGAGCATTGTGATGACAAGGGCCATGGTGCATTGTGAGGACACGGTCATGGAACATTGTGATGACAAGCAATCTGGAGCATTGTGATGACCAGGGCCATGGAGCATTGTGATGACACGGTCACGGAACATTGTGATGACAAGAATTCTGGAGCATTGTGATGACAAGGGCCATGGAGAATTGTGATGACATGGTCATGGAACATTGTGATGACAAGAATTCTGGAGCATTGTGATGACATGTGTCATGAAGCATTGTAATCAAACTTTTCATTGTGCACCGTGATGACAAAGGGGATGGAGTATTGTGATGAAACTGGTCCTGGAGCATTGTGATAACAAAAGCCATTGAGCATTGTGATGACAGGCCTCATGGAGCATTGTGAAGAAAGGGGACATGGGGAATTGTAATGACAATAGAGAAATGTGATGAAAATGGTCAGCAAGCAAAATGATTCAAGTGGTCATTTAGAATTGTCATGAAAAACTATATAGAGCATTGTGATGACAAAGGTCATGGAGAACTGTGATGACCAGGGTCATGTAGCATTGTGGTGACACGGTCATGGAACATTGTGATGACAATAATTATGGAGCATTGTGATGACACGGTCATGGAACATTGTGATGACAAGAATTCTGGAGCATTGTGATGACAAGGGCCATGGAGCATTGTGATGACATGGTCATGGAACATTGTGATGACAAGAATTCTGGAGCATTGTGATGACACGGTCATGGAACATTGTGATGACAAGAATTATGGAGCATTGTGATGACACGGTCATGGAACATTGTGATGACAAGAATTCTGGAGCATTGTGATGACACGGTCATGGAACATTGTGATGACAAGAATTCTGGAGCATTGTGATGACAAGGGCCATGGAGCATTGTGATGACACGGTCATGGAACATTGTGATGACAAGAATTCTGGAGCATTGTGATGACAAGGGCCATGGAGCATTGTGATGACACGGTCATGGAACATTGTGATGACAAGAATTCTGGAGCATTGTGATGACAAGGGCCATGGTGCATTGTGATGACATGGCCATGGAACTCTGTGATGACAAGCAATCTGGAGCCTTGTGATGACCAGGGCCATGGAGCATTGTGATGACACGGTCATGGAACATTGTGATGACAAGAATTCTGGAGCATTGTGATGACAAGAATTCTGGAGCATTGTGATGACACAGTCATGGAACATTTTGATGACAAGAATTATGGAGCATTGTGATGACACGGTCAAGGAACATTGTGATGACAAAAATCTGGAGCATTGTGATGACAAGGGCCATGGAGCATTGTGATTACACGGTCATGGAACATTGTGATGACAAGAATTCTGGAGCATTGTGATGACAAGGGACATGGAGCATTGTGATGACACGGTCATGGAACATTTTGATGACAAGAATTCTGGAGCACTGTGATGACAAGGGCCATGGAGCATTGTGATGACACGGACATGGAACATTGTGATGACAAGAATTCTGGAGCATTGTGAAGACAAGAGCCATGGAGAATTGTGATGACATGATCATGGAACATTGTGATGACAAGAATTCTGGAGCATTGTGATGACACGGTCATGGAACATTGTGATGACAAGAATTATGGAGCATTGTGATGACACGGTCATGGAACATTGTGATGACAAGAATTCTGGAGCATTGTGATGACAAGGGCCATGGAGCATTGTGATGACACTGTCATGGAACATTGTGATGACAAGGGCCATGGAGCATTGTGATGACACGGTCATGGAACATTGTGATGACAAGAATTCTGGAGCATTGTGATGACAAGGTCCATGGTGCATTGTGATGACATGGCCATGGAACTTTGTGATGACAAGCAACCTGGAGCATTGTGATGACCAGGGCCATGGAGCATTGTGATGACACGGTCATGGAACATAGTGATGACAAGAATTCTGGAGCATTGTGATGACATGGTCATGGAACATTGTGATGACAAGAATTCTGGAGCATTGTGATGACAAGGGCCATGGAGCATTGTGATGACACGGTCATGGAACATTGTGATGACAAGAATTCTGGAGCATTGTGATGACAAGGGCCATGGAGCATTGTGATGAAACGGACATGGAACATTGTGATGACAAGAATTCTGGAGCATTGTGATGACAAGGGCCATGGAGCATTGTGATGACACGGTCATGGAACATTGTAATGACAAGAATTCTGGAGCATTGTGATGACAAGGGCCATGGTGCATTGTGAGGACACGGTCATGGAACATTGTGATGACAAGCAATCTGGAGCATTGTGATGACCAAGGCCATGGAGCATTGTGATGACACGGTCACGGAACATTGTGATGACAAGAATTCTGGAGCATTGTGATGACAAGGGCCATGGAGAATTGTGATGACATGGTCATGGAACATTGTGATGACAAGAATTCTGGAGCATTGTGATGACATGTGTCATGAAGCATTGTAATCAAACTTTTCATTGTGCACCGTGATGACAAAGGGGATGGAGTATTGTGATGAAACTGGTCCTGGAGCATTGTGATAACAAAAGCCATTGAGCATTGTGATGACAGGCCTCATGGAGCATTGTGAAGAAAGGGGACATGGGGAATTGTAATGACAATAGAGAAATGTGATGAAAATGGTCAGCAAGCAAAATGATTCAAGTGGTCATTTAGAATTGTCATGAAAAACTATATAGAGCATTGTGATGACAAAGGTCATGGAGAACTGTGATGACCAGGGTCATGTAGCATTGTGGTGACACGGTCATGGAACATTGTGATGACAATAATTATGGAGCATTGTGATGACACGGTCATGGAACATTGTGATGACAAGAATTCTGGAGCATTGTGATGACAAGGGCCATGGAGCATTGTGATGACATGGTCATGGAACATTGTGATGACAAGAATTCTGGAGCATTGTGATGACACGGTCATGGAACATTGTGATGACAAGAATTATGGAGCATTGTGATGACACGGTCATGGAACATTGTGATGACAAGAATTCTGGAGCATTGTGATGACACGGTCATGGAACATTGTGATGACAAGAATTCTGGAGCATTGTGATGACAAGGGCCATGGAGCATTGTGATGACACGGTCATGGAACATTGTGATGACAAGAATTCTGGAGCATTGTGATGACAAGGGCCATGGAGCATTGTGATGACACGGTCATGGAACATTGTGATGACAAGAATTCTGGAGCATTGTGATGACAAGGGCCATGGTGCATTGTGATGACATGGCCATGGAACTCTGTGATGACAAGCAATCTGGAGCCTTGTGATGACCAGGGCCATGGAGCATTGTGATGACACGGTCATGGAACATTGTGATGACAAGAATTCTGGAGCATTGTGATGACAAGAATTCTGGAGCATTGTGATGACACAGTCATGGAACATTTTGATGACAAGAATTATGGAGCATTGTGATGACACGGTCAAGGAACATTGTGATGACAAAAATCTGGAGCATTGTGATGACAAGGGCCATGGAGCATTGTGATTACACGGTCATGGAACATTGTGATGACAAGAATTCTGGAGCATTGTGATGACAAGGGACATGGAGCATTGTGATGACACGGTCATGGAACATTTTGATGACAAGAATTCTGGAGCACTGTGATGACAAGGGCCATGGAGCATTGTGATGACACGGACATGGAACATTGTGATGACAAGAATTCTGGAGCATTGTGAAGACAAGAGCCATGGAGAATTGTGATGACATGATCATGGAACATTGTGATGACAAGAATTCTGGAGCATTGTGATGACACGGTCATGGAACATTGTGATGACAAGAATTATGGAGCATTGTGATGACACGGTCATGGAACATTGTGATGACAAGAATTCTGGAGCATTGTGATGACAAGGGCCATGGAGCATTGTGATGACACTGTCATGGAACATTGTGATGACAAGGGCCATGGAGCATTGTGATGACACGGTCATGGAACATTGTGATGACAAGAATTCTGGAGCATTGTGATGACAAGGTCCATGGTGCATTGTGATGACATGGCCATGGAACTTTGTGATGACAAGCAACCTGGAGCATTGTGATGACCAGGGCCATGGAGCATTGTGATGACACGGTCATGGAACATAGTGATGACAAGAATTCTGAAGCATTGTGATGACATGGTCATGGAACATTGTGATGACAAGAATTATGGAGCATTGTGATGAAACGGTCATGGAACATTGTGATGACAAGGATTCTGGAGCATTGTGATGACAAGGGCCATGGTGCATTGTGATGACACGGCCATGGAACTTTGTGATGACAAGCAGTCTGGAGCATTGTGATGACCAGGGCCATGGAGCATTGTGATGACACGGTCATGGAACATTTTGATGACAAGAATTCTGGAGCATTGTGATGACAAGAATTCTGGAGCATTGTGATGACACGGTCATGGAACATTTTGATGACAAGAATTATGGAGCATTGTGATGACACGGTCAAGGAACATTGTGATGACAAAAATCTGGAGCATTGTGATGACAAGGGCCATGGAGCATTGTGATTACACGGTCATGGAACATTGTGATGACAAGAATTCTGGAGCATTGTGATGACAAGGGCCATGGAGCATTGTGATGACACGGTCATGGAACATTTTGATGACAAGAATTCTGGAGCATTGTGATGACAAGGGCCATGGTGCATTGTGATGACACGGTCATGGAACTTTGTGATGACAAGCAATCTGGAGCATTGTGATGACCAGGGCCATGGAGCATTGTGATGACACGGTCATGGAACATTGTGATGACAAGAATTCTGGAGCATTGTGATGACACGGTCATGGAACATTTTGATGACAAGAATTATGGAGCATTGTGTTGACACGGTCATGGAATATTGTGATGACAAGAATTCTGGAGCATTGTGATGACAAGGGCCATGGAGCATTGTGATGACACGGTCATGGAACATTGTGATGACAAGAATTCTGGAGCATTGTGATGAGAAGGTCCATGGAGCATTGAGATGACACGGTCATGGAATATTGTGATGACAAGAATTCTGGAGCATTGTGATGACAAGGGCCATGGAGCATTGTGATGACACGGACATGGAACATTGTGATGACAAGAATTCTGGAGCATTGTGATGACAAGGGCCATGGAGAATTGTGATGACATGATCATGGAACATTGTGATGACAAGAATTCTGGAGCATTGTGATGACACGGTCATGGAACATTGAGATGACAAGAATTATGGAGCATTGTGATGACACGGTCATGGAACATTGTGATGACAAGAATTCTGGAGCATTGTGATGACAAGGGCCATGGAGCATTGTGATGACACGGTCATGGAACATTGTGATGACAAGAATTCTGGAGCATTGTGATGACAAGGGCCATGGTGCATTGTGATGACACGGCCATGGAACTTTGTGATGACAAGCAATCTGGAGCATTGTGATGACCAGGGCCATGGAGCATTGTGATGACACGGTCATGGAACATTGTGATGACAAGAATTCTGGAGCATTGTGATGACAAGATTTCTGGAGCATTGTGATGACACGGTCATGGAACATTGTGATGACAAGAATTCTGGAGCATTGTGATGACACGGTCATGGAACATTTTGATGACAAGAATTATGGAGCATTTTGATGACACGGTCATGGAACATTGTGATGACAAGAAATCTGGAGCATTGTGATGACAAGGGCCATCGAGCATTGTGATGACACGGTCATGGAACATTGTGATGACAAGAATTCTGGAGAATTGTGATGACAAGGGCCATGGAGCATTGTGATGACACGGTCATGGAACATTGTAATGACAAGAATTCTGGAGCATTGTGATGACAAGGGCCATGGTGCATTGTGATGACACGGTCATGGAACTTTGTGATGACAAGCAATCTGGAGCATTGTGATGACCAGGGCGATGGAGCATTGTGATGACACGGTCATGGAACATTGTGATGACAAGAATTCTGGAGCATTGTGATGACACGGTCATGGAACATATTGATGACAAGAATTATGGAGCATTGTGATGACACGGTCATGGAACATTGTGATGACAAGAATTCTGGAGCATTGTGATGACAAGGGCCATGGAGCATTGTGATGACACGGTCATGGAACATTGTGATGACAAGAATTCTGGAGCATTGTGATGACAAGGGCCATGGTGCATTGTGATGACGCGGTCATGGAACTTTGTGATGACAAGCAATCTGGAGCTTTGTGATGACCAGGGCCATGGAGCATTGTGATGACACGGTCATGGAACATTGTGATGACAAGAATTCTGGAGCATTGTGATGACAAGGGTCATGGAGCATTGTGATGACACGGTCATGGAACATTGTGATGACAAGAATTCTGGAGCAATGTGATGACAAGGGCCATGCAGCTTTGTGATGACAAGTGTCATGGAGCATTGTAAGGAGAGGTTTCATTGTGCACCTTGATGACAAGGGCGATGGAGTATTGTGATGAACCTGGTCCTGGAGCATTGTGATAACAAAAGCCATTGAGCATTGTGATGACAGGCATCATGGAGCATTGTTAAGAAAGGGGTCATGGGAAATTGTAATGACAATAGAGAAATGTGATGAAAATGGTCAGCAAGCAAAGTGATTAAAGTGGTCATTTAGAATTGTCATGAAAATCTATATAGAGCATTGTGATGGCAAAGGTCATGGAGAACTGTGATGACCAGGGTCATGTAGCATTGTGATGACACGGTCATGGAACATTGTGATGACAAGAATTATGGAGCATTGTGATGCCACGATCATGGAACATTGTGATGACAAGAATTCTGGAGCAT
Source organism: Balaenoptera acutorostrata (assembly GCF_949987535.1). Taxonomy (NCBI): domain Eukaryota; kingdom Metazoa; phylum Chordata; class Mammalia; order Artiodactyla; family Balaenopteridae; genus Balaenoptera; species Balaenoptera acutorostrata. The sequence continues at coordinate 168,670 of NW_026645853.1, read as the reverse complement.
TGTGATGACAAGGGCCATGGAGCATTGTGATGACACGGTCATGGAACATTGTGATGACAAGAATTCTGGAGCATTATGGTGACAAGGGCCATGGAGCATTGTGATGACACGGTCATGGAACATTGTGATGAAAAGAATTCTCGAGCATTGTGATGACAAGGGCCATGGTGCATTGTGATGACACGGTCATGGAACATTGTGATGACAAGAATTCTGGAGCATTGTGATGACAAGGGCCATGGAGAATTGTGATGATATGGTCATGGAAAATTGTGATGACAAGAATTCTGGAGCATTGTGATTACATGTGTCATGGAGAATTGTAATGAAACTTTTCATTGTGCACCGTGATGATAAGGGAGATGGAGTAATGTGATGAAACTGGTCCTGGAGAATTGTAATAACAAAAGCCATTGAGCATTCTGATGACAGGCATCATGGAGCATTGTGAAGAAAGGGGTCATGGGGAATTGTAATGACAATAGAGAAATGTGATGAAAATGGTCAGCAAGCAAAGTGATTAAAGTGGTCATTTAGAATTCTCATGAAAAACTATATAGAGCATTGTGATGACAAAGGTCATGGAGAACCGTGATGACCAGGGTCATGTAGCATTGTGATGACACGGTCATGGAACATTGTGATGACAAGAATTATGGAGCATTGTGATGACAAGGGCCATGGAGAATTGTGATGACATGATCATGGAACATTGTGATGACAAGAATTCTGGAGCATTGTGATGACACGGTCATGGAACATTGTGATGACAAGAATTATGGAGCATTGTGATGACACGGTCATGGAACATTGTGATGACAAGAATTCTGGAGCATTGTGATGACAAGGGCCATGGAGCATTGTGATGACATGGTCATGGAACATTGTGATGACAAGAATTCTGGAGCATTGTGATGACATGGTCATGGAACATTGTGATGACAAGAATTCTGGAGCATTGTGATGACACGGTCATGGAACATTGTGATGACAAGAATTATGGAGCATTGTGATGACACGGTCATGGAACATTGTGATGACAAGAATTCTGGAGCATTGTGATGACACGGTCATGGAACATTGTGATGAAAAGGGCCATGGAGCATTGTGATGACACGGTCATGGAACATTGTGATGACAAGAATTCTGGAGCATTGTGATGACAAGGGCCATGATGCATTGTGATGACATGGCCATGGAACTTTGTGATGACAAGCAACCTGGAGCATTGTGATGACCAGGGCCATGGAGCATTGTGATGACACGGTCATGGAACATAGTGATGACAAGAATTCTGGAGCATTGTGATGACACGATCATGGAACATTTTGATGACAAGAATTATGGAACATTGTGATGACACGGTCATTGAACATTGTGATGACAAGAATTCTGGAGAATTGTGATGACAAGGGCCATGGAGCATTGTGATGACACGGTCATGGAACATTGTGATGACAAGAATTCTGGAGCATTGTGATGAGAAGGTCCATGGAGCATTGTGATGACACGGTCATGGAATATTGTGATGACAAGAATTCTGGAGCATTGTGATGACAAGGGCCATGGAGCATTGTGATGACACGGACATGGAACATTGTGATGACAAGAATTCTGGAGCATTGTGATGACAAGGGCCATGGAGAATTGTGATGACATGATCATGGAACATTGTGATGACAAGAATTCTGGAGCATTGTGATGACACGGTCATGGAACATTGTGATGACAAGAATTATGGAGCATTGTGATGACACGGTCATGGAACATTGTGATGACAAGAATTCTGGAGCATTGTGATGACAAGGGCCATGGAGCATTGTGATGACATGGTCATGGAACATTGTGATGACAAGAATTCTGGAGCATTGTGATGACATGGTCATGGAACATTGTGATGACAAGAATTATGGAGCATTGTGATGACACGGTCATGGAACATTGTGATGACAAGAATTATGGAGCATTGTGATGACACGGTCATGGAACATTGTGATGACAAGAATTCTGGAGCATTGTGATGACAAGGGCCATGGAGCATTGTGATGACACGGTCATGGAACATTGTGATGACAAGGGCCATGGAGCATTGTGATGACACGGTCATGGAACATTGTGATGACAAGAATTCTGGAGCATTGTGATGACAAGATTTCTGGAGCATTGTGATGACACGGTCATGGAACATTGTGATGACAAGAATTCTGGAGCATTGTGATGACACGGTCATGGAACATTTTGATGACAAGAATTATGGAGCATTTTGATGACACGGTCATGGAACATTGTGATGACAAGAAATCTGGAGCATTGTGATGACAAGGGCCATCGAGCATTGTGATGACACGGTCATGGAACATTGTGATGACAAAAATTCTGGAGCATTGTGATGACAAGGGCCATGGAGCATTGTGATGACATGGTCATGGAACATTGTGATGACAAGAATTCTGGAGCATTGTGATGACATGGTCATGGAACATTGTGATGACAAGAATTCTGGAGCATTGTGATGACATGGTCATGGAACATTGTGATGACAAGAATTATGGAGCATTGTGATGACACGGTCATGGAACATTGTGATGACAAGAATTATGGAGCATTGTGATGACACGGTCATGGAACATTGTGATGACAAGAATTCTGGAGCATTGTGATGAGAAGGTCCATGGAGCATTGTGATGACACGGTCATGGAATATTGTGATGACAAGAATTCTGGAGCATTGTGATGACAAGGGCCATGGAGCATTGTGATGACACGGACATGGAACATTGTGATGACAAGAATTCTGGAGCATTGTGATGACAAGGGCCATGGAGAATTGTGATGACATGATCATGGAACATTGTGATGACAAGAATTCTGGAGCATTGTGATGACACGGTCATGGAACATTGTGATGACAAGAATTATGGAGCATTGTGATGACACGGTCATGGAACATTGTGATGACAAGAATTCTGGAGCATTGTGATGACAAGGGCCATGGAGCATTGTGATGACATGGTCATGGAACATTGTGATGACAAGAATTCTGGAGCATTGTGATGACATGGTCATGGAACATTGTGATGACAAGAATTATGGAGCATTGTGATGACACGGTCATGGAACATTGTGATGACAAGAATTATGGAGCATTGTGATGACACGGTCATGGAACATTGTGATGACAAGAATTCTGGAGCATTGTGATGACAAGGGCCATGGAGCATTGTGATGACACGGTCATGGAACATTGTGATGACAAGGGCCATGGAGCATTGTGATGACACGGTCATGGAACATTGTGATGACAAGAATTCTGGAGCATTGTGATGACAAGATTTCTGGAGCATTGTGATGACACGGTCATGGAACATTGTGATGACAAGAATTCTGGAGCATTGTGATGACACGGTCATGGAACATTTTGATGACAAGAATTATGGAGCATTTTGATGACACGGTCATGGAACATTGTGATGACAAGAAATCTGGAGCATTGTGATGACAAGGGCCATCGAGCATTGTGATGACACGTTCATGGAACATTGTGATGACAAAAATTCTGGAGCATTGTGATGACAAGGGCCATGGAGCATTGTGATGACATGGTCATGGAACATTGTGATGACAAGAATTCTGGAGCATTGTGATGACATGGTCATGGAACATTGTGATGACAAGAATTATGGAGCATTGTGATGAAACGGTCATGGAACATTGTGATGACAAGAATTATGGAGCATTGTGATGACACGGTCATGGAACATTGTGATGACAAGAATTCTGGAGCATTATGATGACAAGGGCCATGGAGCATTGTGATGACACGGTCATGGAACATTGTGATGACAAGGGCCATGGAGCATTGTGATGACACGGTCATGGAACATTGTGATGACAAGAATTCTGGAGCATTGTGATGACAAGGGCCATGGTGCATTGTGATGACACGGCCATGGAACTTTGTGATGACAAGCAATCTGGAGCATTGTGATGACCAGAGCCATGGAGCATTGTGATGACACGGTCATGGAACATTGTGATGACAAGAATTCTGGAGCATTGTGATGACAAGAATTCTGGAGCATTGTGATGACACGGTCATGGAACATTTTGATGACAAGAATAATGGAGCATTGTGATGACACGGTCAAGGAACATTGTGATGACAAAAATCTGGAGCATTGTGATGACAAGGGCCATGGAGCATTGTGATTACACGGTCATGGAACATTGTGATGACAAGAATTCTGGAGCATTGTGATGACAAGGGCCATGGAGCATTGTGATGACACGGTCATGGAACATTTTGATGACAAGAATTCTGGAGCATTGTGATGACAAGGGCCATGGTGCATTGTGATGACACGGTCATGGAACTTTGTGATGACAAGCAATCTGGAGCATTGTGATGACCAGGGCCATGGAGCATTGTGATGAAACGGTCATGGAACATTGTGATGACAAGAATTCTGGAGCATTGTGATGACACGGTCATGGAACATTTTGATGACAAGAATTATGGAGCATTGTGATGACACGGTCATGGAACATTGTGATGACAAGAATTCTGGAGCATTGTGATGACAAGGTCCATGGAGCATTGTGATGACACGATCATGGAATATTGTGATGACAAGAATTCTGGAGCATTGTGATGACAAGGGCCATGGAGAATTGTGATGACATGATCATGGAACATTGTGATGACAAGAATTCTGGAGCATTGTGATGACACGGTCATGGAACATTGTGATGACAAGAATTATGGAGCATTGTGATGACACGGTCATGGAACATTGTGATGACAAGAATTCTGGAGCATTGTGATGACACGGTCATGGAACATTGTGATGACAAGAATTATGGAGCATTGTGATGACACGGTTATGGAACATTGTGATGACAAGAATTCTGGAGCATTGTGATGACAAGGGCCATGGAGCATTGTGATGACACGGTCATGGAACATTGTGATGACAAGGGCCATGGAGCATTGTGATGACACGGTCATGGAACATTGTGATGACAAGAATTCTGGAGCATTGTGATGAAACGGTCATGGAACTTTGTGATGACAAGAATTCTGGAGCATTGTGATGACAAGGGCCATGGTGCATTGTGATGACACGGCCATGGAACTTTGTGATGACAAGCAGTCTGGAGCATTGTGATGACCAGGGCCATGGAGCATTGTGATGACACGGTCATGGAACATTTTGATGACAATAATTCTGGAGCATTGTGATGACAAGAATTCTGGAGCATTGTGATGACACGGTCATGGAACATTTTGATGACAAGAATTATGGAGCATTGTGATGACACGGTCAAGGAACATTGTGATGACAAAAATCTGGAGCATTGTGATGACAAGGGCCATGGAGCATTGTGATTACACGGTCATGGAACATTGTGATGACAAGAATTCTGGAGCATTGTGATGACAAGGGCCATGGAGCATTGTGATGACACGGTCATGGAACATTTTGATGACAAGAATTCTGGAGCATTGTGATGACAAGGGCCATGGTGCATTGTGATGACACGGTCATGGAACTTTGTGATGACAAGCAATCTGGAGCATTGTGATGACCAGGGCCATGGAGCATTGTGATGACACGGTCATGGAACATTGTGATGACAAGAATTCTGGAGCATTGTGATGACACGGTCATGGAACATTTTGATGACAAGAATTATGGAGCATTGTGATGACACGGTCATGGAATATTGTGATGACAAGAATTCTGGAGCATTGTGATGACAAGGGCCATGGAGCATTGTGATGACACGGTCATGGAACATTGTGATGACAAGAATTCTGGAGCATTGTGATGAGAAGGTCCATGGAGCATTGAGATGACACGGTCATGGAATATTGTGATGACAAGAATTCTGGAGCATTGTGATGACAAGGGCCATGGAGCATTGTGATGACTCGGACATGGAACATTGTGATGACAAGAATTCTGGAGCATTGTGATGACAAGGGCCATGGAGAATTGTGATGACATAATCATGGAACATTGTGATGACAAGAATTCTGGAGCATTGTGATGACACGGTCATGGAACATTGTGATGACAAGAATTATGGAGCATTGTGATGACACGGTCATGGAACATTTTGATGACAAGGGCCATGGAGCATTTTGATGACACGGTCATGGAACATTGTGATGACAAGAATTATGGAGCATTGTGATGACAAGGGCCATGGTGCATTGTGATGACACGGCCATGGAACTTTGTGATGACAAGCAATCTGGAGCATTGTGATGACCAGGGCCATGGAGCATTGTGATGACATGGTCATGGAACATTGTGATGACAAGAATTCTGGAGCATTGTGATGACATGGTCATGGAACATTGTGATGACAAGAATTCTGGAGCATTGTGATGACATGGTCATGGAACATTGTGATGACAAGAATTATGGAGCATTGTGATGACACGGTCATGGAACATTGTGATGACAAGAATTATGGAGCATTGTGATGACACGGTCATGGAACATTGTGATGACAAGAATTCTGGAGCATTGTGATGAGAAGGTCCATGGAGCATTGTGATGACACGGTCATGGAATATTGTGATGACAAGAATTCTGGAGCATTGTGATGACAAGGGCCATGGAGCATTGTGATGACACGGACATGGAACATTGTGATGACAAGAATTCTGGAGCATTGTGATGACAAGGGCCATGGAGAATTGTGATGACATGATCATGGAACATTGTGATGACAAGAATTCTGGAGCATTGTGATGACACGGTCATGGAACATTGTGATGACAAGAATTATGGAGCATTGTGATGACACGGTCATGGAACATTGTGATGACAAGAATTCTGGAGCATTGTGATGACAAGGGCCATGGAGCATTGTGATGACATGGTCATGGAACATTGTGATGACAAGAATTCTGGAGCATTGTGATGACATGGTCATGGAACATTGTGATGACAAGAATTATGGAGCATTGTGATGACACGGTCATGGAACATTGTGATGACAAGAATTGTGGAGCATTGTGATGACACGGTCATGGAACATTGTGATGACAAGAATTCTGGAGCATTGTGATGACAAGGGCCATGGAGCATTGTGATGACACGGTCATGGAACATTGTGATGACAAGGACCATGGAGCATTGTGATGACACGGTCATGGAACATTGTGATGACAAGAATTCTGGAGCATTGTGATGACAAGATTTCTGGAGCATTGTGATGACACGGTCATGGAACATTGTGATGACAAGAATTCTGGAGCATTGTGATGACACGGTCATGGAACATTTTGATGACAAGAATTATGGAGCATTTTGATGACACGGTCATGGAACATTGTGATGACAAGAAATCTGGAGCATTGTGATGACAAGGGCCATCGAGCATTGTGATGACACGTTCATGGAACATTGTGATGACAAAAATTCTGGAGCATTGTGATGACAAGGGCCATGGAGCATTGTGATGACATGGTCATGGAACATTGTGATGACAAGAATTCTGGAGCATTGTGATGACATGGTCATGGAACATTGTGATGACAAGAATTATGGAGCATTGTGATGAAACGGTCATGGAACATTGTGATGACAAGAATTATGGAGCATTGTGATGACACGGTCATGGAACATTGTGATGACAAGAATTCTGGAGCATTATGATGACAAGGGCCATGGAGCATTGTGATGACACGGTCATGGAACATTGTGATGACAAGGGCCATGGAGCATTGTGATGACACGGTCATGGAACATTGTGATGACAAGAATTCTGGAGCATTGTGATGACAAGGGCCATGGTGCATTGTGATGACACGGCCATGGAACTTTGTGATGACAAGCAATCTGGAGCATTGTGATGACCAGAGCCATGGAGCATTGTGATGACACGGTCATGGAACATTGTGATGACAAGAATTCTGGAGCATTGTGATGACAAGAATTCTGGAGCATTGTGATGACACGGTTATGGAACATTTTGATGACAAGAATAATGGAGCATTGTGATGACACGGTCAAGGAACATTGTGATGACAAAAATCTGGAGCATTGTGATGACAAGGGCCATGGAGCATTGTGATTACACGGTCATGGAACATTGTGATGACAAGAATTCTGGAGCATTGTGATGACAAGGGCCATGGAGCATTGTGATGACACGGTCATGGAACATTTTGATGACAAGAATTCTGGAGCATTGTGATGACAAGGGCCATGGTGCATTGTGATGACACGGTCATGGAACTTTGTGATGACAAGCAATCTGGAGCATTGTGATGACCAGGGCCATGGAGCATTGTGATGAAACGGTCATGGAACATTGTGATGACAAGAATTCTGGAGCATTGTGATGACACGGTCATGGAACATTTTGATGACAAGAATTATGGAGCATTGTGATGACACGGTCATGGAACATTGTGATGACAAGAATTCTGGAGCATTGTGATGACAAGGTCCATGGAGCATTGTGATGACACGATCATGGAATATTGTGATGACAAGAATTCTGGAGCATTGTGATGACAAGGGCCATGGAGAATTGTGATGACATGATCATGGAACATTGTGATGACAAGAATTCTGGAGCATTGTGATGACACGGTCATGGAACATTGTGATGACAAGAATTATGGAGCATTGTGATGACACGGTCATGGAACATTGTGATGACAAGAATTCTGGAGCATTGTGATGACACGGTCATGGAACATTGTGATGACAAGAATTATGGAGCATTGTGATGACACGGTTATGGAACATTGTGATGACAAGAATTCTGGAGCATTGTGATGACAAGGGCCATGGAGCATTGTGATGACACGGTCATGGAACATTGTGATGACAAGGGCCATGGAGCATTGTGATGACACGGTCATGGAACATTGTGATGACAAGAATTATGGAGCATTGTGATGACAAGGGCCATGGTGCATTGTGATGACATGGCCATGGAACTTTGTGATGACAAGCAACCTGGAGCATTGTGATGACCAGGGCCATGGAGCATTGTGATGACACGGTCATGGAACATAGTGATGACAAGAATTCTGGAGCATTGTGATGACATGGTCATGGAACATTGTGATGACAAGAATTATGGAGCATTGTGATGAAACGGTCATGGAACATTGTGATGACAAGAATTCTGGAGCATTGTGATGACAAGGGCCATGGTGCATTGTGATGACACGGCCATGGAACTTTGTGATGAGAAGCAGTCTGGAGCATTGTGATGACCAGGGCCATGGAGCATTGTGATGACACGGTCATGGAACATTTTGATGACAATAATTCTGGAGCATTGTGATGACAAGAATTCTGGAGCATTGTGATGACACGGTCATGGAACATTTTGATGACAAGAATTATGGAGCATTGTGATGACACGGTCAAGGAACATTGTGATGACAAAAATCTGGAGCATTGTGATGACAAGGGCCATGGAGCATTGTGATTACACGGTCATGGAACATTGTGATGACAAGAATTCTGGAGCATTGTGATGACAAGGGCCATGGAGCATTGTGATGACACGGTCATGGAACATTTTGATGACAAGAATTCTGGAGCATTGTGATGACAAGGGCCATGGTGCATTGTGATGACACGGTCATGGAACTTTGTGATGACAAGCAATCTGGAGCATTGTGATGACCAGGGCCATGGAGCATTGTGATGACACGGTCATGGAACATTGTGATGACAAGAATTCTGGAGCATTGTGATGACACGGTCATGGAACATTTTGATGACAAGAATTATGGAGCATTGTGATGACACGGTCATGGAATATTGTGATGACAAGAATTCTGGAGCATTGTGATGACAAGGGCCATGGAGCATTGTGATGACACGGTCATGGAACATTGTGATGACAAGAATTCTGGAGCATTGTGATGAGAAGGTCCATGGAGCATTGAGATGACACGGTCATGGAATATTGTGATGACAAGAATTCTGGAGCATTGTGATGACAAGGGCCATGGAGCATTGTGATGACTCGGACATGGAACATTGTGATGACAAGAATTCTGGAGCATTGTGATGACAAGGGCCATGGAGAATTGTGATGACATAATCATGGAACATTGTGATGACAAGAATTCTGGAGCATTGTGATGACACGGTCATGGAACATTGTGATGACAAGAATTATGGAGCATTGTGATGACACGGTCATGGAACATTTTGATGACAAGGGCCATGGAGCATTGTGATGACACGGTCATGGAACATTGTGATGACAAGAATTATGGAGCATTGTGATGACAAGGGCCATGGTGCATTGTGATGACACGGCCATGGAACTTTGTGATGACAAGCAATCTGGAGCATTGTGATGACCAGGGCCATGGAGCATTGTGATGACAAGAATTCTGGAGCATTGTGATGACAAGATTTCTGGAGCATTGTGATGACACGGTCATGGAACATTGTGATGACAAGAATTCTGGAGCATTGTGATGACACGGTCATGGAACATTTTGATGACAAGAATTATGGAGCATTTTGATGACACGGTCATGGAACATTGTGATGACAAGAATTCTGGAGAATTGTGATGACAAGGGCAATGGAGCATTGTGATGACACGGTCATGGAACATTGTAATGACAAGAATTCTGGAGCATTGTGATGACAAGGGCCATGGTGCATTGTGATGACACGGTCATGGAACTTTGTGATGACAAGCAATCTGGAGCATTGTGATGACCAGGGCGATGGAGCATTGTGATGACACGGTCATGGAACATTGTGATGACAAGAATTCTGGAGCATTGTGATGACACGGTCATGGAACATATTGATGACAAGAATTATGGAGCATTGTGATGACACGGTCATGGAACATTGTGATGACAAGAATTCTGGAGCATTGTGATGACAAGGGCCATGGAGCATTGTGATGACACGGTCATGGAACATTGTGATGACAAGAATTCTGGAGCATTGTGATGACAAGGGCCATGGTGCATTGTGATGATGCGGTCATGGAACTTTGTGATGACAAGCAATCTGGAGCTTTGTGATGACCAGGGCCATGGAGCATTGTGATGACACGGTCATGGAACATTGTGATGACAAGAATTCTGGAGCATTGTGATGACAAGGGTCATGGAGCATTGTGATGACACGGTCATGGAACATTGTGATGACAAGAATTCTGGAGCAATGTGATGACAAGGGCCATGGAGCTTTGTGATGACATGTGTCATGGAGCATTGTAAGGAGAGGTTTCATTGTGCACCTTGATGCCAAGGGCGGTGGAGTATTGTGATGAACCTGGTCCTGGAGCATTGTGATAACAAAAGCCATTGAGCATTGTGATGACAGGCATCATGGAGCACTGTTAAGAAAGGGGTCATGGGAAATTGTAATGACAATAGAGAAATGTGATGAAAATGGTCAGCAAGCAAAGTGATTAAAGTGGTCATTTAGAATTGTCATGAAAATCTATATAGAGCATTGTGATGGCAAAGGTCATGGAGAACTGTGATGACCAGGGTCATGTAGCATTGTGATGACACGGTCATGGAACATTGTGATGACAAGAATTATGGAGCATTGTGATGCCACGATCATGGAACATTGTGATGACAAGAATTCTGGAGCATTGTGATGACAAGGGCCATGGAGCATTGTGATGACACGGTCATGGAACATTGTGATGACAAGAATTCTGGAGCATTGTGATGACACGGTCAGGGAACATTGTGATGACAAGAATTATGGAGCATTGTGATGACACGGTCATGGAACATTGTGATGACAAGAATTCTGGAGCATTATGGTGACAAGGGCCATGGAGCATTGTGATGACACGGTCATGGAACATTGTGATGAAAAGAATTCTCGAGCATTGTGATGACAAGGGCCATGGTGCATTGTGATGACACGGTCATGGAACATTGTGATGACAAGAATTCTGGAGCATTGTGATGACAAGGGCCATGGAGAATTGTGATGATATGGTCATGGAAAATTGTGATGACAAGGATTCTGGAGCATTGTGATTACATGTGTCATGGAGAATTGTAATGAAACTTTTCATTGTGCACCGTGATGATAAGGGAGATGGAGTAATGTGATGAAACTGGTCCTGGAGAATTGTAATAACAAAAGCCATTGAGCATTCTGATGACAGGCATCATGGAGCATTGTGAAGAAAGGGGTCATGGGGAATTGTAATGACAATAGAGAAATGTGATGAAAATGGTCAGCAAGCAAAGTGATTAAAGTGGTCATTTAGAATTCTCATGAAAAACTATATAGAGCATTGTGATGACAAAGGTTATGGAGAACCGTGATGACCAGGGTCATGTAGCATTGTGATGACACGGTCATGGAACATTGTGATGACAAGAATTATGGAGCATTGTGATGACAAGGGCCATGGAGAATTGTGATGACATGATCATGGAACATTGTGATGACAAGAATTCTGGAGCATTGTGATGACACGGTCATGGAACATTGTGATGAGAAGAATTATGGAGCATTGTGATGACACGGTCATGGAACATTGTGATGACAAGAATTCTGGAGCATTGTGATGACAAGGGCCATGGAGCATTGTGATGACACGGTCATGGAACATTGTGATGACAAGAATTCTGGAGCATTGTGATGACAAGGGCCATGGTGCATTGTGATGACATGGCCATGGAACTCTGTGATGACAAGCAATCTGGAGCCTTGTGATGACCAGGGCCATGGAGCATTGTGATGACACGGTCATGGAACATTGTGATGACAAGAATTCTGGAGCATTGTGATGACAAGAATTCTGGAGCATTGTGATGACACAGTCATGGAACATTTTGATGACAAGAATTATGGAGCATTGTGATGACACGGTCAAGGAACATTGTGATGACAAAAATCTGGAGCATTGTGATGACAAGGGCCATGGAGCATTGTGATTACACGGTCATGGAACATTGTGATGACAAGAATTCTGGAGCATTGTGATGACAAGGGACATGGAGCATTGTGATGACACGGTCATGGAACATTTTGATGACAAGAATTCTGGAGCACTGTGATGACAAGGGCCATGGAGCATTGTGATGACACGGACATGGAACATTGTGATGACAAGAATTCTGGAGCATTGTGAAGACAAGAGCCATGGAGAATTGTGATGACATGATCATGGAACATTGTGATGACAAGAATTCTGGAGCATTGTGATGACACGGTCATGGAACATTGTGATGACAAGAATTATGGAGCATTGTGATGACACGGTCATGGAACATTGTGATGACAAGAATTCTGGAGCATTGTGATGACAAGGGCCATGGAGCATTGTGATGACACGGTCATGGAACATTGTGATGACAAGGGCCATGGAGCATTGTGATGACACGGTCATGGAACATTGTGATGACAAGAATTCTGGAGCATTGTGATGACAAGGTCCATGGTGCATTGTGATGACATGGCCATGGAACTTTGTGATGACAAGCAACCTGGAGCCTTGTGATGACCAGGGCCATGGAGCATTGTGATGACACGGTCATGGAACATAGTGATGACAAGAATTCTGGAGCATTGTGATGACATGGTCATGGAACATTGTGATGACAAGAATTATGGAGCATTGTGATGAAACGGTCATGGAACATTGTGATGACAAGGATTCTGGAGCATTGTGATGACAAGGGCCATGGTGCATTGTGATGACACGGCCATGGAACTTTGTGATGACAAGCAGTCTGGAGCATTGTGATGACCAGGGCCATGGAGCATTGTGATGACACGGTCATGGAACATTTTGATGACAAGAATTCTGGAGCATTGTGATGACAAGAATTCTGGAGCATTGTGATGACACGGTCATGGAACATTTTGATGACAAGAATTATGGAGCATTGTGATGACACGGTCAAGGAACATTGTGATGACAAAAATCTGGAGCATTGTGATGACAAGGGCCATGGAGCATTGTGATTACACGGTCATGGAACATTGTGATGACAAGAATTCTGGAGCATTGTGATGACAAGGGCCATGGAGCATTGTGATGACACGGTCATGGAACATTTTGATGACAAGAATTCTGGAGCATTGTGATGACAAGGGCCATGGTGCATTGTGATGACACGGTCATGGAACTTTGTGATGACAAGCAATCTGGAGCATTGTGATGACCAGGGCCATGGAGCATTGTGATGACACGGTCATGGAACATTGTGATGACAAGAATTCTGGAGCATTGTGATGACACGGTCATGGAACATTTTGATGACAAGAATTATGGAGCATTGTGTTGACACGGTCATGGAATATTGTGATGACAAGAATTCTGGAGCATTGTGATGACAAGGGCCATGGAGCTTTGTGATGACACGGTCATGGAACATTGTGATGACAAGAATTCTGGAGCATTGTGATGAGAAGGTCCATGGAGCATTGAGATGACACGGTCATGGAATATTGTGATGACAAGAATTCTGGAGCATTGTGATGACAAAGGCCATGGAGCATTGTGATGACACGGACATGGAACATTGTGATGACAAGAATTCTGGAGCATTGTGATGACAAGGGCCATGGAGAATTGTGATGACATGATCATGGAACATTGTGATGACAAGAATTCTGGAGCATTGTGATGACACGGTCATGGAACATTGAGATGACAAGAATTATGGAGCATTGTGATGACACGGTCATGGAACATTGTGATGACAAGAATTCTGGAGCATTGTGATGACAAGGGCCATGGAGCATTGTGATGACACGGTCATGGAACATTGTGATGACAAGAATTCTGGAGCATTGTGATGACAAGGGCCATGGTGCATTGTGATGACACGGCCATGGAACTTTGTGATGACAAGCAATCTGGAGCATTGTGATGACCAGGGCCATGGAGCATTGTGATGACACGGTCATGGAACATTGTGATGACAAGAATTCTGGAGCATTGTGATGACAAGATTTCTGGAGCATTGTGATGACACGGTCATGGAACATTGTGATGACAAGAATTCTGGAGCATTGTGATGACACGGTCATGGAACATTTTGATGACAAGAATTATGGAGCATTTTGATGACACGGTCATGGAACATTGTGATGACAAGAAATCTGGAGCATTGTGATGACAAGGGCCATCGAGCATTGTGATGACACGGTCATGGAACATTGTGATGACAAGAATTCTGGAGAATTGTGATGACAAGGGCCATGGAGCATTGTGATGACACGGTCATGGAACATTGTAATGACAAGAATTCTGGAGCATTGTGATGACAAGGGCCATGGTGCATTGTGATGACACGGTCATGGAACTTTGTGATGACAAGCAATCTGGAGCATTGTGATGACCAGGGCGATGGAGCATTGTGATGACACGGTCATGGAACATTATGATGACAAGAATTCTGGAGCATTGTGATGACACGGTCATGGAACATATTGATGACAAGAATTATGGAGCATTGTGATGACACGGTCATGGAACATTGTGATGACAAGAATTCTGGAGCATTGTGATGACAAGGGCCATGGAGCATTGTGATGACACGGTCATGGAACATTGTGATGACAAGAATTCTGGAGCATTGTGATGACAAGGGCCATGGTGCATTGTGATGACGCGGTCATGGAACTTTGTGATGACAAGCAATCTGGAGCTTTGTGATGACCAGGGCCATGGAGCATTGTGATGACACGGTCATGGAACATTGTGATGACAAGAATTCTGGAGCATTGTGATGACAAGGGTCATGGAGCATTGTGATGACACGGTCATGGAACATTGTGATGACAAGAATTCTGGAGCAATGTGATGACAAGGGCCATGCAGCTTTGTGATGACAAGTGTCATGGAGCATTGTAAGGAGAGGTTTCATTGTGCACCTTGATGACAAGGGCGATGGAGTATTGTGATGAACCTGGTCCTGGAGCATTGTGATAACAAAAGCCATTGAGCATTGTGATGACAGGCATCATGGAGCATTGTTAAGAAAGGGGTCATGGGAAATTGTAATGACAATAGAGAAATGTGATGAAAATGGTCAGCAAGCAAAGTGATTAAAGTGGTCATTTAGAATTGTCATGAAAATCTATATAGAGCATTGTGATGGCAAAGGTCATGGAGAACTGTGATGACCAGGGTCATGTAGCATTGTGATGACACGGTCATGGAACATTGTGATGACAAGAATTATGGAGCATTGTGATGCCACGATCATGGAACATTGTGATGACAAGAATTCTGGAGCATTGTGATGACAAGGGCCATGGAGCATTGTGATGACACGGTCATGGAACATTGTGATGACAAGAATTCTGGAGCATTGTGATGACACGGTCAGGGAACATTGTGATGACAAGAATTATGGAGCATTGTGATGACACGGTCATGGAACATTGTGATGACAAGAATTCTGGAGCATTATGGTGACAAGGGCCATGGAGCATTGTGATGACACGGTCATGGAACATTGTGATGAAAAGAATTCTCGAGCATTGTGATGACAAGGGCCATGGTGCATTGTGATGACACGGTCATGGAACATTGTGATGACAAGAATTCTGGAGCATTGTGATGACAAGGGCCATGGAGAATTGTGATGATATGGTCATGGAAAATTGTGATGACAAGAATTCTGGAGCATTGTGATTACATGTGTCATGGAGAATTGTAATGAAACTTTTCATTGTGCACCGTGATGATAAGGGAGATGGAGTAATGTGATGAAACTGGTCCTGGAGAATTGTAATAACAAAAGCCATTGAGCATTCTGATGACAGGCATCATGGAGCATTGTGAAGAAAGGGGTCATGGGGAATTGTAATGACAATAGAGAAATGTGATGAAAATGGTCAGCAAGCAAAGTGATTAAAGTGGTCATTTAGAATTCTCATGAAAAACTATATAGAGCATTGTGATGACAAAGGTCATGGAGAACCATGATGACCAGGGTCATGTAGCATTGTGATGACACGGTCATGGAACATTGTGATGACAAGAATTATGGAGCATTGTGATGACAAGGGCCATGGAGAATTGTGATGACATGATCATGGAACATTGTGATGACAAGAATTCTGGAGCATTGTGATGACACGGTCATGGAACATTGTGATGACAAGAATTATGGAGCATTGTGATGACACGGTCATGGAACATTGTGATGACAAGAATTCTGGAGCATTGTGATGACAAGGGCCATGGAGCATTGTGATGACATGGTCATGGAACATTGTGATGACAAGAATTCTGGAGCATTGTGATGACATGGTCATGGAACATTGTGATGACAAGAATTCTGGAGCATTGTGATGACACGGTCATGGAACATTGTGATGACAAGAATTATGGAGCATTGTGATGACACGGTCATGGAACATTGTGATGACAAGAATTCTGGAGCATTGTGATGACACGGTCATGGAACATTGTGATGAAAAGGGCCATGGAGCATTGTGATGACACGGTCATGGAACATTGTGATGACAAGAATTCTGGAGCATTGTGATGACAAGGGCCATGATGCATTGTGATGACATGGCCATGGAACTTTGTGATGACAAGCAACCTGGAGCATTGTGATGACCAGGGCCATGGAGCATTGTGATGACACGGTCATGGAACATAGTGATGACAAGAATTCTGGAGCATTGTGATGACACGATCATGGAACATTTTGATGACAAGAATTATGGAACATTGTGATGACACGGTCATGGAACATTGTGATGACAAGAATTCTGGAGAATTGTGATGACAAGGGCCATGGAGCATTGTGATGACACGGTCATGGAACATTGTGATGACAAGAATTCTGGAGCATTGTGATGAGAAGGTCCATGGAGCATTGTGATGACACGGTCATGGAATATTGTGATGACAAGAATTCTGGAGCATTGTGATGACAAGGGCCATGGAGCATTGTGATGACACGGACATGGAACATTGTGATGACAAGAATTCTGGAGCATTGTGATGACAAGGGCCATGGAGAATTGTGATGACATGATCATGGAACATTGTGATGACAAGAATTCTGGAGCATTGTGATGACACGGTCATGGAACATTGTGATGACAAGAATTATGGAGCATTGTGATGACACGGTCATGGAACATTGTGATGACAAGAATTCTGGAGCATTGTGATGACAAGGGCCATGGAGCATTGTGATGACATGGTCATGGAACATTGTGATGACAAGAATTCTGGAGCATTGTGATGACATGGTCATGGAACATTGTGATGACAAGAATTATGGAGCATTGTGATGACACGGTCATGGAACATTGTGATGACAAGAATTATGGAGCATTGTGATGACACGGTCATGGAACATTGTGATGACAAGAATTCTGGAGCATTGTGTTGACAAGGGCCATGGAGCATTGTGATGACACGGTCATGGAACATTGTGATGACAAGGGCCATGGAGCATTGTGATGACACGGTCATGGAACATTGTGATGACAAGAATTCTGGAGCATTATGGTGACAAGGGCCATGGAGCATTGTGATGACACGGTCATGGAACATTGTGATGAAAAGAATTCTCGAGCATTGTGATGACAAGGGCCATGGTGCATTGTGATGACACGGTCATGGAACATTGTGATGACAAGAATTCTGGAGCATTGTGATGACAAGGGCCATGGAGAATTGTGATGATATGGTCATGGAAAATTGTGATGACAAGAATTCTGGAGCATTGTGATTACATGTGTCATGGAGAATTGTAATGAAACTTTTCATTGTGCACCGTGATGATAAGGGAGATGGAGTAATGTGATGAAACTGGTCCTGGAGAATTGTAATAACAAAAGCCATTGAGCATTCTGATGACAGGCATCATGGAGCATTGTGAAGAAAGGGGTCATGGGGAATTGTAATGACAATAGAGAAATGTGATGAAAATGGTCAGCAAGCAAAGTGATTAAAGTGGTCATTTAGAATTCTCATGAAAAACTATATAGAGCATTGTGATGACAAAGGTCATGGAGAACCGTGATGACCAGGGTCATGTAGCATTGTGATGACACGGTCATGGAACATTGTGATGACAAGAATTATGGAGCATTGTGATGACAAGGGCCATGGAGAATTGTGATGACATGATCATGGAACATTGTGATGACAAGAATTCTGGAGCATTGTGATGACACGGTCATGGAACATTGTGATGACAAGAATTATGGAGCATTGTGATGACACGGTCATGGAACATTGTGATGACAAGAATTCTGGAGCATTGTGATGACAAGGGCCATGGAGCATTGTGATGACATGGTCATGGAACATTGTGATGACAAGAATTCTGGAGCATTGTGATGACATGGTCATGGAACATTGTGATGACAAGAATTCTGGAGCATTGTGATGACACGGTCATGGAACATTGTGATGACAAGAATTATGGAGCATTGTGATGACACGGTCATGGAACATTGTGATGACAAGAATTCTGGAGCATTGTGATGACACGGTCATGGAACATTGTGATGAAAAGGGCCATGGAGCATTGTGATGACACGGTCATGGAACATTGTGATGACAAGAATTCTGGAGCATTGTGATGACAAGGGCCATGATGCATTGTGATGACATGGCCATGGAACTTTGTGATGACAAGCAACCTGGAGCATTGTGATGACCAGGGCCATGGAGCATTGTGATGACACGGTCATGGAACATAGTGATGACAAGAATTCTGGAGCATTGTGATGACACGATCATGGAACATTTTGATGACAAGAATTATGGAACATTGTGATGACACGGTCATGGAACATTGTGATGACAAGAATTCTGGAGAATTGTGATGACAAGGGCCATGGAGCATTGTGATGACACGGTCATGGAACATTGTGATGACAAGAATTCTGGAGCATTGTGATGAGAAGGTCCATGGAGCATTGTGATGACACGGTCATGGAATATTGTGATGACAAGAATTCTGGAGCATTGTGATGACAAGGGCCATGGAGCATTGTGATGACACGGACATGGAACATTGTGATGACAAGAATTCTGGAGCATTGTGATGACAAGGGCCATGGAGAATTGTGATGACATGATCATGGAACATTGTGATGACAAGAATTCTGGAGCATTGTGATGACACGGTCATGGAACATTGTGATGACAAGAATTATGGAGCATTGTGATGACACGGTCATGGAACATTGTGATGACAAGAATTCTGGAGCATTGTGATGACAAAGGCCATGGAGCATTGTGATGACATGGTCATGGAACATTGTGATGACAAGAATTCTGGAGCATTGTGATGACATGGTCATGGAACATTGTGATGACAAGAATTATGGAGCATTGTGATGACACGGTCATGGAACATTGTGATGACAAGAATTATGGAGCATTGTGATGACACGGTCATGGAACATTGTGATGACAAGAATTCTGGAGCATTGTGATGACAAGGGCCATGGAGAATTGTGATGACACGGTCATGGAACATTGTGATGACAAGGGCCATGGAGCATTGTGATGACACGGTCATGGAACATTGTGATGACAAGAATTCTGGAGCATTATGGTGACAAGGGCCATGGAGCATTGTGATGACACGGTCATGGAACATTGTGATGAAAAGAATTCTCGAGCATTGTGATGACAAGGGCCATGGTGCATTGTGATGACACGGTCATGGAACATTGTGATGACAAGAATTCTGGAGCATTGTGATGACAAGGGCCATGGAGAATTGTGATGATATGGTCATGGAAAATTGTGATGACAAGAATTCTGGAGCATTGTGATTACATGTGTCATGGAGAATTGTAATGAAACTTTTCATTGTGCACCGTGATGATAAGGGAGATGGAGTAATGTGATGAAACTGGTCCTGGAGAATTGTAATAACAAAAGCCATTGAGCATTCTGATGACAGGCATCATGGAGCATTGTGAAGAAAGGGGTCATGGGGAATTGTAATGACAATAGAGAAATGTGATGAAAATGGTCAGCAAGCAAAGTGATTAAAGTGGTCATTTAGAATTCTCATGAAAAACTATATAGAGCATTGTGATGACAAAGGTCATGGAGAACCGTGATGACCAGGGTCATGTAGCATTGTGATGACACGGTCATGGAACATTGTGATGACAAGAATTATGGAGCATTGTGATGACAAGGGCCATGGAGAATTGTGATGACATGATCATGGAACATTGTGATGACAAGAATTCTGGAGCATTGTGATGACACGGTCATGGAACATTGTGATGACAAGAATTATGGAGCATTGTGATGACACGGTCATGGAACATTGTGATGACAAGAATTCTGGAGCATTGTGATGACACGGTCATGGAACATTGTGATGAAAAGGGCCATGGAGCATTGTGATGACACGGTCATGGAACATTGTGATGACAAGAATTCTGGAGCATTGTGATGACAAGGGCCATGATGCATTGTGATGACATGGCCATGGAACTTTGTGATGACAAGCAACCTGGAGCATTGTGATGACCAGGGCCATGGAGCATTGTGATGACACGGTCATGGAACATAGTGATGACAAGAATTCTGGAGCATTGTGATGACACGATCATGGAACATTTTGATGACAAGAATTATGGAACATTGTGATGACACGGTCATGGAACATTGTGATGACAAGAATTCTGGAGAATTGTGATGACAAGGGCCATGGAGCATTGTGATGACACGGTCATGGAACATTGTGATGACAAGAATTCTGGAGCATTGTGATGAGAAGGTCCATGGAGCATTGTGATGACACGGTCATGGAATATTGTGATGACAAGAATTCTGGAGCATTGTGATGACAAGGGCCATGGAGCATTGTGATGACACGGACATGGAACATTGTGATGACAAGAATTCTGGAGCATTGTGATGACAAGGGCCATGGAGAATTGTGATGACATGATCATGGAACATTGTGATGACAAGAATTCTGGAGCATTGTGATGACACGGTCATGGAACATTGTGATGACAAGAATTATGGAGCATTGTGATGACACGGTCATGGAACATTGTGATGACAAGAATTCTGGAGCATTGTGATGACAAGGGCCATGGAGCATTGTGATGACATGGTCATGGAACATTGTGATGACAAGAATTCTGGAGCATTGTGATGACATGGTCATGGAACATTGTGATGACAAGAATTATGGAGCATTGTGATGACACGGTCATGGAACATTGTGATGACAAGAATTATGGAGCATTGTGATGACACGGTCATGGAACATTGTGATGACAAGAATTCTGGAGCATTGTGATGACAAGGGCCATGGAGCATTGTGATGACACGGTCATGGAACATTGTGATGACAAGGGCCATGGAGCATTGTGATGACACGGTCATGGAACATTGTGATGACAAGAATTCTGGAGCATTATGGTGACAAGGGCCATGGAGCATTGTGATGACACGGTCATGGAACATTGTGATGAAAAGAATTCTCGAGCATTGTGATGACAAGGGCCATGGTGCATTGTGATGACACGGTCATGGAACATTGTGATGACAAGAATTCTGGAGCATTGTGATGACAAGGGCCATGGAGAATTGTAATGAAACTTTTCACTGTGCACCGTGATGATAAGGGAGATGGAGTAATGTGATGAAACTGGTCCTGGAGAATTGTAATAACAAAAGCCATTGAGCATTCTGATGACAGGCATCATGGAGCATTGTGAAGAAAGGGGTCATGGGGAATTGTAATGACAATAGAGAAATGTGATGAAAATGGTCAGCAAGCAAAGTGATTAAAGTGGTCATTTAGAATTCTCATGAAAAACTATATAGAGCATTGTGATGACAAAGGTCATGGAGAACCGTGATGACCAGGGTCATGTAGCATTGTGATGACACGGTCATGGAACATTGTGATGACAAGAATTATGGAGCATTGTGATGACAAGGGCCATGGAGAATTGTGATGACATGATCATGGAACATTGTGATGACAAGAATTCTGGAGCATTGTGATGACACGGTCATGGAACATTGTGATGACAAGAATTATGGAGCATTGTGATGACACGGTCATGGAACATTGTGATGACAAGAATTCTGGAGCATTGTGATGACAAGGGCCATGGAGCATTGTGATGACATGGTCATGGAACATTGTGATGACAAGAATTCTGGAGCATTGTGATGACATGGTCATGGAACATTGTGATGACAAGAATTATGGAGCATTGTGATGACACGGTCATGGAACATTGTGATGACAAGAATTATGGAGCATTGTGATGACACGGTCATGGAACATTGTGATGACAAGAATTCTGGAGCATTGTGATGACAAGGGCCATGGAGCATTGTGATGACACGGTCATGGAACATTGTGATGACAAGGGCCATGGAGCATTGTGATGACACGGTCATGGAACATTGTGATGACAAGAATTCTGGAGCATTGTGATGACAAGATTTCTGGAGCATTGTGATGACACGGTCATGGAACATTGTGATGACAAGAATTCTGGAGCATTGTGATGACACGGTCATGGAACATTTTGATGACAAGAATTATGGAGCATTTTGATGACACGGTCATGGAACATTGTGATGACAAGAAATCTGGAGCATTGTGATGACAAGGGCCATCGAGCATTGTGATGACACGGTCATGGAACATTGTGATGACAAAAATTCTGGAGCATTGTGATGACAAGGGCCATGGAGCATTGTGATGACATGGTCATGGAACATTGTGATGACAAGAATTCTGGAGCATTGTGATGACATGGTCATGGAACATTGTGATGACAAGAATTCTGGAGCATTGTGATGACATGGTCATGGAACATTGTGATGACAAGAATTATGGAGCATTGTGATGACACGGTCATGGAACATTGTGATGACAAGAATTATGGAGCATTGTGATGACACGGTCATGGAACATTGTGATGACAAGAATTCTGGAGCATTGTGATGAGAAGGTCCATGGAGCATTGTGATGACACGGTCATGGAATATTGTGATGACAAGAATTCTGGAGCATTGTGATGACAAGGGCCATGGAGCATTGTGATGACACGGACATGGAACATTGTGATGACAAGAATTCTGGAGCATTGTGATGACAAGGGCCATGGAGAATTGTGATGACATGATCATGGAACATTGTGATGACAAGAATTCTGGAGCATTGTGATGACACGGTCATGGAACATTGTGATGACAAGAATTATGGAGCATTGTGATGACACGGTCATGGAACATTGTGATGACAAGAATTCTGGAGCATTGTGATGACAAGGGCCATGGAGCATTGTGATGACATGGTCATGGAACATTGTGATGACAAGAATTCTGGAGCATTGTGATGACATGGTCATGGAACATTGTGATGACAAGAATTATGGAGCATTGTGATGACACGGTCATGGAACATTGTGATGACAAGAATTATGGAGCATTGTGATGACACGGTCATGGAACATTGTGATGACAAGAATTCTGGAGCATTGTGATGAGAAGGTCCATGGAGCATTGTGATGACACGGTCATGGAATATTGTGATGACAAGAATTCTGGAGCATTGTGATGACAAGGGCCATGGAGCATTGTGATGACACGGACATGGAACATTGTGATGACAAGAATTCTGGAGCATTGTGATGACAAGGGCCATGGAGAATTGTGATGACATGATCATGGAACATTGTGATGACAAGAATTCTGGAGCATTGTGATGACACGGTCATGGAACATTGTGATGACAAGAATTATGGAGCATTGTGATGACACGGTCATGGAACATTGTGATGACAAGAATTCTGGAGCATTGTGATGACAAGGGCCATGGAGCATTGTGATGACATGGTCATGGAACATTGTGATGACAAGAATTCTGGAGCATTGTGATGACATGGTCATGGAACATTGTGATGACAAGAATTATGGAGCATTGTGATGACACGGTCATGGAACATTGTGATGACAAGAATTATGGAGCATTGTGATGACACGGTCATGGAACATTGTGATGACAAGAATTCTGGAGCATTGTGATGACAAGGGCCATGGAGCATTGTGATGACACGGTCATGGAACATTGTGATGACAAGGGCCATGGAGCATTGTGATGACACGGTCATGGAACATTGTGATGACAAGAATTCTGGAGCATTGTGATGACAAGATTTCTGGAGCATTGTGATGACACGGTCATGGAACATTGTGATGACAAGAATTCTGGAGCATTGTGATGACACGGTCATGGAACATTTTGATGACAAGAATTATGGAGCATTTTGATGACACGGTCATGGAACATTGTGATGACAAGAAATCTGGAGCATTGTGATGACAAGGGCCATCGAGCATTGTGATGACACGTTCATGGAACATTGTGATGACAAAAATTCTGGAGCATTGTGATGACAAGGGCCATGGAGCATTGTGATGACATGGTCATGGAACATTGTGATGACAAGAATTCTGGAGCATTGTGATGACATGGTCATGGAACATTGTGATGACAAGAATTATGGAGCATTGTGATGACAAGGGCCATGGTGCATTGTGATGACACGGCCATGGAACATTGTGATGACAAGGGCCATGGAGCATTGTGATGACACGGTCATGGAACATTGTGATGACAAGAATTCTGGAGCATTGTGATGACAAGGGCCATGGTGCATTGTGATGACACGGCCATGGAACTTTGTGATGACAAGCAATCTGGAGCATTGTGATGACCAGAGCCATGGAACATTGTGATGACACGGTCATGGAACATTGTGATGACAAGAATTCTGGAGCATTGTGATGACAAGAATTCTGGAGCATTGTGATGACACGGTCATGGAACATTTTGATGACAAGAATAATGGAGCATTGTGATGACACGGTCAAGTAACATTGTGATGACAAAAATCTGGAGCATTGTGATGACAAGGGCCATGGAGCATTGTGATTACACGGTCATGGAACATTGTGATGACAAGAATTCTGGAGCATTGTGATGACAAGGGCCATGGAGCATTGTGATGACACGGTCATGGAACATTTTGATGACAAGAATTCTGGAGCATTGTGATGACAAGGGCCATGGTGCATTGTGATGACACGGTCATGGAACTTTGTGATGACAAGCAATCTGGAACATTGTGATGACCAGGGCCATGGAGCATTGTGATGAAACGGTCATGGAACATTGTGATGACAAGAATTCTGGAGCATTGTGATGACACGGTCATGGAACATTTTGATGACAAGAATTATGGAGCATTGTGATGACACGGTCATGGAACATTGTGATGACAAGAATTCTGGAGCATTGTGATGACAAGGTCCATGGAGCATTGTGATGACACGATCATGGAATATTGTGATGACAAGAATTCTGGAGCATTGTGATGACAAGGGCCATGGAGAATTGTGATGACATGATCATGGAACATTGTGATGACAAGAATTCTGGAGCATTGTGATGACACGGTCATGGAACATTGAGATGACAAGAATTATGGAGCATTGTGATGACACGGTCATGGAACATTGTGATGACAAGAATTCTGGAGCATTGTGATGACAAGGGCCATGGAGCATTGTGATGACACGGTCATGGAACATTGTGATGACAAGAATTCTGGAGCATTGTGATGACAAGGGCCATGGTGCATTGTGATGACACGGCCATGGAACTTTGTGATGACAAGCAATCTGGAGCATTGTGATGACCAGGGCCATGGAGCATTGTGATGACACGGTCATGGAACATTGTGATGACAAGAATTCTGGAGCATTGTGATGACAAGATTTCTGGAGCATTGTGATGACACGGTCATGGAACATTGTGATGACAAGAATTCTGGAGCATTGTGATGACACGGTCATGGAACATTTTGATGACAAGAATTATGGAGCATTTTGATGACACGGTCATGGAACATTGTGATGACAAGAAATCTGGAGCATTGTGATGACAAGGGCCATCGAGCATTGTGATGACACGGTCATGGAACATTGTGATGACAAGAATTCTGGAGAATTGTGATGACAAGGGCCATGGAGCATTGTGATGACACGGTCATGGAACATTGTAATGACAAGAATTCTGGAGCATTGTGATGACAAGGGCCATGGTGCATTGTGATGACACGGTCATGGAACTTTGTGATGACAAGCAATCTGGAGCATTGTGATGACCAGGGCGATGGAGCATTGTGATGACACGGTCATGGAACATTGTGATGACAAGAATTCTGGAGCATTGTGATGACACGGTCATGGAACATATTGATGACAAGAATTATGGAGCATTGTGATGACACGGTCATGGAACATTTTGATGACAAGAATTCTGGAGCATTGTGATGACAAGGGCCATGGAGCATTGTGATGACACGGTCATGGAACATTGTGATGACAAGAATTCTGGAGCATTGTGATGACAAGGGCCATGGTGCATTGTGATGACGCGGTCATGGAACTTTGTGATGACAAGCAATCTGGAGCTTTGTGATGAGCAGGGCCATGGAGCATTGTGATGACACGGTCATGGAACATTGTGATGACAAGAATTCTGGAGCATTGTGATGACAAGGGTCATGGAGCATTGTGATGACACGGTCATGGAACATTGTGATGACAAGAATTCTGGAGCAATGTGATGACAAGGGCCATGCAGCTTTGTGATGACAAGTGTCATGGAGCATTGTAAGGAGAGGTTTCATTGTGCACCTTGATGACAAGGGCGATGGAGTATTGTGATGAACCTGGTCCTGGAGCATTGTGATAACAAAAGCCATTGAGCATTGTGATGACAGGCATCATGGAGCATTGTTAAGAAAGGGGTCATGGGAAATTGTAATGACAATAGAGAAATGTGATGAAAATGGTCAGCAAGCAAAGTGATTAAAGTGGTCATTTAGAATTGTCATGAAAATCTATATAGAGCATTGTGATGGCAAAGGTCATGGAGAACTGTGATGACCAGGGTCATGTAGCATTGTGATGACACGGTCATGGAACATTGTGATGACAAGAATTATGGAGCATTGTGATGCCACGATCATGGAACATTGTGATGACAAGAATTCTGGAGCATTGTGATGACAAGGGCCATGGAGCATTGTGATGACACGGTCATGGAACATTGTGATGACAAGAATTCTGGAGCATTGTGATGACACGGTCAGGGAACATTGTGATGACAAGAATTATGGAGCATTGTGATGACACGGTCATGGAACATTGTGATGACAAGAATTCTGGAGCATTATGGTGACAAGGGCCATGGAGCATTGTGATGACACGGTCATGGAACATTGTGATGAAAAGAATTCTCGAGCATTGCGATGACAAGGGCCATGGTGCATTGTGATGACACGGTCATGGAACATTGTGATGACAAGAATTCTGGAGCATTGTGATGACAAGGGCCATGGAGAATTGTGATGATATGGTCATGGAAAATTGTGATGACAAGAATTCTGGAGCATTGTGATTACATGTGTCATGGAGAATTGTAATGAAACTTTTCATTGTGCACCGTGATGATAAGGGAGATGGAGTAATGTGATGAAACTGGTCCTGGAGAATTGTAATAACAAAAGCCATTGAGCATTCTGATGACAGGCATCATGGAGCATTGTGAAGAAAGGGGTCATGGGGAATTGTAATGACAATAGAGAAATGTGATGAAAATGGTCAGCAAGCAAAGTGATTAAAGTGGTCATTTAGAATTCTCATGAAAAACTATATAGAGCATTGTGATGACAAAGGTCATGGAGAACCGTGATGACCAGGGTCATGTAGCATTGTGATGACACGGTCATGGAACATTGTGATGACAAGAATTATGGAGCATTGTGATGACAAGGGCCATGGAGAATTGTGATGACATGATCATGGAACATTGTGATGACAAGAATTCTGGAGCATTGTGATGACACGGTCATGGAACATTGTGATGACAAGAATTATGGAGCATTGTGATGACACGGTCATGGAACATTGTGATGACAAGAATTCTGGAGCATTGTGATGACAAGGGCCATGGAGCATTGTGATGACATGGTCATGGAACATTGTGATGACAAGAATTCTGGAGCATTGTGATGACATGGTCATGGAACATTGTGATGACAAGAATTCTGGAGCATTGTGATGACACGGTCATGGAACATTGTGATGACAAGAATTATGGAGCATTGTGATGACACGGTCATGGAACATTGTGATGACAAGAATTCTGGAGCATTGTGATGACACGGTCATGGAACATTGTGATGAAAAGGGCCATGGAGCATTGTGATGACACGGTCATGGAACATTGTGATGACAAGAATTCTGGAGCATTGTGATGACAAGGGCCATGATGCATTGTGATGACATGGCCATGGAACTTTGTGATGACAAGCAACCTGGAGCATTGTGATGACCAGGGCCATGGAGCATTGTGATGACACGGTCATGGAACATAGTGATGACAAGAATTCTGGAGCATTGTGATGACACGATCATGGAACATTTTGATGACAAGAATTATGGAACATTGTGATGACACGGTCATGGAACATTGTGATGACAAGAATTCTGGAGAATTGTGATGACAAGGGCCATGGAGCATTGTGATGACACGGTCATGGAACATTGTGATGACAAGAATTCTGGAGCATTGTGATGAGAAGGTCCATGGAGCATTGTGATGACACGGTCATGGAATATTGTGATGACAAGAATTCTGGAGCATTGTGATGACAAGGGCCATGGAGCATTGTGATGACACGGACATGGAACATTGTGATGACAAGAATTCTGGAGCATTGTGATGACAAGGGCCATGGAGAATTGTGATGACATGATCATGGAACATTGTGATGACAAGAATTCTGGAGCATTGTGATGACACGGTCATGGAACATTGTGATGACAAGAATTATGGAGCATTGTGATGACACGGTCATGGAACATTGTGATGACAAGAATTCTGGAGCATTGTGATGACAAGGGCCATGGAGCATTGTGATGACATGGTCATGGAACATTGTGATGACAAGAATTCTGGAGCATTGTGATGACATGGTCATGGAACATTGTGATGACAAGAATTATGGAGCATTGTGATGACACGGTCATGGAACATTGTGATGACAAGAATTATGGAGCATTGTGATGACACGGTCATGGAACATTGTGATGACAAGAATTCTGGCCATTGTGATGACAAGGGCCATGGAGCATTGTGATGACACGGTCATGGAACATTGTGATGACAAGGGCCATGGAGCATTGTGATGACACGGTCATGGAACATTGTGATGACAAGAATTCTGGAGCATTGTGATGACAAGATTTCTGGAGCATTGTGATGACACGGTCATGGAACATTGTGATGACAAGAATTCTGGAGCATTGTGATGACACGGTCATGGAACATTTTGATGACAAGAATTATGGAGCATTTTGATGACACGGTCATGGAATATTGTGATGACAAGAAATCTGGAGCATTGTGATGACAAGGGCCATCGAGGATTGTGATGACACGGTCATGGAACATTGTGATGACAAAAATTCTGGAGCATTGTGATGACAAGGGCCATGGAGCATTGTGATGACATGGTCATGGAACATTGTGATGACAAGAATTCTGGAGCATTGTGATGACATGGTCATGGAACATTGTGATGACAAGAATTCTGGAGCATTGTGATGACATGGTCATGGAACATTGTGATGACAAGAATTATGGAGCATTGTGATGACACGGTCATGGAACATTGTGATGACAAGAATTATGGAGCATTGTGATGACACGGTCATGGAACATTGTGATGACAAGAATTCTGGAGCATTGTGATGAGAAGGTCCATGGAGCATTGTGATGACACGGTCATGGAATATTGTGATGACAAGAATTCTGGAGCATTGTGATGACAAGGGCCATGGAGCATTGTGATGACACGGACATGGAACATTGTGATGACAAGAATTCTGGAGCATTGTGATGACAAGGGCCATGGAGAATTGTGATGACATGATCATGGAACATTGTGATGACAAGAATTCTGGAGCATTGTGATGACACGGTCATGGAACATTGTGATGACAAGAATTATGGAGCATTGTGATGACACGGTCATGGAACATTGTGATGACAAGAATTCTGGAGCATTGTGATGACAAGGGCCATGGAGCATTGTGATGACATGGTCATGGAACATTGTGATGACAAGAATTCTGGAGCATTGTGATGACATGGTCATGGAACATTGTGATGACAAGAATTATGGAGCATTGTGATGACACGGTCATGGAACATTGTGATGACAAGAATTATGGAGCATTGTGATGACACGGTCATGGAACATTGTGATGACAAGAATTCTGGAGCATTGTGATGACAAGGGCCATGGAGCATTGTGATGACACGGTCATGGAACATTGTGATGACAAGGGCCATGGAGCATTGTGATGACACGGTCATGGAACATTGTGATGACAAGAATTCTGGAGCATTGTGATGACAAGATTTCTGGAGCATTGTGATGACACGGTCATGGAACATTGTGATGACAAGAATTCTGGAGCATTGTGATGACACGGTCATGGAACATTTTGATGACAAGAATTATGGAGCATTTTGATGACACGGTCATGGAACATTGTGATGACAAGAAATCTGGAGCATTGTGATGACAAGGGCCATCGAGCATTGTGATGACACGTTCATGGAAAATTGTGATGACAAAAATTCTGGAGCATTGTGATGACAAGGGCCATGGAGCATTGTGATGACATGGTCATGGAACATTGTGATGACAAGAATTCTGGAGCATTGTGATGACATGGTCATGGAACATTGTGATGACAAGAATTATGGAGCATTGTGATGAAACGGTCATGGAACATTGTGATGACAAGAATTATGGAGCATTGTGATGACACGGTCATGGAACATTGTGATGACAAGAATTCTGGAGCATTATGATGACAAGGGCCATGGAGCATTGTGATGACACGGTCATGGAACATTGTGATGACAAGGGCCATGGAGCATTGTGATGACACGGTCATGGAACATTGTGATGACAAGAATTCTGGAGCATTGTGATGACAAGGGCCATGGTGCATTGTGATGACACGGCCATGGAACTTTGTGATGACAAGCAATCTGGAGCATTGTGATGACCAGAGCCATGGAGCATTGTGATGACACGGTCATGGAACATTGTGATGACAAGAATTCTGGAGCATTGTGATGACAAGAATTCTGGAGCATTGTGATGACACGGTCATGGAACATTTTGATGACAAGAATAATGGAGCATTGTGATGACACGGTCAAGTAACATTGTGATGACAAAAATCTGGAGCATTGTGATGACAAGGGCCATGGAGCATTGTGATTACACGGTCATGGAACATTGTGATGACAAGAATTCTGGAGCATTGTGATGACAAGGGCCATGGAGCATTGTGATGACACGGTCATGGAACATTTTGATGACAAGAATTCTGGAGCATTGTGATGACAAGGGCCATGGTGCATTGTGATGACACGGTCATGGAACTTTGTGATGACAAGCAATCTGGAACATTGTGATGACCAGGGCCATGGAGCATTGTGATGAAACGGTCATGGAACATTGTGATGACAAGAATTCTGGAGCATTGTGATGACACGGTCATGGAACATTTTGATGACAAGAATTATGGAGCATTGTGATGACACGGTCATGGAACATTGTGATGACAAGAATTCTGGAGCATTGTGATGACAAGGTCCATGGAGCATTGTGATGACACGATCATGGAATATTGTGATGACAAGAATTCTGGAGCATTGTGATGACAAGGGCCATGGAGAATTGTGATGACATGATCATGGAACATTGTGATGACAAGAATTCTGGAGCATTGTGATGACACGGTCATGGAACATTGAGATGACAAGAATTATGGAGCATTGTGATGACACGGTCATGGAACATTGTGATGACAAGAATTCTGGAGCATTGTGATGACAAGGGCCATGGAGCATTGTGATGACACGGTCATGGAACATTGTGATGACAAGAATTCTGGAGCATTGTGATGACAAGGGCCATGGTGCATTGTGATGACACGGCCATGGAACTTTGTGATGACAAGCAATCTGGAGCATTGTGATGACCAGGGCCATGGAGCATTGTGATGACACGGTCATGGAACATTGTGATGACAAGAATTCTGGAGCATTGTGATGACAAGATTTCTGGAGCATTGTGATGACACGGTCATGGAACATTGTGATGACAAGAATTCTGGAGCATTGTGATGACACGGTCATGGAACATTTTGATGACAAGAATTATGGAGCATTTTGATGACACGGTCATGGAACATTGTGATGACAAGAAATCTGGAGCATTGTGATGACAAGGGCCATCGAGCATTGTGATGACACGGTCATGGAACATTGTGATGACAAGAATTCTGGAGAATTGTGATGACAAGGGCCATGGAGCATTGTGATGACACGGTCATGGAACATTGTAATGACAAGAATTCTGGAGCATTGTGATGACAAGGGCCATGGTGCATTGTGATGACACGGTCATGGAACTTTGTGATGACAAGCAATCTGGAGCATTGTGATGACCAGGGCGATGGAGCATTGTGATGACACGGTCATGGAACATTGTGATGACAAGAATTCTGGAGCATTGTGATGACACGGTCATGGAACATATTGATGACAAGAATTATGGAGCATTGTGATGACACGGTCATGGAACATTTTGATGACAAGAATTCTGGAGCATTGTGATGACAAGGGCCATGGAGCATTGTGATGACACGGTCATGGAACATTGTGATGACAAGAATTCTGGAGCATTGTGATGACAAGGGCCATGGTGCATTGTGATGACGCGGTCATGGAACTTTGTGATGACAAGCAATCTGGAGCTTTGTGATGACCAGGGCCATGGAGCATTGTGATGACACGGTCATGGAACATTGTGATGACAAGAATTCTGGAGCATTGTGATGACAAGGGTCATGGAGCATTGTGATGACACGGTCATGGAACATTGTGATGACAAGAATTCTGGAGCAATGTGATGACAAGGGCCATGCAGCTTTGTGATGACAAGTGTCATGGAGCATTGTAAGGAGAGGTTTCATTGTGCACCTTGATGACAAGGGCGATGGAGTATTGTGATGAACCTGGTCCTGGAGCATTGTGATAACAAAAGCCATTGAGCATTGTGATGACAGGCATCATGGAGCATTGTTAAGAAAGGGGTCATGGGAAATTGTAATGACAATAGAGAAATGTGATGAAAATGGTCAGCAAGCAAAGTGATTAAAGTGGTCATTTAGAATTGTCATGAAAATCTATATAGAGCATTGTGATGGCAAAGGTCATGGAGAACTGTGATGACCAGGGTCATGTAGCATTGTGATGACACGGTCATGGAACATTGTGATGACAAGAATTATGGAGCATTGTGATGCCACGATCATGGAACATTGTGATGACAAGAATTCTGGAGCATTGTGATGACAAGGGCCATGGAGCATTGTGATGACACGGTCATGGAACATTGTGATGACAAGAATTCTGGAGCATTGTGATGACACGGTCAGGGAACATTGTGATGACAAGAATTATGGAGCATTGTGATGACACGGTCATGGAACATTGTGATGACAAGAATTCTGGAGCATTATGGTGACAAGGGCCATGGAGCATTGTGATGACACGGTCATGGAACATTGTGATGAAAAGAATTCTCGAGCATTGTGATGACAAGGGCCATGGTGCATTGTGATGACACGGTCATGGAACATTGTGATGACAAGAATTCTGGAGCATTGTGATGACAAGGGCCATGGAGAATTGTGATGATATGGTCATGGAAAATTGTGATGACAAGAATTCTGGAGCATTGTGATTACATGTGTCATGGAGAATTGTAATGAAACTTTTCATTGTGCACCGTGATGATAAGGGAGATGGAGTAATGTGATGAAACTGGTCCTGGAGAATTGTAATAACAAAAGCCATTGAGCATTCTGATGACAGGCATCATGGAGCATTGTGAAGAAAGGGGTCATGGGGAATTGTAATGACAATAGAGAAATGTGATGAAAATGGTCAGCAAGCAAAGTGATTAAAGTGGTCATTTAGAATTCTCATGAAAAACTATATAGAGCATTGTGATGACAAAGGTCATGGAGAACCGTGATGACCAGGGTCATGTAGCATTGTGATGACACGGTCATGGAACATTGTGATGACAAGAATTATGGAGCATTGTGATGACAAGGGCCATGGAGAATTGTGATGACATGATCATGGAACATTGTGATGACAAGAATTCTGGAGCATTGTGATGACACGGTCATGGAACATTGTGATGACAAGAATTATGGAGCATTGTGATGACACGGTCATGGAACATTGTGATGACAAGAATTCTGGAGCATTGTGATGACAAGGGCCATGGAGCATTGTGATGACATGGTCATGGAACATTGTGATGACAAGAATTCTGGAGCATTGTGATGACATGGTCATGGAACATTGTGATGACAAGAATTCTGGAGCATTGTGATGACACGGTCATGGAACATTGTGATGACAAGAATTATGGAGCATTGTGATTACACGGTCATGGAACATTGTGATGACAAGAATTCTGGAGCATTGTGATGACACGGTCATGGAACATTGTGATGAAAAGGGCCATGGAGCATTGTGATGACACGGTCATGGAACATTGTGATGACAAGAATTCTGGAGCATTGTGATGACAAGGGCCATGATGCATTGTGATGACATGGCCATGGAACTTTGTGATGACAAGCAACCTGGAGCATTGTGATGACCAGGGCCATGGAGCATTGTGATGACACGGTCATGGAACATAGTGATGACAAGAATTCTGGAGCATTGTGATGACACGATCATGGAACATTTTGATGACAAGAATTATGGAACATTGTGATGACACGGTCATGGAACATTGTGATGACAAGAATTCTGGAGAATTGTGATGACAAGGGCCATGGAGCATTGTGATGACACGGTCATGGAACATTGTGATGACAAGAATTCTGGAGCATTGTGATGAGAAGGTCCATGGAGCATTGTGATGACACGGTCATGGAATATTGTGATGACAAGAATTCTGGAGCATTGTGATGACAAGGGCCATGGAGCATTGTGATGACACGGACATGGAACATTGTGATGACAAGAATTCTGGAGCATTGTGATGACAAGGGCCATGGAGAATTGTGATGACATGATCATGGAACATTGTGATGACAAGAATTCTGGAGCATTGTGATGACACGGTCATGGAACATTGTGATGACAAGAATTATGGAGCATTGTGATGACACGGTCATGGAACATTGTGATGACAAGAATTCTGGAGCATTGTGATGACAAGGGCCATGGAGCATTGTGATGACATGGTCATGGAACATTGTGATGACAAGAATTCTGGAGCATTGTGATGACATGGTCATGGAACATTGTGATGACAAGAATTATGGAGCATTGTGATGACACGGTCATGGAACATTGTGATGACAAGAATTATGGAGCATTGTGATGACACGGTCATGGAACATTGTGATGACAAGAATTCTGGCCATTGTGATGACAAGGGCCATGGAGCATTGTGATGACACGGTCATGGAACATTGTGATGACAAGGGCCATGGAGCATTGTGATGACACGGTCATGGAACATTGTGATGACAAGAATTCTGGAGCATTGTGATGACAAGATTTCTGGAGCATTGTGATGACACGGTCATGGAACATTGTGATGACAAGAATTCTGGAGCATTGTGATGACACGGTCATGGAACATTTTGATGACAAGAATTATGGAGCATTTTGATGACACGGTCATGGAATATTGTGATGACAAGAAATCTGGAGCATTGTGATGACAAGGGCCATCGAGCATTGTGATGACACGGTCATGGAACATTGTGATGACAAAAATTCTGGAGCATTGTGATGACAAGGGCCATGGAGCATTGTGATGACATGGTCATGGAACATTGTGATGACAAGAATTCTGGAGCATTGTGATGACATGGTCATGGAACATTGTGATGACAAGAATTCTGGAGCATTGTGATGACATGGTCATGGAACATTGTGATGACAAGAATTATGGAGCATTGTGATGACACGGTCATGGAACATTGTGATGACAAGAATTATGGAGCATTGTGATGACACGGTCATGGAACATTGTGATGACAAGAATTCTGGAGCATTGTGATGAGAAGGTCCATGGAGCATTGTGATGACACGGTCATGGAATATTGTGATGACAAGAATTCTGGAGCATTGTGATGACAAGGGCCATGGAGCATTGTGATGACACGGACATGGAACATTGTGATGACAAGAATTCTGGAGCATTGTGATGACAAGGGCCATGGAGAATTGTGATGACATGATCATGGAACATTGTGATGACAAGAATTCTGGAGCATTGTGATGACACGGTCATGGAACATTGTGATGACAAGAATTATGGAGCATTGTGATGACACGGTCATGGAACATTGTGATGACAAGAATTCTGGAGCATTGTGATGACAAGGGCCATGGAGCATTGTGATGACATGGTCATGGAACATTGTGATGACAAGAATTCTGGAGCATTGTGATGACATGGTCATGGAACATTGTGATGACAAGAATTATGGAGCATTGTGATGACACGGTCATGGAACATTGTGATGACAAGAATTATGGAGCATTGTGATGACACGGTCATGGAACATTGTGATGACAAGAATTCTGGAGCATTGTGATGACAAGGGCCATGGAGCATTGTGATGACACGGTCATGGAACATTGTGATGACAAGGGCCATGGAGCATTGTGATGACACGGTCATGGAACATTGTGATGACAAGAATTCTGGAGCATTGTGATGACAAGATTTCTGGAGCATTGTGATGACACGGTCATGGAACATTGTGATGACAAGAATTCTGGAGCATTGTGATGACACGGTCATGGAACATTTTGATGACAAGAATTATGGAGCATTTTGATGACACGGTCATGGAACATTGTGATGACAAGCAATCTGGAGCATTGTGATGACCAGAGCCATGGAGCATTGTGATGACACGGTCATGGAACATTGTGATGACAAGAATTCTGGAGCATTGTGATGACAAGAATTCTGGAGCATTGTGATGACACGGTCATGGAACATTTTGATGACAAGAATAATGGAGCATTGTGATGACACGGTCAAGGAACATTGTGATGACAAAAATCTGGAGCATTGTGATGACAAGGGCCATGGAGCATTGTGATTACACGGTCATGGAACATTGTGATGACAAGAATTCTGGAGCATTGTGATGACAAGGGCCATGGAGCATTGTGATGACACGGTCATGGAACATTTTGATGACAAGAATTCTGGAGCATTGTGATGACAAGGGCCATGGTGCATTGTGATGACACGGTCATGGAACTTTGTGATGACAAGCAATCTGGAGCATTGTGATGACCAGGGCCATGGAGCATTGTGATGAAACGGTCATGGAACATTGTGATGACAAGAATTCTGGAGCATTGTGATGACAAGAATTCTGGAGCATTGTGATGACACGGTCATGGAACATTTTGATGACAAGAATAATGGAGCATTGTGATGACACGGTCAAGGAACATTGTGATGACAAAAATCTGGAGCATTGTGATGACAAGGGCCATGGAGCATTGTGATTACACGGTCATGGAACATTGTGATGACAAGAATTCTGGAGCATTGTGATGACAAGGGCCATGGAGCATTGTGATGACACGGTCATGGAACATTTTGATGACAAGAATTCTGGAGCATTGTGATGACAAGGGCCATGGTGCATTGTGATGACACGGTCATGGAACTTTGTGATGACAAGCAATCTGGAGCATTGTGATGACCAGGGCCATGGAGCATTGTGATGAAACGGTCATGGAACATTGTGATGACAAGAATTCTGGAACATTGTGATGACAAGAATTCTGGAGCATTGTGATGACAAGAATTCTGGAGCATTGTGATGACACGGTCATGGAACATTGTGATGACAAGAATAATGGAGCATTGTGATGACACGGTCAAGGAACATTGTGATGACAAAAATCTGGAGCATTGTGATGACAAGGGCCATGGAGCATTGTGATTACACGGTCATGGAACATTGTGATGACAAGAATTCTGGAGCATTGTGATGACAAGGGCCATGGAGCATTGTGATGACACGGTCATGGAACATTTTGATGACAAGAATTCTGGAGCATTGTGATGACAAAGGCCATGGTGCATTGTGATGACACGGTCATGGAACTTTGTGATGACAAGCAATCTGGAGCATTGTGATGACCAGGGCCATGGAGCATTGTGATGAAACGGTCATGGAACATTGTGATGACAAGAATTCTGGAGCATTGTGATGACACGGTCATGGAACATTTTGATGACAAGAATTATGGAGCATTGTGATGACACGGTCATGGAACATTGTGATGACAAGAATTCTGGAGCATTGTGATGACAAGGTCCATGGAGCATTGTGATGACACGATCATGGAATATTGTGATGACAAGAATTCTGGAGCATTGTGATGACAAGGGCCATGGAGAATTGTGATGACATGATCATGGAACATTGTGATGACAAGAATTCTGGAGCATTGTGATGACACGGTCATGGAACATTGTGATGACAAGAATTATGGAGCATTGTGATGACACGGTCATGGAACATTGTGATGACAAGAATTCTGGAGCATTGTGATGACACGGTCATGGAACATTGTGATGACAAGAATTATGGAGCATTGTGATGACACGGTTATGGAACATTGTGATGACAAGAATTCTGGAGCATTGTGATGACAAGGGCCATGGAGCATTGTGATGACACGGTCATGGAACATTGTGATGACAAGGGCCATGGAGCATTGTGATGACACGGTCATGGAACATTGTGATGACAAGAATTCTGGAGCATTGTGATGAAACGGTCATGGAACATTGTGATGACAAGAATTCTGGAGCATTGTGATGACAAGGGCCATGGTGCATTGTGATGACACGGCCATGGAACTTTGTGATGACAAGCAGTCTGGAGCATTGTGATGACCAGGGCCATGGAGCATTGTGATGACACGGTCATGGAACATTTTGATGACAATAATTCTGGAGCATTGTGATGACAAGAATTCTGGAGCATTGTGATGACACGGTCATGGAACATTTTGATGACAAGAATTATGGAGCATTGTGATGACACGGTCAAGGAACATTGTGATGACAAAAATCTGGAGCATTGTGATGACAAGGGCCATGGAGCATTGTGATTACACGGTCATGGAACATTGTGATGACAAGAATTCTGGAGCATTGTGATGACAAGGGCCATGGAGCATTGTGATGACACGGTCATGGAACATTTTGATGACAAGAATTCTGGAGCATTGTGATGACAAGGGCCATGGTGCATTGTGATGACACGGTCATGGAACTTTGTGATGACAAGCAATCTGGAGCATTGTGATGACCAGGGCCATGGAGCATTGTGATGACACGGTCATGGAACATTGTGATGACAAGAATTCTGGAGCATTGTGATGACACGGTCATGGAACATTTTGATGACAAGAATTATGGAGCATTGTGATGACACGGTCATGGAATATTGTGATGACAAGAATTCTGGAGCATTGTGATGACAAGGGCCATGGAGCATTGTGATGACACGGTCATGGAACATTGTGATGACAAGAATTCTGGAGCATTGTGATGAGAAGGTCCATGGAGCATTGAGATGACACGGTCATGGAATATTGTGATGACAAGAATTCTGGAGCATTGTGATGACAAGGGCCATGGAGCATTGTGATGACTCGGACATGGAACATTGTGATGACAAGAATTCTGGAGCATTGTGATGACAAGGGCCATGGAGAATTGTGATGACATAATCATGGAACATTGTGATGACAAGAATTCTGGAGCATTGTGATGACACGGTCATGGAACATTGTGATGACAAGAATTATGGAGCATTGTGATGACACGGTCATGGAACATTTTGATGACAAGGGCCATGGAGCATTGTGATGACACGGTCATGGAACATTGTGATGACAAGAATTATGGAGCATTGTGATGACAAGGGCCATGGTGCATTGTGATGACACGGCCATGGAACTTTGTGATGACAAGCAATCTGGAGCATTGTGATGACCAGGGCCATGGAGCATTGTGATGACATGGTCATGGAACATTGTGATGACAAGAATTCTGGAGCATTGTGATGACATGGTCATGGAACATTGTGATGACAAGAATTCTGGAGCATTGTGATGACACGGTCATGGAACATTGTGATGACAAGAATTATGGAGCATTGTGATGACACGGTCATGGAACATTGTGATGACAAGAATTCTGGAGCATTGTGATGAGAAGGTCCATGGAGCATTGTGATGACACGGTCATGGAATATTGTGATGACAAGAATTCTGGAGCATTGTGATGACAAGGGCCATGGAGCATTGTGATGACACGGACATGGAACATTGTGATGACAAGAATTCTGGAGCATTGTGATGACAAGGGCCATGGAGAATTGTGATGACATGATCATGGAACATTGTGATGACAAGAATTCTGGAGCATTGTGATGACACGGTCATGGAACATTGTGATGACAAGAATTATGGAGCATTGTGATGACACGGTCATGGAACATTGTGATGACAAGAATTCTGGAGCATTGTGATGACAAGGGCCATGGAGCATTGTGATGACATGGTCGTGGAACATTGTGATGACAAGAATTCTGGAGCATTGTGATGACATGGTCATGGAACATTGTGATGACAAGAATTATGGAGCATTGTGATGACACGGTCATGGAACATTGTGATGACAAGAATTGTGGAGCATTGTGATGACACGGTCATGGAACATTGTGATGACAAGAATTCTGGAGCATTGTGATGACAAGGGCCATGGAGCATTGTGATGACACGGTCATGGAACATTGTGATGACAAGGGCCATGGAGCATTGTGATGACACGGTCATGGAACATTGTGATGACAAGAATTCTGGAGCATTGTGATGACAAGATTTCTGGAGCATTGTGATGACACGGTCATGGAACATTGTGATGACAAGAATTCTGGAGCATTGTGATGACACGGTCATGGAACATTTTGATGACAAGAATTATGGAGCATTTTGATGACACGGTCATGGAACATTGTGATGACAAGAAATCTGGAGCATTGTGATGACAAGGGCCATCGAGCATTGTGATGACACGTTCATGGAACATTGTGATGACAAAAATTCTGGAGCATTGTGATGACAAGGGCCATGGAGCATTGTGATGACATGGTCATGGAACATTGTGATGACAAGAATTCTGGAGCATTGTGATGACATGGTCATGGAACATTGTGATGACAAGAATTATGGAGCATTGTGATGAAACGGTCATGGAACATTGTGATGACAAGAATTATGGAGCATTGTGATGACACGGTCATGGAACATTGTGATGACAAGAATTCTGGAGCATTATGATGACAAGGGCCATGGAGCATTGTGATGACACGGTCATGGAACATTGTGATGACAAGGGCCATGGAGCATTGTGATGACACGGTCATGGAACATTGTGATGACAAGAATTCTGGAGCATTGTGATGACAAGGGCCATGGTGCATTGTGATGACACGGCCATGGAACTTTGTGATGACAAGCAATCTGGAGCATTGTGATGACCAGAGCCATGGAGCATTGTGATGACACGGTCATGGAACATTGTGATGACAAGAATTCTGGAGCATTGTGATGACAAGAATTCTGGAGCATTGTGATGACAAGGGCCATGGTGCATTGTGATGACACGGTCATGGAACTTTGTGATGACAAGCAATCTGGAGCATTGTGATGACCAGGGCCATGGAGCATTGTGATGAAACGGTCATGGAACATTGTGATGACAAGAATTATGGAGCATTGTGATGACACGGTCATGGAACATTGTGATGACAAGAATTCTGGAGCATTGTGATGACACGGTCATGGAACATTGTGATGACAAGAATTATGGAGCATTGTGATGACACGGTTATGGAACATTGTGATGACAAGAATTCTGGAGCATTGTGATGACAAGGGCCATGGAGCATTGTGATGACACGGTCATGGAACATTGTGATGACAAGGGCCATGGAGCATTGTGATGACACGGTCATGGAACATTGTGATGACAAGAATTCTGGAGCATTGTGATGACAAGGGCCATGGTGCATTGTGATGACATGGCCATGGAACTTTGTGATGACAAGCAACCTGGAGCATTGTGATGACCAGGGCCATGGAGCATTGTGATGACACGGTCATGGAACATAGTGATGACAAGAATTCTGGAGCATTGTGATGACATGGTCATGGAACATTGTGATGACAAGAATTATGGAGCATTGTGATGAAACGGTCATGGAACATTGTGATGACAAGAATTCTGGAGCATTGTGATGACAAGGGCCATGGTGCATTGTGATGACACGGCCATGGAACTTTGTGATGACAAGCAGTCTGGAGCATTGTGATGACCAGGGCCATGGAGCATTGTGATGACACGGTCATGGAACATTTTGATGACAATAATTCTGGAGCATTGTGATGACAAGAATTCTGGAGCATTGTGATGACACGGTCATGGAACATTTTGATGACAAGAATTATGGAGCATTGTGATGACACGGTCAAGGAACATTGTGATGACAAAAATCTGGAGCATTGTGATGACAAGGGCCATGGAGCATTGTGATTACACGGTCATGGAACATTGTGATGACAAGAATTCTGGAGCATTGTGATGACAAGGGCCATGGAGCATTGTGATGACACGGTCATGGAACATTTTGATGACAAGAATTCTGGAGCATTGTGATGACAAGGGCCATGGTGCATTGTGATGACACGGTCATGGAACTTTGTGATGACAAGCAATCTGGAGCATTGTGATGACCAGGGCCATGGAGCATTGTGATGACACGGTCATGGAACATTGTGATGACAAGAATTCTGGAGCATTGTGATGACACGGTCATGGAACATTTTGATGACAAGAATTATGGAGCATTGTGATGACACGGTCATGGAATATTGTGATGACAAGAATTCTGGAGCATTGTGATGACAAGGGACATGGAGCATTGTGATGACACGGTCATGGAACATTGTGATGACAAGAATTCTGGAGCATTGTGATGAGAAGGTCCATGGAGCATTGAGATGACACGGTCATGGAATATTGTGATGACAAGAATTCTGGAGCATTGTGATGACAAGGGCCATGGAGCATTGTGATGACTCGGACATGGAACATTGTGATGACAAGAATTCTGGAGCATTGTGATGACAAGGGCCATGGAGAATTGTGATGACATAATCATGGAACATTGTGATGACAAGAATTCTGGAGCATTGTGATGACACGGTCATGGAACATTGTGATGACAAGAATTATGGAGCATTGTGATGACACGGTCATGGAACATTTTGATCACAAGG
The DNA here is from genome assembly GCF_949987535.1 of Balaenoptera acutorostrata. Taxonomy (NCBI): domain Eukaryota; kingdom Metazoa; phylum Chordata; class Mammalia; order Artiodactyla; family Balaenopteridae; genus Balaenoptera; species Balaenoptera acutorostrata. The sequence continues at coordinate 124,050 of NW_026645853.1, read as the reverse complement.
GCCATGGAGCATTGTGATGACACGGTCATGGAACATTGTGATGACAAGAATTATGGAGCATTGTGATGACAAGGGCCATGGTGCATTGTGATGACACGGCCATGGAACTTTGTGATGACAAGCAATCTGGAGCATTGTGATGACCAGGGCCATGGAGCATTGTGATGACAAGAATTCTGGAGCATTGTGATGACAAGATTTCTGGAGCATTGTGATGACACGGTCATGGAACATTGTGATGACAAGAATTCTGGAGCATTGTGATGACACGGTCATGGAACATTTTGATGACAAGAATTATGGAGCATTTTGATGACACGGTCATGGAACATTGTGATGACAAGAATTCTGGAGAATTGTGATGACAAGGGCAATGGAGCATTGTGATGACACGGTCATGGAACATTGTAATGACAAGAATTCTGGAGCATTGTGATGACAAGGGCCATGGTGCATTGTGATGACACGGTCATGGAACTTTGTGATGACAAGCAATCTGGAGCATTGTGATGACCAGGGCGATGGAGCATTGTGATGACACGGTCATGGAACATTGTGATGACAAGAATTCTGGAGCATTGTGATGACACGGTCATGGAACATATTGATGACAAGAATTATGGAGCATTGTGATGACACGGTCATGGAACATTGTGATGACAAGAATTCTGGAGCATTGTGATGACAAGGGCCATGGAGCATTGTGATGACACGGTCATGGAACATTGTGATGACAAGAATTCTGGAGCATTGTGATGACAAGGGCCATGGTGCATTGTGATGATGCGGTCATGGAACTTTGTGATGACAAGCAATCTGGAGCTTTGTGATGACCAGGGCCATGGAGCATTGTGATGACACGGTCATGGAACATTGTGATGACAAGAATTCTGGAGCATTGTGATGACAAGGGTCATGGAGCATTGTGATGACACGGTCATGGAACATTGTGATGACAAGAATTCTGGAGCAATGTGATGACAAGGGCCATGGAGCTTTGTGATGACAAGTGTCATGGAGCATTGTAAGGAGAGGTTTCATTGTGCACCTTGATGCCAAGGGCGATGGAGTATTGTGATGAACCTGGTCCTGGAGCATTGTGATAACAAAAGCCATTGAGCATTGTGATGACAGGCATCATGGAGCACTGTTAAGAAAGGGGTCATGGGAAATTGTAATGACAATAGAGAAATGTGATGAAAATGGTCAGCAAGCAAAGTGATTAAAGTGGTCATTTAGAATTGTCATGAAAATCTATATAGAGCATTGTGATGGCAAAGGTCATGGAGAACTGTGATGACCAGGGTCATGTAGCATTGTGATGACACGGTCATGGAACATTGTGATGACAAGAATTCTGGAGCATTGTGATGACAAGGGCCATGGAGCATTGTGATGACACGGTCATGGAACATTGTGATGACAAGAATTCTGGAGCATTGTGATGACACGGTCAGGGAACATTGTGATGACAAGAATTATGGAGCATTGTGATGACACGGTCATGGAACATTGTGATGACAAGAATTCTGGAGCATTATGGTGACAAGGGCCATGGAGCATTGTGATGACACGGTCATGGAACATTGTGATGAAAAGAATTCTCGAGCATTGTGATGACAAGGGCCATGGTGCATTGTGATGACACGGTCATGGAACATTGTGATGACAAGAATTCTGGAGCATTGTGATGACAAGGGCCATGGAGAATTGTGATGATATGGTCATGGAAAATTGTGATGACAAGAATTCTGGAGCATTGTGATTACATGTGTCATGGAGAATTGTAATGAAACTTTTCATTGTGCACCGTGATGATAAGGGAGATGGAGTAATGTGATGAAACTGGTCCTGGAGAATTGTAATAACAAAAGCCATTGAGCATTCTGATGACAGGCATCATGGAGCATTGTGAAGAAAGGGGTCATGGGGAATTGTAATGACAATAGAGAAATGTGATGAAAATGGTCAGCAAGCAAAGTGATTAAAGTGGTCATTTAGAATTCTCATGAAAAACTATATAGAGCATTGTGATGACAAAGGTTATGGAGAACCGTGATGACCAGGGTCATGTAGCATTGTGATGACACGGTCATGGAACATTGTGATGACAAGAATTATGGAGCATTGTGATGACAAGGGCCATGGAGAATTGTGATGACATGATCATGGAACATTGTGATGACAAGAATTCTGGAGCATTGTGATGACACGGTCATGGAACATTGTGATGACAAGAATTATGGAGCATTGTGATGACACGGTCATGGAACATTGTGATGACAAGAATTCTGGAGCATTGTGATGACAAGGGCCATGGAGCATTGTGATGACATGGTCATGGAACATTGTGATGACAAGAATTCTGGAGCATTGTGATGACATGGTCATGGAACATTGTGATGACAAGAATTATGGAGCATTGTGATGACACGGTCATGGAACATTGTGATGACAAGAATTATGGAGCATTGTGATGACACGGTCATGGAACATTGTGATGACAAGAATTCTGGAGCATTGTGATGACAAGGGCCATGGAGCATTGTGATGACACGGTCATGGAACATTGTGATGAAAAGGGCCATGGAGCATTGTGATGACACGGTCATGGAACATTGTGATGACAAGAATTCTGGAGCATTGTGATGACAAGGGCCATGATGCATTGTGATGACATGGCCATGGAACTTTGTGATGACAAGCAACCTGGAGCATTGTGATGACCAGGGCCATGGAGCATTGTGATGACACGGTCATGGAACATAGTGATGACAAGAATTCTGGAGCATTGTGATGACACGGTCATGGAACATTTTGATGACAAGAATTATGGAGCATTGTGATGACACGGTCATGGAACATTGTGATGACAAGAATTCTGGAGAATTGTGATGACAAGGGCCATGGAGCATTGTGATGACACGGTCATGGAACATTGTGATGACAAGAATTATGGAGCATTGTGATGACAAGGGCCATGGTGCATTGTGATGACACGGCCATGGAACTTTGTGATGACAAGCAATCTGGAGCATTGTGATGACCAGGGCCATGGAGCATTGTGATGACATGGTCATGGAACATTGTGATGACAAGAATTCTGGAGCATTGTGATGACATGGTCATGGAACATTGTGATGACAAGAATTCTGGAGCATTGTGATGACACGGTCATGGAACATTGTGATGACAAGAATTATGGAGCATTGTGATGACACGGTCATGGAACATTGTGATGACAAGAATTCTGGAGCATTGTGATGAGAAGGTCCATGGAGCATTGTGATGACACGGTCATGGAATATTGTGATGACAAGAATTCTGGAGCATTGTGATGACAAGGGCCATGGAGCATTGTGATGACACGGACATGGAACATTGTGATGACAAGAATTCTGGAGCATTGTGATGACAAGGGCCATGGAGAATTGTGATGACATGATCATGGAACATTGTGATGACAAGAATTCTGGAGCATTGTGATGACACGGTCATGGAACATTGTGATGACAAGAATTATGGAGCATTGTGATGACACGGTCATGGAACATTGTGATGACAAGAATTCTGGAGCATTGTGATGACAAGGGCCATGGAGCATTGTGATGACATGGTCGTGGAACATTGTGATGACAAGAATTCTGGAGCATTGTGATGACATGGTCATGGAACATTGTGATGACAAGAATTATGGAGCATTGTGATGACACGGTCATGGAACATTGTGATGACAAGAATTGTGGAGCATTGTGATGACACGGTCATGGAACATTGTGATGACAAGAATTCTGGAGCATTGTGATGACAAGGGCCATGGAGCATTGTGATGACACGGTCATGGAACATTGTGATGACAAGGGCCATGGAGCATTGTGATGACACGGTCATGGAACATTGTGATGACAAGAATTCTGGAGCATTGTGATGACAAGATTTCTGGAGCATTGTGATGACACGGTCATGGAACATTGTGATGACAAGAATTCTGGAGCATTGTGATGACACGGTCATGGAACATTTTGATGACAAGAATTATGGAGCATTTTGATGACACGGTCATGGAACATTGTGATGACAAGAAATCTGGAGCATTGTGATGACAAGGGCCATCGAGCATTGTGATGACACGTTCATGGAACATTGTGATGACAAAAATTCTGGAGCATTGTGATGACAAGGGCCATGGAGCATTGTGATGACATGGTCATGGAACATTGTGATGACAAGAATTCTGGAGCATTGTGATGACATGGTCATGGAACATTGTGATGACAAGAATTATGGAGCATTGTGATGAAACGGTCATGGAACATTGTGATGACAAGAATTATGGAGCATTGTGATGACACGGTCATGGAACATTGTGATGACAAGAATTCTGGAGCATTATGATGACAAGGGCCATGGAGCATTGTGATGACACGGTCATGGAACATTGTGATGACAAGGGCCATGGAGCATTGTGATGACACGGTCATGGAACATTGTGATGACAAGAATTCTGGAGCATTGTGATGACAAGGGCCATGGTGCATTGTGATGACACGGCCATGGAACTTTGTGATGACAAGCAATCTGGAGCATTGTGATGACCAGAGCCATGGAGCATTGTGATGACACGGTCATGGAACATTGTGATGACAAGAATTCTGGAGCATTGTGATGACAAGAATTCTGGAGCATTGTGATGACAAGGGCCATGGTGCATTGTGATGACACGGTCATGGAACTTTGTGATGACAAGCAATCTGGAGCATTGTGATGACCAGGGCCATGGAGCATTGTGATGAAACGGTCATGGAACATTGTGATGACAAGAATTATGGAGCATTGTGATGACACGGTCATGGAACATTGTGATGACAAGAATTCTGGAGCATTGTGATGACACGGTCATGGAACATTGTGATGACAAGAATTATGGAGCATTGTGATGACACGGTTATGGAACATTGTGATGACAAGAATTCTGGAGCATTGTGATGACAAGGGCCATGGAGCATTGTGATGACACGGTCATGGAACATTGTGATGACAAGGGCCATGGAGCATTGTGATGACACGGTCATGGAACATTGTGATGACAAGAATTCTGGAGCATTGTGATGACAAGGGCCATGGTGCATTGTGATGACATGGCCATGGAACTTTGTGATGACAAGCAACCTGGAGCATTGTGATGACCAGGGCCATGGAGCATTGTGATGACACGGTCATGGAACATAGTGATGACAAGAATTCTGGAGCATTGTGATGACATGGTCATGGAACATTGTGATGACAAGAATTATGGAGCATTGTGATGAAACGGTCATGGAACATTGTGATGACAAGAATTCTGGAGCATTGTGATGACAAGGGCCATGGTGCATTGTGATGACACGGCCATGGAACTTTGTGATGACAAGCAGTCTGGAGCATTGTGATGACCAGGGCCATGGAGCATTGTGATGACACGGTCATGGAACATTTTGATGACAATAATTCTGGAGCATTGTGATGACAAGAATTCTGGAGCATTGTGATGACACGGTCATGGAACATTTTGATGACAAGAATTATGGAGCATTGTGATGACACGGTCAAGGAACATTGTGATGACAAAAATCTGGAGCATTGTGATGACAAGGGCCATGGAGCATTGTGATTACACGGTCATGGAACATTGTGATGACAAGAATTCTGGAGCATTGTGATGACAAGGGCCATGGAGCATTGTGATGACACGGTCATGGAACATTTTGATGACAAGAATTCTGGAGCATTGTGATGACAAGGGCCATGGTGCATTGTGATGACACGGTCATGGAACTTTGTGATGACAAGCAATCTGGAGCATTGTGATGACCAGGGCCATGGAGCATTGTGATGACACGGTCATGGAACATTGTGATGACAAGAATTCTGGAGCATTGTGATGACACGGTCATGGAACATTTTGATGACAAGAATTATGGAGCATTGTGATGACACGGTCATGGAATATTGTGATGACAAGAATTCTGGAGCATTGTGATGACAAGGGCCATGGAGCATTGTGATGACACGGTCATGGAACATTGTGATGACAAGAATTCTGGAGCATTGTGATGAGAAGGTCCATGGAGCATTGAGATGACACGGTCATGGAATATTGTGATGACAAGAATTCTGGAGCATTGTGATGACAAGGGCCATGGAGCATTGTGATGACTCGGACATGGAACATTGTGATGACAAGAATTCTGGAGCATTGTGATGACAAGGGCCATGGAGAATTGTGATGACATAATCATGGAACATTGTGATGACAAGAATTCTGGAGCATTGTGATGACACGGTCATGGAACATTGTGATGACAAGAATTATGGAGCATTGTGATGACACGGTCATGGAACATTTTGATCACAAGGGCCATGGAGCATTGTGATGACACGGTCATGGAACATTGTGATGACAAGAATTATGGAGCATTGTGATGACAAGGGCCATGGTGCATTGTGATGACACGGCCATGGAACTTTGTGATGACAAGCAATCTGGAGCATTGTGATGACCAGGGCCATGGAGCATTGTGATGACAAGAATTCTGGAGCATTGTGATGACAAGATTTCTGGAGCATTGTGATGACACGGTCATGGAACATTGTGATGACAAGAATTCTGGAGCATTGTGATGACACGGTCATGGAACATTTTGATGACAAGAATTATGGAGCATTTTGATGACACGGTCATGGAACATTGTGATGACAAGAATTCTGGAGAATTGTGATGACAAGGGCAATGGAGCATTGTGATGACACGGTCATGGAACATTGTAATGACAAGAATTCTGGAGCATTGTGATGACAAGGGCCATGGTGCATTGTGATGACACGGTCATGGAACTTTGTGATGACAAGCAATCTGGAGCATTGTGATGACCAGGGCGATGGAGCATTGTGATGACACGGTCATGGAACATTGTGATGACAAGAATTCTGGAGCATTGTGATGACACGGTCATGGAACATATTGATGACAAGAATTATGGAGCATTGTGATGACACGGTCATGGAACATTGTGATGACAAGAATTCTGGAGCATTGTGATGACAAGGGCCATGGAGCATTGTGATGACACGGTCATGGAACATTGTGATGACAAGAATTCTGGAGCATTGTGATGACAAGGGCCATGGTGCATTGTGATGATGCGGTCATGGAACTTTGTGATGACAAGCAATCTGGAGCTTTGTGATGACCAGGGCCATGGAGCATTGTGATGACACGGTCATGGAACATTGTGATGACAAGAATTCTGGAGCATTGTGATGACAAGGGTCATGGAGCATTGTGATGACACGGTCATGGAACATTGTGATGACAAGAATTCTGGAGCAATGTGATGACAAGGGCCATGGAGCTTTGTGATGACAAGTGTCATGGAGCATTGTAAGGAGAGGTTTCATTGTGCACCTTGATGCCAAGGGCGATGGAGTATTGTGATGAACCTGGTCCTGGAGCATTGTGATAACAAAAGCCATTGAGCATTGTGATGACAGGCATCATGGAGCACTGTTAAGAAAGGGGTCATGGGAAATTGTAATGACAATAGAGAAATGTGATGAAAATGGTCAGCAAGCAAAGTGATTAAAGTGGTCATTTAGAATTGTCATGAAAATCTATATAGAGCATTGTGATGGCAAAGGTCATGGAGAACTGTGATGACCAGGGTCATGTAGCATTGTGATGACACGGTCATGGAACATTGTGATGACAAGAATTCTGGAGCATTGTGATGACAAGGGCCATGGAGCATTGTGATGACACGGTCATGGAACATTGTGATGACAAGAATTCTGGAGCATTGTGATGACACGGTCAGGGAACATTGTGATGACAAGAATTATGGAGCATTGTGATGACACGGTCATGGAACATTGTGATGACAAGAATTCTGGAGCATTATGGTGACAAGGGCCATGGAGCATTGTGATGACACGGTCATGGAACATTGTGATGAAAAGAATTCTCGAGCATTGTGATGACAAGGGCCATGGTGCATTGTGATGACACGGTCATGGAACATTGTGATGACAAGAATTCTGGAGCATTGTGATGACAAGGGCCATGGAGAATTGTGATGATATGGTCATGGAAAATTGTGATGACAAGAATTCTGGAGCATTGTGATTACATGTGTCATGGAGAATTGTAATGAAACTTTTCATTGTGCACCGTGATGATAAGGGAGATGGAGTAATGTGATGAAACTGGTCCTGGAGAATTGTAATAACAAAAGCCATTGAGCATTCTGATGACAGGCATCATGGAGCATTGTGAAGAAAGGGGTCATGGGGAATTGTAATGACAATAGAGAAATGTGATGAAAATGGTCAGCAAGCAAAGTGATTAAAGTGGTCATTTAGAATTCTCATGAAAAACTATATAGAGCATTGTGATGACAAAGGTTATGGAGAACCGTGATGACCAGGGTCATGTAGCATTGTGATGACACGGTCATGGAACATTGTGATGACAAGAATTATGGAGCATTGTGATGACAAGGGCCATGGAGAATTGTGATGACATGATCATGGAACATTGTGATGACAAGAATTCTGGAGCATTGTGATGACACGGTCATGGAACATTGTGATGACAAGAATTATGGAGCATTGTGATGACACGGTCATGGAACATTGTGATGACAAGAATTCTGGAGCATTGTGATGACAAGGGCCATGGAGCATTGTGATGACATGGTCATGGAACATTGTGATGACAAGAATTCTGGAGCATTGTGATGACATGGTCATGGAACATTGTGATGACAAGAATTATGGAGCATTGTGATGACACGGTCATGGAACATTGTGATGACAAGAATTATGGAGCATTGTGATGACACGGTCATGGAACATTGTGATGACAAGAATTCTGGAGCATTGTGATGACAAGGGCCATGGAGCATTGTGATGACACGGTCATGGAACATTGTGATGAAAAGGGCCATGGAGCATTGTGATGACACGGTCATGGAACATTGTGATGACAAGAATTCTGGAGCATTGTGATGACAAGGGCCATGATGCATTGTGATGACATGGCCATGGAACTTTGTGATGACAAGCAACCTGGAGCATTGTGATGACCAGGGCCATGGAGCATTGTGATGACACGGTCATGGAACATAGTGATGACAAGAATTCTGGAGCATTGTGATGACACGGTCATGGAACATTTTGATGACAAGAATTATGGAGCATTGTGATGACACGGTCATGGAACATTGTGATGACAAGAATTCTGGAGAATTGTGATGACAAGGGCCATGGAGCATTGTGATGACACGGTCATGGAACATTGTGATGACAAGAATTATGGAGCATTGTGATGACACGGTCATGGAACATAGTGATGACAAGAATTCTGGAGCATTGTGATGACAAGGGCCATGGAGCATTGTGGTGACATGGTCATGGAACATTGTGATGACAAGAATTATGGAGCATTGTGATGACACGGTCATGGAACATTGTGATGACAAGAATTATGGAGCATTGTGATGACACGGTCATGGAACATTGTGATGACAAGAATTCTGGAGCATTGTGATGACAAGGGCCGTGGAGCATTGTGATGACACGGTCATGGAACATTGTGATGACAAGAATTCTGGAGCATTGTGATGACAAGGGCCATGGTGCATTGTGATGACATGGCCATGGAACTTTGTGATGACAAGCAACCTGGAGCATTGTGATGACCAGGGCCATGGAGCATTGTGATGACACGGTCATGGAACATAGTGATGACAAGAATTCTGGAGCATTGTGATGACATGGTCATGGAACATTGTGATGACAAGAATTATGGAGCATTGTGATGAAACGGTCATGGAACATTGTGATGACAAGAATTCTGGAGCATTGTGATGACAAGGGCCATGGTGCATTGTGATGACACGGCCATGGAACTTTGTGATGACAAGCAGTCTGGAGCATTGTGATGACCAGGGCCATGGAGCATTGTGATGACACGGTCATGGAACATTTTGATGACAATAATTCTGGAGCATTGTGATGACAAGAATTCTGGAGCATTGTGATGACACGGTCATGGAACATTTTGATGACAAGAATTATGGAGCATTGTGATGACACGGTCAAGGAACATTGTGATGACAAAAATCTGGAGCATTGTGATGACAAGGGCCATGGAGCATTTTGATTACACGGTCATGGAACATTGTGATGACAAGAATTCTGGAGCATTGTGATGACAAGGGCCATGGAGCATTGTGATGACACGGTCATGGAACATTTTGATGACAAGAATTCTGGAGCATTGTGATGACAAGGGCCATGGTGCATTGTGATGACACGGTCATGGAACTTTGTGATGACAAGCAATCTGGAGCATTGTGATGACCAGGGCCATGGAGCATTGTGATGACACGGTCATGGAACATTGTGATGACAAGAATTCTGGAGCATTGTGATGACACGGTCATGGAACATTTTGATGACAAGAATTATGGAGCATTGTGATGACACGGTCATGGAATATTGTGATGACAAGAATTCTGGAGCATTGTGATGACAAGGGCCATGGAGCATTGTGATGACACGGTCATGGAACATTGTGATGACAAGAATTCTGGAGCATTGTGATGAGAAGGTCCATGGAGCATTGAGATGACACGGTCATGGAATATTGTGATGACAAGAATTCTGGAGCATTGTGATGACAAGGGCCATGGAGCATTGTGATGACTCGGACATGGAACATTGTGATGACAAGAATTCTGGAGCATTGTGATGACAAGGGCCATGGAGAATTGTGATGACATAATCATGGAACATTGTGATGACAAGAATTCTGGAGCATTGTGATGACACGGTCATGGAACATTGTGATGACAAGAATTATGGAGCATTGTGATGACACGGTCATGGAACATTTTGATCACAAGGGCCATGGAGCATTGTGATGACACGGTCATGGAACATTGTGATGACAAGAATTATGGAGCATTGTGATGACAAGGGCCATGGTGCATTGTGATGACACGGCCATGGAACTTTGTGATGACAAGCAATCTGGAGCATTGTGATGACCAGGGCCATGGAGCATTGTGATGACAAGAATTCTGGAGCATTGTGATGACAAGATTTCTGGAGCATTGTGATGACACGGTCATGGAACATTGTGATGACAAGAATTCTGGAGCATTGTGATGACACGGTCATGGAACATTTTGATGACAAGAATTATGGAGCATTTTGATGACACGGTCATGGAACATTGTGATGACAAGAATTCTGGAGAATTGTGATGACAAGGGCAATGGAGCATTGTGATGACACGGTCATGGAACATTGTAATGACAAGAATTCTGGAGCATTGTGATGACAAGGGCCATGGTGCATTGTGATGACACGGTCATGGAACTTTGTGATGACAAGCAATCTGGAGCATTGTGATGACCAGGGCGATGGAGCATTGTGATGACACGGTCATGGAACATTGTGATGACAAGAATTCTGGAGCATTGTGATGACACGGTCATGGAACATATTGATGACAAGAATTATGGAGCATTGTGATGACACGGTCATGGAACATTGTGATGACAAGAATTCTGGAGCATTGTGATGACAAGGGCCATGGAGCATTGTGATGACACGGTCATGGAACATTGTGATGACAAGAATTCTGGAGCATTGTGATGACAAGGGCCATGGTGCATTGTGATGATGCGGTCATGGAACTTTGTGATGACAAGCAATCTGGAGCTTTGTGATGACCAGGGCCATGGAGCATTGTGATGACACGGTCATGGAACATTGTGATGACAAGAATTCTGGAGCATTGTGATGACAAGGGTCATGGAGCATTGTGATGACACGGTCATGGAACATTGTGATGACAAGAATTCTGGAGCAATGTGATGACAAGGGCCATGGAGCTTTGTGATGACAAGTGTCATGGAGCATTGTAAGGAGAGGTTTCATTGTGCACCTTGATGCCAAGGGCGATGGAGTATTGTGATGAACCTGGTCCTGGAGCATTGTGATAACAAAAGCCATTGAGCATTGTGATGACAGGCATCATGGAGCACTGTTAAGAAAGGGGTCATGGGAAATTGTAATGACAATAGAGAAATGTGATGAAAATGGTCAGCAAGCAAAGTGATTAAAGTGGTCATTTAGAATTGTCATGAAAATCTATATAGAGCATTGTGATGGCAAAGGTCATGGAGAACTGTGATGACCAGGGTCATGTAGCATTGTGATGACACGGTCATGGAACATTGTGATGACAAGAATTCTGGAGCATTGTGATGACAAGGGCCATGGAGCATTGTGATGACACGGTCATGGAACATTGTGATGACAAGAATTCTGGAGCATTGTGATGACACGGTCAGGGAACATTGTGATGACAAGAATTATGGAGCATTGTGATGACACGGTCATGGAACATTGTGATGACAAGAATTCTGGAGCATTATGGTGACAAGGGCCATGGAGCATTGTGATGACACGGTCATGGAACATTGTGATGAAAAGAATTCTCGAGCATTGTGATGACAAGGGCCATGGTGCATTGTGATGACACGGTCATGGAACATTGTGATGACAAGAATTCTGGAGCATTGTGATGACAAGGGCCATGGAGAATTGTGATGATATGGTCATGGAAAATTGTGATGACAAGAATTCTGGAGCATTGTGATTACATGTGTCATGGAGAATTGTAATGAAACTTTTCATTGTGCACCGTGATGATAAGGGAGATGGAGTAATGTGATGAAACTGGTCCTGGAGAATTGTAATAACAAAAGCCATTGAGCATTCTGATGACAGGCATCATGGAGCATTGTGAAGAAAGGGGTCATGGGGAATTGTAATGACAATAGAGAAATGTGATGAAAATGGTCAGCAAGCAAAGTGATTAAAGTGGTCATTTAGAATTCTCATGAAAAACTATATAGAGCATTGTGATGACAAAGGTTATGGAGAACCGTGATGACCAGGGTCATGTAGCATTGTGATGACACGGTCATGGAACATTGTGATGACAAGAATTATGGAGCATTGTGATGACAAGGGCCATGGAGAATTGTGATGACATGATCATGGAACATTGTGATGACAAGAATTCTGGAGCATTGTGATGACACGGTCATGGAACATTGTGATGACAAGAATTATGGAGCATTGTGATGACACGGTCATGGAACATTGTGATGACAAGAATTCTGGAGCATTGTGATGACAAGGGCCATGGAGCATTGTGATGACATGGTCATGGAACATTGTGATGACAAGAATTCTGGAGCATTGTGATGACATGGTCATGGAACATTGTGATGACAAGAATTATGGAGCATTGTGATGACACGGTCATGGAACATTGTGATGACAAGAATTATGGAGCATTGTGATGACACGGTCATGGAACATTGTGATGACAAGAATTCTGGAGCATTGTGATGACAAGGGCCATGGAGCATTGTGATGACACGGTCATGGAACATTGTGATGAAAAGGGCCATGGAGCATTGTGATGACACGGTCATGGAACATTGTGATGACAAGAATTCTGGAGCATTGTGATGACAAGGGCCATGATGCATTGTGATGACATGGCCATGGAACTTTGTGATGACAAGCAACCTGGAGCATTGTGATGACCAGGGCCATGGAGCATTGTGATGACACGGTCATGGAACATAGTGATGACAAGAATTCTGGAGCATTGTGATGACACGGTCATGGAACATTTTGATGACAAGAATTATGGAGCATTGTGATGACACGGTCATGGAACATTGTGATGACAAGAATTCTGGAGAATTGTGATGACAAGGGCCATGGAGCATTGTGATGACACGGTCATGGAACATTGTGATGACAAGAATTCTGGAGCATTGTGATGAGAAGGTCCATGGAGCATTGTGATGACACGGTCATGGAATATTGTGATGACAAGAATTCTGGAGCATTGTGATGACAAGGGCCATGGAGCATTGTGATGACACGGACATGGAACATTGTGATGACAAGAATTCTGGAGCATTGTGATGACAAGGGCCATGGAGAATTGTGATGACATGATCATGGAACATTGTGATGACAAGAATTCTGGAGCATTGTGATGACACGGTCATGGAACATTGTGATGACAAGAATTATGGAGCATTGTGATGACACGGTCATGGATCATTGTGATGACAAGAATTCTGGAGCATTGTGATGACAAGGGCCATGGAGCATTGTGATGACACGGTCATGGAACATTGTGATGACAAGAATTCTGGAGCATTGTGATGAGAAGGTCCATGGAGCATTGTGATGACACGGTCATGGAATATTGTGATGACAAGAATTCTGGAGCATTGTGATGACAAGGGCCATGGAGCATTGTGATGACACGGTCATGGAACATTGTGATGACAAGAATTCTGGAGCATTGTGATGAGAAGGTCCATGGAGCATTGTGATGACACGGTCATGGAATATTGTGATGACAAGAATTCTGGAGCATTGTGATGACAAGGGCCATGGAGCATTGTGATGACACGGACATGGAACATTGTGATGACAAGAATTCTGGAGCATTGTGATGACAAGGGCCATGGAGAATTGTGATGACATGATCATGGAACATTGTGATGACAAGAATTCTGGAGCATTGTGATGACACGGTCATGGAACATTGTGATGACAAGAATTATGGAGCATTGTGATGACACGGTCATGGAACATTGTGATGACAAGAATTCTGGAGCATTGTGATGACAAGGGCCATGGAGCATTGTGATGACATGGTCATGGAACATTGTGATGACAAGAATTATGGAGCATTGTGATGACACGGTCATGGAACATTGTGATGACAAGAATTATGTAGCATTGTGATGACACGGTCATGGAACATTGTGATGACAAGAATTCTGGAGCATTGTGATGACAAGGGCCATGGAGCATTGTGATGACACGGTCATGGAACATTGTGATGACAAGGGCCATGGAGCATTGTGATGACACGGTCATGGAACATTGTGATGACAAGAATTCTGGAGCATTGTGATGACAAGATTTCTGGAGCATTGTGATGACACGGTCATGGAACATTATGATGACAAGAATTCTGGAGCATTGTGATGACACGGTCATGGAACATTTTGATGACAAGAATTATGGAGCATTTTGATGACACGGTCATGGAACATTGTGATGACAAGAAATCTGGAGCATTGTGATGACAAGGGCCATCGAGCATTGTGATGACACGGTCATGGAACATTGTGATGACAAAAATTCTGGAGCATTGTGATGACAAGGGCCATGGAGCATTGTGATGACATGGTCATGGAACATTGTGATGACAAGAATTCTGGAGCATTGTGATGACATGGTCATGGAACATTGTGATGACAAGAATTATGGAGCATTGTGATGACACGGTCATGGAACATTGTGATGACAAGAATTATGGAGCATTGTGATGACACGGTCATGGAACATTGTGATGACAAGAATTCTGGAGCATTGTGATGACAAGGGCCATGGAGCATTGTGATGACACGGTCATGGAACATTGTGATGAAAAGGGCCATGGAGCATTGTGATGACACGGTCATGGAACATTGTGATGACAAGAATTCTGGAGCATTGTGATGACAAGGGCCATGATGCATTGTGATGACATGGCCATGGAACTTTGTGATGACAAGCAACCTGGAGCATTGTGATGACCAGGGCCATGGAGCATTGTGATGACACGGTCATGGAACATAGTGATGACAAGAATTCTGGAGCATTGTGATGACACGGTCATGGAACATTTTGATGACAAGAATTATGGAGCATTGTGATGACACGGTCATGGAACATTGTGATGACAAGAATTCTGGAGAATTGTGATGACAAGGGCCATGGAGCATTGTGATGACACGGTCATGGAACATTGTGATGACAAGAATTCTGGAGCATTGTGATGAGAAGGTCCATGGAGCATTGTGATGACACGGTCATGGAATATTGTGATGAAAAGGATTCTGGAGCATTGTGATGACAAGGGCCATGGAGCATTGTGATGACACGGACATGGAACATTGTGATGACAAGAATTCTGGAGCATTGTGATGACATGATCATGGAACATTGTGATGACAAGAATTCTGGAGCATTGTGATGACACGGTCATGGAACATTGTGATGACAAGAATTATGGAGCATTGTGATGACACGGTCATGGAACATTGTGATGACAAGAATTCTGGAGCATTGTGATGACAAGGGCCATGGAGCATTGTGATGACATGGTCATGGAACATTGTGATGACAAGAATTCTGGAGCATTGTGATGACATGGTCATGGAACATTGTGATGACAAGAATTATGGAGCATTGTGATGACACGGTCATGGAACATTGTGATGACAAGAATTATGGAGCATTGTGATGACACGGTCATGGAACATTGTGATGACAAGAATTCTGGAGCATTGTGATGACAAGGGCCATGGAGCATTGTGATGACACGGTCATGGAACATTGTGATGACAAGGGCCATGGAGCATTGTGATGACACGGTCATGGAACATTGTGATGACAAGAATTCTGGAGCATTGTGATGACAAGATTTCTGGAGCATTGTGATGACACGGTCATGGAACATTGTGATGACAAGAATTCTGGAGCATTGTGATGACACGGTCATGGAACATTTTGATGACAAGAATTTTGGAGCATTTTGATGACACCGTCATGGAACATTGTGATGACAAGAAATCTGGAGCATTGTGATGACAAGGGCCATCGAGCATTGTGATGACACGGTCATGGAACATTGTGATGACAAAAATTCTGGAGCATTGTGATGACAAGGGCCATGGAGCATTGTGATGACATGGTCATGGAACATTGTGATGACAAGAATTCTGGAGCATTGTGATGACATGGTCATGGAACATTGTGATGACAAGAATTATGGAGCATTGTGATGAAACGGTCATGGAACATTGTCATGACAAGAATTATGGAGCATTGTGATGACACGGTCATGGAACATTGTGATGACAAGAATTCTGGAGCATTGTGATGACAAGGGCCATGGAGCATTGTGATGACACGGTCATGGAACATTGTGATGACAAGGGCCATGGAGCATTGTGATGACACGGTCATGGAACATTGTGATGACAAGAATTCTGGAGCATTGTGATGACAAGATTTCTGGAGCATTGTGATGACACGGTCATGGAACATTGTGATGACAAGAATTCTGGAGCATTGTGATGACACGGTCATGGAACATTTTGATGACAAGAATTATGGAGCATTTTGATGACACGGTCATGGAACATTGTGATGACAAGAAATCTGGAGCATTGTGATGACAAGGGCCATCGAGCATTGTGATGACACGGTCATGGAACATTGTGATGACAAAAATTCTGGAGCATTGTGATGACAAGGGCCATGGAGCATTGTGATGACATGGTCATGGAACATTGTGATGACAAGAATTCTGGAGCATTGTGATGACATGGTCATGGAACATTGTGATGACAAGAATTATGGAGCATTGTGATGACACGGTCATGGAACATTGTGATGACAAGAATTATGGAGCATTGTGATGACACGGTCATGGAACATTGTGATGACAAGAATTCTGGAGCATTGTGATGACAAGGGCCATGGAGCATTGTGATGACACGGTCATGGAACATTGTGATGAAAAGGGCCATGGAGCATTGTGATGACACGGTCATGGAACATTGTGATGACAAGAATTCTGGAGCATTGTGATGACAAGGGCCATGATGCATTGTGATGACATGGCCATGGAACTTTGTGATGACAAGCAACCTGGAGCATTGTGATGACCAGGGCCATGGAGCATGGTGATGACACGGTCATGGAACATAGTGATGACAAGAATTCTGGAGCATTGTGATGACACGGTCATGGAAAATTTTAATGACAAGAATTATGGAGGATTGTGATGACACGGTCATGGAACATTGTGATGACAAGAATGCTGGAGAATTGTGATGACAAGGGCCATGGAGCATTGTGATGACACGGTCATGGAACATTGTGATGACAAGAATTCTGGAGCATTGTGATGAGAAGGTCCATGGAGCATTGTGATGACACGGTCATGGAATATTGTGATGACAAGAATTCTGGAGCATTGTGATGACAAGGGCCATGGAGCATTGTGATGACACGGACATGGAACATTGTGATGACAAGAATTCTGGAGCATTGTGATGACAAGGGCCATGGAGAATTGTGATGACATGATCATGGAACATTGTGATGACAAGAATTCTGGAGCATTGTGATGACACGGTCATGGAACATTGTGATGACAAGAATTATGGAGCATTGTGATGACACGGTCATGGAACATTGTGATGACAAGAATTCTGGAGCATTGTGATGACAAGGGCCATGGAGCATTGTGATGACATGGTCATGGAACATTGTGATGACAAGAATTCTGGAGCATTGTGATGACATGGTCATGGAACATTGTGATGACAAGAATTATGGAGCATTGTGATGACACGGTCATGGAACATTGTGATGACAAGAATTATGGAGCATTGTGATGACACGTTCATGGAACATTGTGATGACAAGAATTCTGGAGCATTGTGATGACAAGGGCCATGGAGCATTGTGATGACACGGTCATGGAACATTGTGATGACAAGGGCCATGGAGCATTGTGATGACACGGTCATGGAACATTGTGATGACAAGAATTCTGGAGCATTGTGATGACAAGATTTCTGGAGCATTGTGATGACACGGTCATGGAACATTGTGATGACAAGAATTATGGAGCATTGTGATGACACGGTCATGGAACATTTTGATGACAAGAATTATGGAGCATTTTGATGACACGGTCATGGAACATTGTGATGACAAGAATTATGGAGCATTGTGATGACACGGTCATGGAACATTGTGATGACAAGAATTCTGGAGCATTGTGATGACAAGGGCCATGGAGCATTGTGATGACACGGTCATGGAACATTGTGATGACAAGGGCCATGGAGCATTGTGATGACACGGTCATGGAACATTGTGATGACAAGAATTCTGGAGCATTGTGATGACAAGGGCCATGGAGCATTGTGATGACATGGTCATGGAACATTGTGATGA
The DNA here is from genome assembly GCF_949987535.1 of Balaenoptera acutorostrata. Lineage (NCBI taxonomy): Eukaryota > Metazoa > Chordata > Mammalia > Artiodactyla > Balaenopteridae > Balaenoptera > Balaenoptera acutorostrata. Next base: position 104,868 of record NW_026645853.1, on the reverse strand, counting down.
CAAGAATTCTGGAGCATTGTGATGACATGGTCATGGAACATTGTGATGACAAGAATTATGGAGCATTGTGATGAAACGGTCATGGAACATTGTGATGACAAGAATTATGGAGCATTGTGATGACACGGTCATGGAACATTGTGATGACAAGAATTCTGGAGCATTGTGATGACAAGGGCCATGGAGCATTGTGATGACACGGTCATGGAACATTGTGATGACAAGGGCCATGGAGCATTGTGATGACACGGTCATGGAACATTGTGATGACAAGAATTCTGGAGCATTGTGATGACAAGGGCCATGGTGCATTGTGATGACACGGTCATGGAACATTGTGATGACAAAAATTCTGGAGAATTGTGATGACAAGGGCCATGGAGCATTGTGATGACACGGTCATGGAACATTGTGATGACAAGAATTCTGGAGCATTGTGATGACAAGGGCCATGGAGAATTGTGATGATATGGTCATGGAAAATTGTGATGACAAGAATTCTGGAGCATTGTGATTACATGTGTCATGGAGAATTGTAATGAAACTTTTCATTGTGCACCGTGATGATAAGGGAGATGGAGTAATGTGATGAAACTGGTCCTGGAGCATTGTAATAACAAAAGCCATTGAGCATTCTGATGACAGGCATCATGGAGCATTGTGAAGAAAGGGGTCATGGGGAATTGTAATGACAATAGAGAAATGTGATGAAAATGGTCAGCAAGCAAAGTGATTAAAGTGGTCATTTAGAATTCTCATGAAAAACTATATAGAGCATTGTGATGACAAAGGTCATGGAGAACCGTGATGACCAGGGTCATGTAGCATTGTGATGACACGGTCATGGAACATTGTGATGACAAGAATTATGGAGCACTGTGATGACACAGTCATCGAACATTGTGATGACAAGAATTATGGAGCATTGTGATGACACGGTCATGGAACATTGTGATGACAAGAATTCTGGAGCATTGTGATGACAAGGGCCATGGAGCATTGTCATGACACGGTCATGGAACATTGTGATGACAAGAATTCTGGAGCATTGTGATGACAAGGGCCATGGAGCATTGTGATGACACGGTCATGGAACATTGTGATGACAAGAATTCTGGAGCATTGTGATGACAAGGGCCATGGAGCATTGTGATGACACGGTCATGGAACAATGTGATGACAAGAATTCTGGAGCATTGTGATGACAAGGGCCATGGTGCATTGTGATGACATGGTCATCGAACATTGTGATGACAAGAATTCTGGAGCATTGTGATGACAAGGGCCATGGAGCATTGTGATGACACGGTCATGGAACATTGTAATGACAAGAATTCTGAAGCATTGTGATGACAAGGGCCATGGAGCATTGTGATGACACGGTCATGGAACATTGTGATGACAAGAATTCTGGAGCATTGTGATGACAGGGGCCATGGAGCATTGTGATGACACGGTCATGGAACATTGTGATGACAAGATTTCTGGAGCATTGTGATGATAAGGGCCATGGAGAATTGTGATGGCATGGTCATGGAACATTGTGATGACAAGAATTCTGGAGCATTGTGATGACATGTGTCAAGGGGCATTGTAATGAAACTTTTCATTGTGCACCGTGATGACAAGGGGGATGGAGTATTGTGATGAAACTGGTCCTGGAGCATTGTGATAACAAAAGCCATTGAGCATTGTGATGACAAGCATCATGGAGCATTGTGAAGAAAGGGGTCATGGGGAATTGTAATGACAGTAGAGAAATGTGATGAAAATGGACAGCAAGCAAAGTGATTAAAGTGGTCATTTAGAATTGTCATGAAAAACTATATAGAGCATTGTGATGACAAAGGTCATGGAGAACTGTGATGACCAGGGTCATGTAGCATTGTGATGACACGGTCATGGAACATTGTGATGACAAGAATTCTGGAGCATTGTGATGACAAGGGCCATGGAGCATTGTGATGACACGGTCATGGAACATTGTGATGACCAGAATTCTGGAGCATTGTGATGACATGTGCCATGGAGCATTGTGATGACACGGTCATGGAACATTGTGATGACAAGAATTCTGGAGCATTGTGATGACAAGGGCCATGGAGCATTGTGATGACACGGTCATGGAACATTGTGATGACAAGAATTCTGGAGCATTGTGATGACAAGGGACATGGAGCATTGTGATGACACGGTCATGGAACATTGTGATGACCAGAATTCTGGAGCATTGTGATGACAAGGGCCATGGAGAATTGTGATGATATGGTCATGGAAAATTGTGATGACAAGAATTCTGGAGCATTGTGATGACATGTGTCATGGAGAATTGTAATGAAACTTTTCATTGTGCACCGTGATGATAAGGGAGATGGAGTAATGTGATGAAACTGGTCCTGGAGCATTGTAATAACAAAAGCCATTGAGCATTCTGATGACAGGCATCATGGAGCATTGTGAAGAAAGGGGTCATGGGGAATTGTAATGACAAAAGAGAAATGTGATGAAAATGGTCAGCAAGCAAAGTGATTAAAGTGGTCATTTAGAATTCTCATGAAAAACTATATAGAGCATTGTGATGACAAAGGTCATGGAGAACCGTGATGACCAGGGTCATGTAGCATTGTGATGACACGGTCATGGAACATTGTGATGACAAGAATTATGGAGCACTGTGATGACACAGTCATGGAACATTGTGATGACAAGAATTATGGAGCATTGTGATGACACGGTCATGGAACATTGTGATGACAAGAATTCTGGAGCATTGTGATGACAAGGGCCATGGAGCATTGTGATGACACGGTCATGGAACATTGTGATGACAAGAATTCTGGAGCATTGTGATGACAAGGGCCATGGAGCATTGTGATGACACGGTCATGGAACATTGTGATGACAAGAATTCTGGAGCATTGTGATGACAAGGGCCATGGAGCATTGTGATGACACGGTCATGGAACAATGTGATGACAAGAATTCTGGAGCATTGTGATGACAAGGGCCATGGAGCATTGTGATGACACGGTCATGGAACATTGTAATGACAAGAATTCTGAAGCATTGTGATGACAAGGGCCATGTAGCATTGTGATGACACGGTCATGGAACATTGTGATGACAAGAATTCTGGAGCATTGTGATGACAGGGGCCATGGAGCATTGTGATGACACGGTCACGGAACATTGTGATGACAAGAATTCTGGAGCATTGTGATGATAAGGGCCATGGAGAATTGTGATGGCATGGTCATGGAACATTGTGATGACAAGAATTCTGGAGCATTGTGATGACATGTGTCATGGAGCATTGTAATGAAACTTTTCATTGTGCACCGTGATGACAAGGGGGATGGAGTATTGTGATGAAACTGGTCATGGAGCATTGTGATAACAAAAGCCATTGAGCATTGTGATGACAAGCATCATGGAGCATTGTGAAGAAAGGGGTCATGGGGAATTGTAATGACAGTAGAGAAATGTGATGAAAATGGACAGCAAGCAAAGTGATTAAAGTGGTCATTTAGAATTGTCATGAAAAACTATATAGAGCATTGTGATGACAAATGTCATGGAGAACTGTGATGACCAGGGTCATGTAGCATTGTGATGACACGGTCATGGAACATTGTGATGACAAGAATTCTGGAGCATTGTGATGACAAGGGCCATGGAGCATTGTGCTGACACGGTCATGGAACATTGTGATGACCAGAATTCTGGAGCATTGTGATGACATGTGCCATGGAGCATTGTGATGAAACGGTCATGGAACATTGTGATGACAAGAATTCTGGAGCATTGTGATGACAAGGGCCATGGAGCATTGTGATGAAACGGTCATGGAACATTGTGATGACAAGAATTCTGGAGCATTGTGATGACAAGGGCCATGGAGCATTGTGATGACACGGTCATGGAACATTGTGATGACCAGAATTCTGGAGCATTGTGATGACAAGGGCCATGGAGTATTGTGATGATATGGTCATGGAAAATTGTGATGACAAGAATTCTGGAGCATTGTGATTACATGTGTTATGGAGAATTGTAATGAAACTTTTCATTGTGCACCGTGATGATAAGGGAGATGGAGTAATGTGATGAAACTGGTCCTGGAGCATTGTAATAACAAAAGACATTGAGCATTCTGATGACAGGCATCATGGAGCATTGTGAAGAAAGGGGTCATGGGGAATTGTAATGACAATAGAGAAATGTGATGAAAATGGTCAGCAAGCAAAGTGATTAAAGTGGTCATTTAGAATTGTCACGAAAAACTATATAGAGCATTGTGATGACAAAGGTCATGGAGAACCGTGATGACCAGGGTCATGTAGCATTGTGATGACACGGTCATGGAACATTGTGATGACAAGAATTATGGAGCACTGTGATGACACAGTCATGGAACATTGTGATGACAAGAATTATGGAGCATTGTGATGACACGGTCATGGAACATTGTGATGACAAGAATTCTGGAGCATTGTGATGACAAGGGCCATGGAGCATTGTGATGACACGGTCATGGAACATTGTGATGACAAGAATTCTGGAGCATTGTGATGACAAGGGCCATGGAGCATTGTGATGACACGGTCATGGAACATTGTGATGACAAGAATTCTGGAGCATTGTGATGACAAGGGCCATGGAGCATTGTGATGACATGGTCATCAAACATTGTGATGACAAGAATTCTGGAGCATTGTGATGACAAGGGCCATGGAGCATTGTGATGACACGGTCATGGAACATTGTAATGACAAGAATTCTGAAGCATTGTGATGACAATGGCCATGGAGCATTGTGATGACACGGTCATGGAACATTGTGATGACAAGAATTCTGGAGCATTGTGATGACAGGGGCCATGGAGCATTGTGATGACACGGTCATGGAACATTGTGATGACAAGAATTCTGGAGCATTGTGATGATAAGGGCCATGGAGAATTGTGATGTCATGGTCATGGAACATTGTGATGACAAGAATTCTGGAGCATTGTGATTACATGTGTCATGGAGAATTGTAATGAAACTTTTCATTGTGCACCGTGATGACAATGGGGATGGAGTATTGTGATGAAACTGGTCCTGGAGCATTGTGATAACAAAAGCCATTGAGCATTGTGATGACAAGCATCATGGAGCATTGTGAAGAAAGGGGTCATGGGGAATTGTAATGACAGTAGAGAAATGTGATGAAAATGGACAGCAAGCAAAGTGATTAAAGTGGTCATTTAGAATTGTCATGAAAAACTATATAGAGCATTGTGATGACAAAGGTCATGGAGAACTGTGATGACCAGGGTCATGTAGCATTGTGATGACACGGTCATGGAACATTTGATGACAAGAATTCTGGAGCATTGTGATGACAAGGGCCATGGAGAATTGTGATGACACGGTCATGGAACATTGTGATGACAAGAATTCTGGAGCATTGTGATGACATGTGCCATGGAGCATTGTGATGACACGGTCATGGAACATTGTGATGACAAGAATTCTGGAGCATTGTGATGACAAGGGCCATGGAGCATTGTGATGACACGGTCATGGAACATTGTGATGACAAGAATTCTGGAGCATTGTGATGACAAGGGCCATGGAGCATTGTGATGACACGGTCATGGAACATTGTGATGACCAGAATTCTGGAGCATTGTGATGACAAGGGCCATGGAGAATTGTGATGATATGGTCATGGAAAATTGTGATGACAAGAATTCTGGAGCATTGTGATTACATGTGTCATGGAGAATTGTAATGAAACTTTTCATTGTGCACCGTGATGATAAGGGAGATGGAGTAATGTGATGAAACTGGTCCTGGAGCATTGTAATAACAGAAGCCATTGAGCATTCTGATGACAGGCATCATGGAGCATTGTGAAGAAAGGGGTCATGGGGAATTGTAATGACAAAAGAGAAATGTGATGAAAATGGTCAGCAAGCAAAGTGATTAAAGTGGTCATTTAGAATTCTCATGAAAAACTATATAGAGCATTGTGATGACAAAGGTCATGGAGAACCGTGATGACCAGGGTCATGTAGCATTGTGATGACATGGTCATGGAACTTTGTGATGACAAGAATTATGGAGCACTGTGATGACACAGTCATGGAGCATTGTGATGACAAGGGCCATGGAGCATTGTGATGACACGGTCATGGAACATTGTGATGACAAGAATTCTGGAGCATTGTGATGACAAGGGCCATGGAGCATTGTGATGACACGGTCATGGAACATTGTGATGACAAGAATTCTGGAGCATTGTGATGACAAGGGCCATGGAGCATTGTGATGACACGGTCATGGAACAATGTGATGACAAGAATTCTGGAGCATTGTGATGACAAGGGCCATGGAGCATTGTGATGACATGGTCATCGAACATTGTGATGACAAGAATTCTGGAGCATTGTGATGACAAGGGCCATGGAGCATTGTGATGACACGGTCATGGAACATTGTAATGACAAGAATTCTGAAGCATTGTGATGAAAATGGCCATGGAGCATTGTGATGACACGGTCATGGAACATTGTGATGACAAGAATTCTGGAGCATTGTGATGACAGGGGCCATGGAGCATTGTGATGACACGGTCATGGAACATTGTGATGACAAGAATTCTGGAGCATTGTGATGATAAGGGCCATGGAGAATTGTGATGGCATGGTCATGGAACATTGTGATGACAAGAATTCTGGAGCATTGTGATGACATGTGTCATGGAGCATTGTAATGAAACTTTTCATTGTGCACCGTGATGACAAGGGGGATGGAGTATTGTGATGAAACTGGTCCTGGAGCATTGTGATAACAAAAGCTATTGAGCATTGTGATGACAAGCATCATGGAGCATTGTGAAGAAAGGGGTCATGGGGAATTGTAATGACAGTAGAGAAATGTGATGAAAATGGACAGCAAGCAAAGTGCTTAAAGTGGTCATTTAGAATTGTCATGAAAAACTATATAGAGCATTGTGATGACAAAGGTCATGGAGAACTGTGATGACCAGGGTCATGTAGCATTGTGATGACACGGTCATGGAACATTGTGATGACAAGAATTCTGGAGCATTGTGATGACAAGGGCCATGGAGCATTGTGATGACACGGTCATGGAACATTGTGATGACCAGAATTCTGGAGCATTGTGATGACAAGGGCCATGGAGCATTGTGATGACATGGTCATGGAGCATTGTGATGACACGGTCATGGAACATTGTGATGACAAGAATTCTGGAGCATTGTGATGATAAGGGCCATGGAGAATTGTGATGTCATGGTCATGGAACATTGTGATGACAAGAATTCTGGAGCATTGTGATTACATGTGTCATGGAGAATTGTAATGAAACTTTTCATTGTGCACCGTGATGACAATGGGGATGGAGTATTGTGATGAAACTGGTCCTGGAGCATTGTGATAACAAAAGCCATTGAGCATTGTGATGACAAGCATCATGGAGCATTGTGAAGAAAGGGGTCATGGGGAATTGTAATGACAGTAGAGAAATGTGATGAAAATGGACAGCAAGCAAAGTGATTAAAGTGGTCATTTAGAATTGTCATGAAAAACTATATAGAGCATTGTGATGACAAAGGTCATGGAGAACTGTGATGACCAGGGTCATGTAGCATTGTGATGACACGGTCATGGAACATTTGATGACAAGAATTCTGGAGCATTGTGATGACAAGGGCCATGGAGAATTGTGATGACACGGTCATGGAACATTGTGATGACCAGAATTCTGGAGCATTGTGATGACATGTGCCATGGAGCATTGTGATGACACGGTCATGGAACATTGTGATGACAAGAATTCTGGAGCATTGTGATGACAAGGGCCATGGAGCATTGTGATGACACGGTCATGGAACATTGTGATGACAAGAATTCTGGAGCATTGTGATGACATGTGTCATGGAGAATTGTAATGAAACTTTTCATTGTGCACCGTGATGATAAGGGAGATGGAGTAATGTGATGAAACTGGTCCTGGAGCATTGTAATAACAAAAGCCATTGAGCATTCTGATGACAGGCATCATGGAGCATTGTGAAGAAAGGGGTCATGGGGAATTGTAATGACAAAAGAGAAATGTGATGAAAATGGTCAGCAAGCAAAGTGATTAAAGTGGTCATTTAGAATTCTCATGAAAAACTATATAGAGCATTGTGATGACAAAGGTCATGGAGAACCGTGATGACCAGGGTCATGTAGCATTGTGATGACACGGTCATGGAACATTGTGATGACAAGAATTATGGAGCACTGTGATGACACAGTCATGGAACATTGTGATGACAAGAATTATGGAGCATTGTGATGACACGGTCATGGAACATTGTGATGACAAGAATTCTGGAGCATTGTGATGACAAGGGCCATGGAGCATTGTGATGACACGGTCATGGAACATTGTGATGACAAGAATTCTGGAGCATTGTGATGACAAGGGCCATGGAGCATTGTGATGACACGGTCATGGAACATTGTGATGACAAGAATTCTGGAGCATTGTGATGACAAGGGCCATGGAGCATTGTGATGACACGGTCATGGAACAATGTGATGACAAGAATTCTGGAGCATTGTGATGACAAGGGCCATGGAGCATTGTGATGACACGGTCATGGAACATTGTGATGACAAGAATGCTGGAGCATTGTGATGATAAGGGCCATGGAGAATTGTGATGGCATGGTCATGGAACATTGTGATGACAAGAATTCTGGAGCATTGTGATGACATGTGTCATGGAGCATTGTAATGAAACTTTTCATTGTGCACCGTGATGACAAGGGGGATGGAGTATTGTGATGAAACTGGTCATGGAGCATTGTGATAACAAAAGCCATTGAGCATTGTGATGACAAGCATCATGGAGCATTGTGAAGAAAGGGGTCATGGGGAATTGTAATGACAGTAGAGAAATGTGATGAAAATGGACAGCAAGCAAAGTGATTAAAGTGGTCATTTAGAATTGTCATGAAAAACTATATAGAGCATTGTGATGACAAATGTCATGGAGAACTGTGATGACCAGGGTCATGTAGCATTGTGATGACACGGTCATGGAACATTGTGATGACAAGAATTCTGGAGCATTGTGATGACAAGGGCCATGGAGCATTGTGCTGACACGGTCATGGAACATTGTGATGACCAGAATTCTGGAGCATTGTGATGACATGTGCCATGGAGCATTGTGATGAAACGGTCATGGAACATTGTGATGACAAGAATTCTGGAGCATTGTGATGACAAGGGCCATGGAGCATTGTGATGAAACGGTCATGGAACATTGTGATGACAAGAATTCTGGAGCATTGTGATGACAAGGGCCATGGAGCATTGTGATGACACGGTCATGGAACATTGTGATGACCAGAATTCTGGAGCATTGTGATGACAAGGGCCATGGAGTATTGTGATGATATGGTCATGGAAAATTGTGATGACAAGAATTCTGGAGCATTGTGATTACATGTGTTATGGAGAATTGTAATGAAACTTTTCATTGTGCACCGTGATGATAAGGGAGATGGAGTAATGTGATGAAACTGGTCCTGGAGCATTGTAATAACAAAAGACATTGAGCATTCTGATGACAGGCATCATGGAGCATTGTGAAGAAAGGGGTCATGGGGAATTGTAATGACAATAGAGAAATGTGATGAAAATGGTCAGCAAGCAAAGTGATTAAAGTGGTCATTTAGAATTGTCATGAAAAACTATATAGAGCATTGTGATGACAAAGGTCATGGAGAACCGTGATGACCAGGGTCATGTAGCATTGTGATGACACGGTCATGGAACATTGTGATGACAAGAATTATGGAGCACTGTGATGACACAGTCATGGAACATTGTGATGACAAGAATTATGGAGCATTGTGATGACACGGTCATGGAACATTGTGATGACAAGAATTCTGGAGCATTGTGATGACAAGGGCCATGGAGCATTGTGATGACACGGTCATGGAACATTGTGATGACAAGAATTCTGGAGCATTGTGATGACAAGGGCCATGGAGCATTGTGATGACACGGTCATGGAACATTGTGATGACAAGAATTCTGGAGCATTGTGATGACAAGGGCCATGGAGCATTGTGATGACATGGTCATCAAACATTGTGATGACAAGAATTCTGGAGCATTGTGATGACAAGGGCCATGGAGCATTGTGATGACACGGTCATGGAACATTGTAATGACAAGAATTCTGAAGCATTGTGATGACAATGGCCATGGAGCATTGTGATGACACGGTCATGGAACATTGTGATGACAAGAATTCTGGAGCATTGTGATGACAGGGGCCATGGAGCATTGTGATGACACGGTCATGGAACATTGTGATGACAAGAATTCTGGAGCATTGTGATGATAAGGGCCATGGAGAATTGTGATGTCATGGTCATGGAACATTGTGATGACAAGAATTCTGGAGCATTGTGATTACATGTGTCATGGAGAATTGTAATGAAACTTTTCATTGTGCACCGTGATGACAATGGGGATGGAGTATTGTGATGAAACTGGTCCTGGAGCATTGTGATAACAAAAGCCATTGAGCATTGTGATGACAAGCATCATGGAGCATTGTGAAGAAAGGGGTCATGGGGAATTGTAATGACAGTAGAGAAATGTGATGAAAATGGACAGCAAGCAAAGTGATTAAAGTGGTCATTTAGAATTGTCATGAAAAACTATATAGAGCATTGTGATGACAAAGGTCATGGAGAACTGTGATGACCAGGGTCATGTAGCATTGTGATGACACGGTCATGGAACATTTGATGACAAGAATTCTGGAGCATTGTGATGACAAGGGCCATGGAGAATTGTGATGACACGGTCATGGAACATTGTGATGACAAGAATTCTGGAGCATTGTGATGACATGTGCCATGGAGCATTGTGATGACACGGTCATGGAACATTGTGATGACAAGAATTCTGGAGCATTGTGATGACAAGGGCCATGGAGCATTGTGATGACACGGTCATGGAACATTGTGATGACAAGAATTCTGGAGCATTGTGATGACAAGGGCCATGGAGCATTGTGATGACACGGTCATGGAACATTGTGATGACCAGAATTCTGGAGCATTGTGATGACAAGGGCCATGGAGAATTGTGATGATATGGTCATGGAAAATTGTGATGACAAGAATTCTGGAGCATTGTGATTACATGTGTCATGGAGAATTGTAATGAAACTTTTCATTGTGCACCGTGATGATAAGGGAGATGGAGTAATGTGATGAAACTGGTCCTGGAGCATTGTAATAACAGAAGCCATTGAGCATTCTGATGACAGGCATCATGGAGCATTGTGAAGAAAGGGGTCATGGGGAATTGTAATGACAAAAGAGAAATGTGATGAAAATGGTCAGCAAGCAAAGTGATTAAAGTGGTCATTTAGAATTCTCATGAAAAACTATATAGAGCATTGTGATGACAAAGGTCATGGAGAACCGTGATGACCAGGGTCATGTAGCATTGTGATGACATGGTCATGGAACTTTGTGATGACAAGAATTATGGAGCACTGTGATGACACAGTCATGGAGCATTGTGATGACAAGGGCCATGGAGCATTGTGATGACACGGTCATGGAACATTGTGATGACAAGAATTCTGGAGCATTGTGATGACAAGGGCCATGGAGCATTGTGATGACACGGTCATGGAACATTGTGATGACAAGAATTCTGGAGCATTGTGATGACAAGGGCCATGGAGCATTGTGATGACACGGTCATGGAACAATGTGATGACAAGAATTCTGGAGCATTGTGATGACAAGGGCCATGGAGCATTGTGATGACATGGTCATCGAACATTGTGATGACAAGAATTCTGGAGCATTGTGATGACAAGGGCCATGGAGCATTGTGATGACACGGTCATGGAACATTGTAATAACAAGAATTCTGAAGCATTGTGATGAAAATGGCCATGGAGCATTGTGATGACACGGTCATGGAACATTGTGATGACAAGAATTCTGGAGCATTGTGATGACAGGGGCCATGGAGCATTGTGATGACACGGTCATGGAACATTGTGATGACAAGAATTCTGGAGCATTGTGATGATAAGGGCCATGGAGAATTGTGATGGCATGGTCATGGAACATTGTGATGACAAGAATTCTGGAGCATTGTGATGACATGTGTCATGGAGCATTGTAATGAAACTTTTCATTGTGCACCGTGATGACAAGGGGGATGGAGTATTGTGATGAAACTGGTCCTGGAGCATTGTGATAACAAAAGCTATTGAGCATTGTGATGACAAGCATCATGGAGCATTGTGAAGAAAGGGGTCATGGGGAATTGTAATGACAGTAGAGAAATGTGATGAAAATGGACAGCAAGCAAAGTGCTTAAAGTGGTCATTTAGAATTGTCATGAAAAACTATATAGAGCATTGTGATGACAAAGGTCATGGAGAACTGTGATGACCAGGGTCATGTAGCATTGTGATGACACGGTCATGGAACATTGTGATGACAAGAATTCTGGAGCATTGTGATGACAAGGGCCATGGAGCATTGTGATGACACGGTCATGGAACATTGTGATGACCAGAATTCTGGAGCATTGTGATGACAAGGGCCATGGAGCATTGTGATGACATGGTCATGGAGCATTGTGATGACACGGTCAAGGAACATTGTGATGACAAGAATTCTGGAGCATTGTGATGATAAGGGCCATGGAGAATTGTGATGTCATGGTCATGGAACATTGTGATGACAAGAATTCTGGAGCATTGTGATTACATGTGTCATGGAGAATTGTAATGAAACTTTTCATTGTGCACCGTGATGACAATGGGGATGGAGTATTGTGATGAAACTGGTCCTGGAGCATTGTGATAACAAAAGCCATTGAGCATTGTGATGACAAGCATCATGGAGCATTGTGAAGAAAGGGGTCATGGGGAATTGTAATGACAGTAGAGAAATGTGATGAAAATGGACAGCAAGCAAAGTGATTAAAGTGGTCATTTAGAATTGTCATGAAAAACTATATAGAGCATTGTGATGACAAAGGTCATGGAGAACTGTGATGACCAGGGTCATGTAGCATTGTGATGACACGGTCATGGAACATTTGATGACAAGAATTCTGGAGCATTGTGATGACAAGGGCCATGGAGAATTGTGATGACACGGTCATGGAACATTGTGATGACCAGAATTCTGGAGCATTGTGATGACATGTGCCATGGAGCATTGTGATGACACGGTCATGGAACATTGTGATGACAAGAATTCTGGAGCATTGTGATGACAAGGGCCATGGAGCATTGTGATGACACGGTCATGGAACATTGTGATGACAAGAATTCTGGAGCATTGTGATGACAAGGGCCATGGAGCATTGTGATGACACGGTCATGGAACATTGTGATGACCAGAATTCTGGAGCATTGTGATGACAAGGGCCATGGAGAATTGTGATGATATGGTCATGGAAAATTGTGATGACAAGAATTCTGGAGCATTGTGATTACATGTGTCATGGAGAATTGTAATGAAACTTTTCATTGTGCACCGTGATGATAAGGGAGATGGAGTAATGTGATGAAACTGGTCCTGGAGCATTGTAATAACAAAAGCCATTGAGCATTCTGATGACAGGCATCATGGAGCATTGTGAAGAAAGGGGTCATGGGGAATTGTAATGACAAAAGAGAAATGTGATGAAAATGGTCAGCAAGCAAAGTGATTAAAGTGGTCATTTAGAATTCTCATGAAAAACTATATAGAGCATTGTGATGACAAAGGTCATGGAGAACCGTGATGACCAGGGTCATGTAGCATTGTGATGACATGGTCATGGAACTTTGTGATGACAAGAATTATGGAGCACTGTGATGACACAGTCATGGAACATTGTGATGACAAGAATTATGGAGCATTGTGATGACACGGTCATGGAACATTGTGATGACAAGAATTCTGGAGCATTGTGATGACAAGGGCCATGGAGCATTGTGATGACACGGTCATGGAACATTGTGATGACAAGAATTCTGGAGCATTGTGATGACAAGGGCCATGGAGCATTGTGATGACACGGTCATGGAACATTGTGATGACAAGAATTCTGGAGCATTGTGATGACAAGGGCCATGGAGCATTGTGATGACACGGTCATGGAACAATGTGATGACAAGAATTCTGGAGCATTGTGATGACAAGGGCCATGGAGCATTGTGATGACATGGTCATCGAACATTGTGATGACAAGAATTCTGGAGCATTGTGATGACAAGGGCCATGGAGCATTGTGATGACACGGTCATGGAACATTGTAATGACAAGAATTCTGAAGCATTGTGATGAAAATGGCCATGGAGCATTGTGATGACACGGTCATGGAACATTGTGATGACAAGAATTCTGGAGCATTGTGATGACAGGGGCCATATAGCATTGTGATGACACGGTCATGGAACATTGTGATGACAAGAATTCTGGAGCATTGTGATGATAAGGGCCATGGAGAATTGTGATGGCATGGTCATGGAACATTGTGATGACAAGAATTCTGGAGCATTGTGATGACATGTGTCATGGAGCATTGTAATGAAACTTTTCATTGTGCACCGTGATGACAAGGGGGATGGAGTATTGTGATGAAACTGGTCCTGGAGCATTGTGATAACAAAAGCTATTGAGCATTGTGATGACAAGCATCATGGAGCATTGTGAAGAAAGGGGTCATGGGGAATTGTAATGACAGTAGAGAAATGTGATGAAAATGGACAGCAAGCAAAGTGATTAAAGTGGTCATTTAGAATTGTCATGAAAAACTATATAGAGCATTGTGATGACAAAGGTCATGGAGAACTGTGATGACCAGGGTCATGTAGCATTGTGATGACACGGTCATGGAACATTGTGATGACAAGAATTCTGGAGCATTGTGATGACAAGGGCCATGGAGCATTGTGATGACACGGTCATGGAACATTGTGATGACCAGAATTCTGGAGCATTGTGATGACAAGGGCCATGGAGGATTGTTACGACACGGTCATGAAACAATGTGATGAGAAGAATTCCGGAGCATTGTGATGACGAGGGCCATGGAGCATTGTGATGACCTGGTCATGGAACATTGTGATGAAAAATATTCTGGAGCATTGTGCTGATGACGGCCATGGAGCATTGTGATGACACAGTCAAGGAACATTGCGATGAAAAAGATTTCTGGAGCATTGTGATGAAAGGGCATGGAGCATTGTGATTAAAGGTGACAAGGAACATTGTGATGATATGGGCAGAGAACTCTGTGATGACAGTGGTCATGCAGTATTGTGACGAAAAGTGTCATGGAACATTCTGCTGATAGCGATCATGGAGCTTTTTGGTTAGAGAGGCTATGGAGATTTGTGATGTCAGGTGTCATGGGGCATTGTGTTGAGAGCGGTCTTGGAGCATTGTGATGAAAAGGGACATGGAGAACTGTGATTACAGGGGCCATGGAGCATTGTGAATGCAAAGGCTATGGAGCATTGAGATGACAGGTTTCATGGAGCACTGTGATGAATGTGATCTTGGATCATTGTGCTGACAAGTGTCCTGGAACCTTGTGATGACACGGTTCATGGAGCATTGTGATGACAAGGACCATGGCAAATTGTGATGACATCTGTCATGGGGCATTGTGATGACAGTGGTCATCTAGATTTGCGATGAAAGGTATCATGGAGCACTGTGATAACAGGGGCCATGGAACATTGTGATGACAAGGGCCATGGAGCATTGTGATGACACGGTCATGGAACATTGTGATGAGAAGAATTCTGAAGCATTGTGCTGACAAGGGCCATGGAGCATTGTGATGACACGGTCATGGAACATTGTGATGAGAAGAATTCTGGAGCATTGTGCTGACAAGGGCCATGGAGCATTGTGATGACACGGTCATGGAACATTGTGATGAGAAGAATTCTGGAGCATTGTCATGACAAGGGCCATGGAGCATTGTGATGACACGGTCATGGAACATTGTGATGACAAGAATTCTGGAGCATTGTGATGACAAGGGCCATGGAGCATTGTGATGACAAGGGCCATGGAGAATTGTGATGACATGGTCATGGAACATGGTGATGACAAGAATTCTGGAGCATTGTGAAGACAAGGGCCATGGAGCATTGTGATGACAAGTGTCATGGAGCATTGTAATGAGAGGTTTCATTGTGCACCGTGATGACAAGGGGGATGGAGTATTGTGATGAAACTGGTCCTGGAGCATTGTGATAACAATAGCCATTGAGCATTGTGATGACAGGCATCATGGAGCATTGTGAAGAAAGGGGTCATGGGAAATTGTAATGACAATAGAGAAATGTGATGAAAATGGTCAGCAAGCAAAGTGATTAAAGTGGTCATTTAGAATTGTCATGAAAATCTATATAGAGCATTGTGATGGCAAAGGTCATGGAGAACTGTGATGACCAGGGTCATGTAGCATTGTGATGACACGGTCATGGAACATTGTGATGACAAGAATTCTGGAGCATTGTGATGACAAGGGCCATGGAGCAATGTGATGACACGGTCATGGAACATTGTGATGACAAGAATTCTGGAGCATTGTTCTGACAAGGGCCATGGAGCATTGTGATGACACGGCCATGGAACATTGTGATGACAAGAATTGTGGAGCATTGTGATGACAGTGGCCATGGAGCATTTTGTTGACACGGTCATGGAACATTGTGATGAGAAGAATTCTGGAGCATTGTCATGACAAGGGCCATGGAGCATTGTGAAGACATGGTCATGGAAAATTGTGATGACAAGAATTCTGGAGCATTGTGATGACAAGGGCCATGGAGCATTGTGATGACAAGGGCCATGGAGAATTGTGATGACATGGTCATGGAACATGGTGATGACAAGAATTCTGGAGCATTGTGATGACAAGGGCCATGGAGCATTGTGATGACAAGTGTCACGGAGCATTGTAATGAGAGGTTTCATTGTGCACCGTGATGACAAGGGGGATGGAGTATTGTGATGAAACTGGTCCTGGAGCATTGTGATAACAAAAGCCATTGAGCATTGCGATGACAGGCATCATGGAGCATTGTGAACAAAGGGGTCATGGGGAATTGTAATGACAATAGAGAAATGTGATGAAATTGGTCAGCAAGCAAAGTGATTAAAGTGGTCATTTAGAATTGTCATGAAAATCTATATAGACCATTGTGATGGCAAAGGTCATGGAGAACTGTGATGATCAGGGTCATGTAGCATTGTGATGAAACGGTCATGGAACATTGTGATGATAAGAATTCTGGAGCATTGTGATGACAAGGGCCATGGAGCATTCTGATGACACGTTCATGGAACATTGTGATGACAAGAATTCTGGAGCATTGTGATGACAAGGGCCATGGAGCATTGTGAAGACACGGTCATGGAACATTGTGATGAAAAGAATTCAGGAGACTTGTGATGACAAGGGCCATGGAGCATTGTGATGACACGGTCATGGAACATTGTGATGACAAGAATTCTGGAGCATTGTGATGACAGGGGCCATATAGCATTGTGATGACACGGTCATGGAACATTGTGATGACAAGAATTCTGGAGCATTGTGATGATAAGGGCCATGGAGAATTGTGATGGCATGGTCATGGAACATTGTGATGACAAGAATTCTGGAGCATTGTGATGACATGTGTCATGGAGCATTGTAATGAAACGTTTCATTGTGCACCGTGATGACAAGGGGGATGGAGTATTGTGATGAAACTGGTCCTGGAGCATTGTGATAACAAAAGCTATTGAGCATTGTGATGACAAGCATCATGGAGCATTGTGAAGAAAGGGGTCATGGGGAATTGTAATGACAGTAGAGAAATGTGATGAAAATGGACAGCAAGCAAAGTGATTAAAGTGGTCATTTAGAATTGTCATGAAAAACTATATAGAGCATTGTGATGACAAAGGTCATGGAGAACTGTGATGACCAGGGTCATGTAGCATTGTGATGACACGGTCATGGAACATTGTGATGACAAGAATTCTGGAGCATTGTGATGACAAGGGCCATGGAGCATTGTGATGACACGGTCATGGAACATTGTGATGACCAGAATTCTGGAGCATTGTGATGACAAGGGCCATGGAGGATTGTTACGACACGGTCATGAAACAATGTGATGAGAAGAATTCCGGAGCATTGTGATGACGAGGGCCATGGAGCATTGTGATGACCTGGTCATGGAACATTGTGATGAAAAATATTCTGGAGCATTGTGCTGATGACGGCCATGGAGCATTGTGATGACACAGTCAAGGAACATTGCGATGAAAAAGATTTCTGGAGCATTGTGATGAAAGGGCATGGAGCATTGTGATTAAAGGTGACAAGGAACATTGTGATGATATGGGCAGAGAACTCTGTGATGACAGTGGTCATGCAGTATTGTGACGAAAAGTGTCATGGAACATTCTGCTGATAGCGATCATGGAGCTTTTTGGTTAGAGAGGCTATGGAGATTTGTGATGTCAGGTGTCATGGGGCATTGTGTTGAGAGCGGTCTTGGAGCATTGTGATGAAAAGGGACATGGAGAACTGTGATTACAGGGGCCATGGAGCATTGTGAATGCAAAGGCTATGGAGCATTGAGATGACAGGTTTCATGGAGCACTGTGATGAATGTGATCTTGGATCATTGTGCTGACAAGTGTCCTGGAACCTTGTGATGACACGGTTCATGGAGCATTGTGATGACAAGGACCATGGCGAATTGTGATGACATCTGTCATGGGGCATTGTGATGACAGTGGTCATCTAGATTTGCGATGAAAGGTATCATGGAGCACTGTGATAACAGGGGCCATGGAACATTGTAATGACAAAGGCCATGGAGCATTGTGATGACAAGTGTCATGGGGCATTTTGATGACATTGGCATGGAGCATTATGATGACAAGTGTTCTGGAGCATTTTGATGACAAGGGCATGGAGCATTGTGATGACAGAGCCCACGGAGCTTTGTGATGAAAAGGGCAGGGTACATTGTGATGACACGGTCATGGAACATTGTGATGACAAGAATTCTGGAGCATTGTGATGACAAGGGCCATCGAGCATTGTGATGACACGGTCATGGAACATTGTGATGACAAGAATTCTGGAGCATTGTGATGACAAGGGCCATGGAGCATTGTGATGACACGGTCATGGAACATTGTGATGACCAGAATTCTGGAGCATTGTGATGACAAGGGCCATGGAGGATTGTTACGACACGGTCATGAAACAATGTGATGAGAAGAATTCCGGAGCATTGTGATGACGAGGGCCATGGAGCATTGTGATGACCTGGTCATGGAACATTGTGATGAAAAATATTCTGGAGCATTGTGCTGATGACGGCCATGGAGCATTGTGATGACACAGTCAAGGAACATTGCGATGAAAAAGATTTCTGGAGCATTGTGATGAAAGGGCATGGAGCATTGTGATTAAAGGTGACAAGGAACATTGTGATGATATGGGCAGAGAACTCTGTGATGACAGTGGTCATGCAGTATTGTGACGAAAAGTGTCATGGAACATTCTGCTGATAGCGATCATGGAGCTTTTTGGTTAGAGAGGCTATGGAGATTTGTGATGTCAGGTGTCATGGGGCATTGTGTTGAGAGCGGTCTTGGAGCATTGTGATGAAAAGGGACATGGAGAACTGTGATTACAGGGGCCATGGAGCATTGTGAATGCAAAGGCTATGGAGCATTGAGATGACAGGTTTCATGGAGCACTGTGATGAATGTGATCTTGGATCATTGTGCTGACAAGTGTCCTGGAACCTTGTGATGACACGGTTCATGGAGCATTGTGATGACAAGGACCATGGCGAATTGTGATGACATCTGTCATGGGGCATTGTGATGACAGTGGTCATCTAGATTTGCGATGAAAGGTATCATGGAGCACTGTGATAACAGGGGCCATGGAACATTGTAATGACAAAGGCCATGGAGCATTGTGATGACAAGTGTCATGGGGCATTTTGATGACATTGGCATGGAGCATTATGATGACAAGTGTTCTGGAGCATTTTGATGACAAGGGCATGGAGCATTGTGATGACAGAGCCCACGGAGCTTTGTGATGAAAAGGGCAGGGTACATTGTGATGACACGGTCATGGAACATTGTGATGACAAGAATTCTGGAGCATTGTGATGACAAGGGCCATGGAGCATTGTGATGACACGGTCATGGAACATTGTGATGACAAGAATTCTGGAGCATTGTGATGACAAGGGCCATGGAGCATTGTGATGACATGGTCATGGAACATTGTGATGAAAAGTATTCTGGAGCATTGTGCTGATGACGGCCATGGAGCATTGTGATGACACAGTCAAGGAACATTGCGATGAAAAAGATTTCTGGAGCATTGTGATGAAAGGGCATGGAGCATTGTGATTAAAGGTGACAAGGAGCATTGTGATGATATGGGCAGAGAACTCTGTGATGACAGTGGTCATGCAGTATTGTGACGAAAAGTGTCATGGAACATTCTGCTGATAGCGATCATGGAGCTTTTTGGTTAGAGAGGCTATGGAGATTTGTGATGTCAGGTGTCATGGGGCATTGTGTTGAGAGCGGTCTTGGAGCATTGTGATGAAAAGGGACCTGGAGAACTGTGATTACAGGGGCCATGGAGCATTGTGAATGCAAAGGCTATGGAGCATTGAGATGACAGGTTTCATGGAGCACTGTGATGAATGTGATCTTGGATCATTGTGCTGACAAGTGTCCTGGAACCTTGTGATGACACGGTTCATGGAGCATTGTGATGACAAGGACCATGGCGAATTGTGATGACATCTGTCATGGGGCATTGTGATGACAGTGGTCATCTAGATTTGCGATGAAAGGTATCATGGAGCACTGTGATAACAGGGGCCATGGAACATTGTGATGACAAAGGCCATGGAGCATTGTGATGACAAGTGTCATGGGGCATTTTGATGACATTGGCATGGAGCATTATGATGACAAGAGTTCTGGAGCATTTTGATGACAAGGGCATGGAGCATTGTGATGACAGGGCCCACGGAGCTTTGTGATGAAAAGGGCAGGGTACATTGTGATGACAGGGTTCATGGAGCCTTGTGATGAAAGGGGCCATGGAGCATTGAGATGAGAGCCGTTATGAGGCATGGTGATGACAGTGGTCATGGAGCATGGTGATGAAAGAGATCATGGAGCAATATGATAACAGGGGCCATGGAGCATTGTGATGACAGGGGTATTGGAGCATTGTGATGGAAGTAGACATGGATCATTGTGATGACATGTGTCCTGGAACACTGTGATGACACGGTTCATCGAGTATTGTGATGACAAGGGTCATAGCGAATTGTGATGACAAGTGTCATGGGGCATTGTGTGACATTGATCATCTAGGAATTGTGATGAAAGGTATCATGGAGCACTGTGATGAAAATTGTCCTGGATTATTGTGATGATAGCAGTCATGGAGAATTGTGATGACAGGGATTATGCAGCATTGTGTTGACAAGGGTATGGACTATTGTGATGACAATGGTCATGGAGCAATATGATGAAAGTATTCATGGAACATCGTGAGGAAAAGTGCATGGGAGCATTGTGACGATAAAGGCCATGGAGTATTGTGATGACTAGTGTCATGGAGCATTTTAATGAAAGGTTTCATTGTGCACCGTGATGATAAGGGAGATGGAGTAATGTGATGAAACTGGTCCTGGAGCATTGTAATAACAAAAGCCATTGAGCATTCTGATGACAGGCATCATGGAGCATTGTGAAGAAAGGGGTCATGGGGAATTGTAATGACAATAGAGAAATGTGATGAAAATGGTCAGCAAGCAAAGTGATTAAAGTGGTCATTTAGAATACTCATGAAAAACTATATAGAGCATTGTGATGACAAAGGTCATGGAGAACCGTGATGACCAGGGTCATGTAGCATTGTGATCACACGGTCATGGAACATTGTGATGACAAGAATTATGGAGCACTGTGATGACACGGTCATGGAACATTGTGATGACAAGAATTATGGAGCACTGTGATGACACAGTCATGGAACATTGTGATGACAAGAATTCTGGAGCATTGTGATGACAGGGGCCATGGAGCATTGTGATGACACGGTCATGGAACATTGTGATGACAAGAATTCTGGAGCATTGTGATGACAGGGGCCATGGAGCATTGTGATGACACGGTCATGGAACATTGTGATGAGAAGAATTCTGGAGCATTGTGATGATAAGGGCCATGGAGAGTTGTGATGGCATGGTCATGGAACATTGTGATGACAAGAATTCTAGAGCATTGTGATGACATGTGTCATGGAGCATTGTAATGAAACTTTTCATTGTGCACCGTGATGACAAGGGGGATGGAGTATTGTGATGAAACTGGTCCTGGAGCATTGTGAAAACAAAAGCCATTGAGCATTGTGATGACAGGCATCATGGAGCATTGTGAAGAAAGGGGTCATGGGGAATTGTAATGACAGTAGAGAAATCTGATGAAAATGGACAGCAAGCAAAGTGATTAAAGTGGTCAATTAGAATTGTCATGAAAAACTATATAGAGCATTGTGATGACAAAGGTCATGGAGAACTGTGATTACCAGGGTCATGTAGCATTGTGATGACACGGTCATGGAACATTGTGATGACAAGAATTATGGAGCATTGTGATGACACGGTCATGGAACATTGTGATGACAAGAATTCTGGAGCATTGTGATGACAAGGGCCATGGAGCATTGTGATGACACGGTCATGGAACATTGTGATGACCAGAATTCTGGAGCATTGTGATGACAAGTGCCATGGAGCATTGTGATGACACGGTCATGGAACATTGTGATGACAAGAATTCTGGAACATTATGATGACAAGGGCCATGGAGCATTGTGATGACACGGTCATGGAACATTGTGATGACAAGTATTCTGGAGCATTGTGATGACAAGGGCCATGGAGCATTGTGATGACACGGTCATGGAACATTGTGATGACAAGAATTCTGGAGCATTGTGATGACAAGGGCCATGGTGCATTGTGATGACACGTTCATGGAACTTTGTGATGACAAGCAATCTGGAGCATTGTGATGACCAGGGCCATGGAGCATTGTGATGACACGGTCACGGAACTTTGTGATAACAAGCAATCTGGAGCATTGTGATGACAAGTGTCATGGAGCATTGTAATGAGAGGTTTCATTGTGCACCGTGATGACAAGGGGGATGGAGTATTGTGATGAAACTGGTCCTGGAGCATTGTGATAACAAAAGCCATTGAGCATTGTGATGACAGGCATCATGGAGCATTGTGAAGAAAGGGGTCATGGGAAATTGTAATGACAATAGAGAAATGTGATGAAAATGGTCAGCAAGCAAAGTGATTAAAGTGGTCATTTAGAATTGTCATGAAAATCTATATAGACCATTGTGATGGCAAAGGTCATGGAGAACTGTGATGACCAGTGTCATGTAGCATTGTGATGACACGGTCATGGAACATTGTGATGACAAGAATTGTGGAGCATTGTGGTGACACGGTCATGGAACATTGTGATGACAAGAATTATGGAGCATTGTGATGACACGGTCATGGAACATTGTGATGACAAGAATTATGGAGCATTGTGATGACACGGTCATGGAACATTGTGATGACAAGAATTCTGGAACATTGTGATGACCAGGGTCATGTAGCATTGTGATCACACGGTCATGGAACATTGTGATGACAAGAATTCTGGAGCATTGTGATGACAAGGGCCATGGAGCATTGTGATGACACGTTCATGGAACATTGTGATTACAAGAATTCTGGAGCATTGTGATGACAAGGGCCATGGAGCATTGTGATGACACGGTCATGGAACATTGTGATGACAAGAATTCTGGAGCATTGTGATGACAAGGGCCATGGAGCATTGTGATGACACGGTCATGGAACATTGTGATGATAATAATTCTGGAGCATTGTGATGACACGGTCATGGAACATATTGATGACAAGAATTATGGAGCATTGTGATGACACGGTCATGGAACATTGTGATGACAAGAATTCTGGAGCATTGTGATGACAAGGGCCATGGAGCATTGTGATGACACGTTCAAGGAACATTGTGATGACAAGAATCCTGGAGCATTGTGATGACAAGGGCCATGGAGCATTGTGATGACACGGTCATGGAACATTGTGATGACAAGAATTCTGGAGCATTGTGATGAGAAGGTCCATGGAGCATTGTGATGACACGGTCATGGAATATTGTGATGACAAGAATTCTGGAGCATTGTGATGACAAGGGCCATGGAGCATTGTGATGAAACGGACATGGAACATTGTGATGACAAGAATTCTGGAGCATTGTGATGACAAGGGCCATGGAGCATTGTGATGACACGGTCATGGAACATTGTGATGACAAGAATTCTGGATCATTGTGATGACAAGGGCCATGGTGCATTGTGATGACACGGTCATGGAACTTTGTGATGACAAGCAATCTGGAGCATTGTGATGACCAGGGCCATGGAGCATTGTGATGACACGGTCATGGAACATTGTGATGACAAGAATTCTGGAGCATTGTGATGACACGGTCATGGAACATATTGATGACAAGAATTATGGAGCATTGTGATGACACGGTCATGGAACATTGTGATGACAAGAATTCTGGAGCATTGTGATGACAAGGGCCATGGAGCATTGTGATGACACATTCATGGAACATTGTGATGACAAGAATTCTGGAGCATTGTGATGACAAGGTCCATGGTGCATTGTGATGACGCGGTCATGGAACTTTATGATGACAAGCAATCTGGAGCTTTGTGATGACCAGGGCCATGGAGCATTGTGATGACACGGTCATGGAACATTGTGATGACAAGAATTCTGGAGCATTGTGATGACAAGGGCCATGGAGCATTGTGATGACACGGTCATGGAACATTGTGATGACAAGAATTCTGGAGCATTGTGATGACAAGGGCCATGGAGCATTGTGATGACACGGCCATGGAACATTGTGATGACCAGAATTCTGGAGCATTGTGATGACAAGGGCCATGGAGTATTGTGATGATATGGTCATGGAAAATTGTGATGACAAGAATTCTGGAGCATTGTGATTACATGTGTCATGGAGAATTGTAGTGAAACTTTTCATTGTGCACCGTGATGATAAGGGAGATGGAGTAATGTGATGAAACTGGTCCTGGAGCATTGTAATAACAAAAGCCATTGAGCATTCTGATGACAGGCATCATGGAGCATTGTGAAGAAAGGGGTCATGGGGAATTGTAATGACAATAGAGAAATGTGATGAAAATTGTCAGCAAGCAAAGTGATTAAAGTGGTCATTTAGAATTCTCATGAAAAACTATATAGAGCACTGTGATGAGAAAGGTAATGGAGAACCGTGATGACCAGGGTCATGTAGCATTGTGATGACACGGTCATGGAACATTGTGATGACAAGAATTATGGAGCACTGTGATGACACAGTCATGGAACATTGTGATGACAAGAATTATGGAGCATTGTGATGACACGGTCATGGAACATTGTGATGACAAGAATTCTGGAGCATTGTGATGACAAGGGCCATGGAGCATTGTGATGACACGGTCATGGAACATTGTGATGACAAGAATTCTGGAGCATTGTGATGACAAGGGCCATGGAGCATTGTGATGACACGGTCATGGAACATTGTGATGACAAGAATTCTGGAGCATTGTGATGACAAGGGCCATGGAGCATTGTGATGACACGGTCATGGAACAATGTGATGACAAGAATTCTGGAGCATTGTGATGACAAGGGCCATGGAGCATTGTGATGACATGGTCATCGAACATTGTGATGACAAGAATTCTGGAGCATTGTGATGACAAGGGCCATGGAGCATTGTGATGACACGGTCATGGAACATTGTAATGACAAGAATTCTGAAGCATTGTGATGACAATGGCCATGGAGCATTGTGATGACACGGTCATGGAACATTGTGATGACAAGAATTCTGGAGCATTGTGATGACAGGGGCCATGGAGCATTGTGATGACACGGTCATGGAACATTGTGATGACAAGAATTCTGGAGCATTGTGATGATAAGGGCCATGGAGAATTGTGATGGCATGGTCATGGAACATTGTGATGACAAGAATTCTGGAGCATTGTGATGACATGTGTCATGGAGCATTGTAATGAAACTTTTCATTGTGCACCGTGATGACAAGGGGGATGGAGTATTGTGATGAAACTGGTCCTGGAGCATTGTGATAACAAAAGCCATTGAGCATTGTGATGACAGGCATCATGGAGCATTGTGAAGAAAGGGGTCATGGGAAATTGTAATGACAATAGAGAAATGTGATGAAAATGGTCAGCAAGCAAAGTGATTAAAGTGGTCATTTAGAATTGTCATGAAAATCTATATAGACCATTGTGATGGCAAAGGTCATGGAGAACTGTGATGACCAGTGTCATGTAGCATTGTGATGACACGGTCATGGAACATTGTGATGACAAGAATTGTGGAGCATTGTGGTGACACGGTCATGGAACATTGTGATGACAAGAATTATGGAGCATTGTGATGACACGGTCATGGAACATTGTGATGACAAGAATTATGGAGCATTGTGATGACACGGTCATGGAACATTGTGATGACAAGAATTCTGGAACATTGTGATGACCAGGGTCATGTAGCATTGTGATCACACGGTCATGGAACATTGTGATGACAAGAATTCTGGAGCATTGTGATGACAAGGGCCATGGAGCATTGTGATGACACGTTCATGGAACATTGTGATTACAAGAATTCTGGAGCATTGTGATGACAAGGGCCATGGAGCATTGTGATGACACGGTCATGGAACATTGTGATGACAAGAATTCTGGAGCATTGTGATGACAAGGGCCATGGAGCATTGTGATGACACGGTCATGGAACATTGTGATGATAATAATTCTGGAGCATTGTGATGACACGGTCATGGAACATATTGATGACAAGAATTATGGAGCATTGTGATGACACGGTCATGGAACATTGTGATGACAAGAATTCTGGAGCATTGTGATGACAAGGGCCATGGAGCATTGTGATGACACGTTCAAGGAACATTGTGATGACAAGAATCCTGGAGCATTGTGATGACAAGGGCCATGGAGCATTGTGATGACACGGTCATGGAACATTGTGATGACAAGAATTCTGGAGCATTGTGATGAGAAGGTCCATGGAGCATTGTGATGACACGGTCATGGAATATTGTGATGACAAGAATTCTGGAGCATTGTGATGACAAGGGCCATGGAGCATTGTGATGAAACGGACATGGAACATTGTGATGACAAGAATTCTGGAGCATTGTGATGACAAGGGCCATGGAGCATTGTGATGACACGGTCATGGAACATTGTGATGACAAGAATTCTGGATCATTGTGATGACAAGGGCCATGGTGCATTGTGATGACACGGTCATGGAACTTTGTGATGACAAGCAATCTGGAGCATTGTGATGACCAGGGCCATGGAGCATTGTGATGATACGGTCATGGAACATTGTGATGACAAGAATTCTGGAGCATTGTGATGACACGGTCATGGAACATATTGATGACAAGAATTATGGAGCATTGTGATGACACGGTCATGGAACATTGTGATGACAAGAATTCTGGAGCATTGTGATGACAAGGGCCATGGAGCATTGTGATGACACATTCATGGAACATTGTGATGACAAGAATTCTGGAGCATTGTGATGACAAGGTCCATGGTGCATTGTGATGACGCGGTCATGGAACTTTATGATGACAAGCAATCTGGAGCTTTGTGATGACCAGGGCCATGGAGCATTGTGATGACACGGTCATGGAACATTGTGATGACAAGAATTCTGGAGCATTGTGATGACAAGGGCCATGGAGCATTGTGATGACACGGTCATGGAACATTGTGATGACAAGAATTCTGGAGCATTGTGATGACAAGGGCCATGGAGCATTGTGATGACACGGCCATGGAACATTGTGATGACCAGAATTCTGGAGCATTGTGATGACAAGGGCCATGGAGTATTGTGATGATATGGTCATGGAAAATTGTGATGACAAGAATTCTGGAGCATTGTGATTACATGTGTCATGGAGAATTGTAGTGAAACTTTTCATTGTGCACCGTGATGATAAGGGAGATGGAGTAATGTGATGAAACTGGTCCTGGAGCATTGTAATAACAAAAGCCATTGAGCATTCTGATGACAGGCATCATGGAGCATTGTGAAGAAAGGGGTCATGGGGAATTGTAATGACAATAGAGAAATGTGATGAAAATTGTCAGCAAGCAAAGTGATTAAAGTGGTCATTTAGAATTCTCATGAAAAACTATATAGAGCACTGTGATGAGAAAGGTAATGGAGAACCGTGATGACCAGGGTCATGTAGCATTGTGATGACACGGTCATGGAACATTGTGATGACAAGAATTATGGAGCACTGTGATGACACAGTCATGGAACATTGTGATGACAAGAATTATGGAGCATTGTGATGACACGGTCATGGAACATGGTGATGACAAGAATTCTGGAGCATTGTGATGACAAGGGCCATGGAGCATTGTGATGACACGGTCATGGAACATTGTGATGACAAGAATTCTGGAGCATTGTGATGACAAGGGCCATGGAGCATTGTGATGACATGGTCATCGAACATTGTGATGACAAGAATTCTGGAGCATTGTGATGACAAGGGCCATGGAGCATTGTGATGACACGGTCATGGAACATTGTAATGACAAGAATTCTGAAGCATTGTGATGACAATGGCCATGGAGCATTGTGATGACACGGTCATGGAACATTGTGATGACAAGAATTCTGGAGCATTGTGATGACAGGGGCCATGGAGCATTGTGATGACACGGTCATGGAACATTGTGATGACAAGAATTCTGGAGCATTGTGATGATAAGGGCCATGGAGAATTGTGATGGCATGGTCATGGAACATTGTGATGACAAGAATTCTGGAGCATTGTGATGACATGTGTCATGGAGCATTGTAATGAAACTTTTCATTGTGCACCGTGATGACAAGGGGGATGGAGTATTGTGATGAAACTGGTCCTGGAGCATTGTGATAACAAAAGCCATTGAGCATTGTGATGACAAGCATCATGGAGCATTGTGAAGAAAGGGTCATGGGGAATTGTAATGACAGTAGAGAAATGTGATGAAAATGGTCAGCAAGCAAAGTGATTAAAGTGGTCATTTAGAATTCTCATGAAAAACTATATAGAGCATTGTGATGACAAAGGTCATGGAGAACCGTGATGACCAGGGTCATGTAGCATTGTGATGACATGGTCATGGAACATTGTGATGACAAGAATTATGGAGCACTGTGATGACACAGTCATGGAACATTGTGATGACAAGAATTATGGAGCATTGTGATGACACGGTCATGGAACATTGTGATGACAAGAATTCTGGAGCATTGTGATGACAAGGGCCATGGAGCATTGTGATGACACGGTCATGGAACATTGTGATGACCAGAATTCTGGAGCATTGTGATGACACGGTCATGGAACATTGTGATGACAAGAATTCTGGAGCATTGTGATGACAAGGGCCATGGAGCATTGTGATGACACGGTCATGGAACATTGTGATGACCAGAATTCTGGAGCATTGTGATGACATGTGCCATGGAGCATTGTGATGACACGGTCATGGAACATTGTGATGACAAGAATTCTGGAGCATTGTGATGACAAGGGCCATGGAGCATTGTGATGACACGGTCATGGAACATTGTGATGACCAGAATTCTGGAGCATTGTGATGACATGTGCCATGGAGCATTGTGATGACACGGTCATGGAACATTGTGATGACAAGAATTCTGGAGCATTGTGATGACAAGGGCCATGGAGCATTGTGATGACACGGTCATGGAACATTGTGATGACCAGAATTCTGGAGCATTGTGATGACATGTGCCATGGAGCATTGTGATGACACGGTCATGGAATATTGTGATGAAAAGAATTCTGGAGCATTGTGATGACAAGGGCCATGGAGCATTGTGATGACACGGTCATGGAACATTGTGATGACAAGAATTCTGGAGCATTGTGATGACAAGGGCCATGGAGCATTGTGATGACACGTTCATGGAACATTGTGATTACAAGAATTCTGGAGCATTGTGATGACAAGGGCCATGGAGCATTGTGATGACACGGTCATGGAACATTTTGATGACAAGAATTCTGGAGCATTGTGATGACAAGGGCCATGGAGCATTGTGATGACACGGTCATGGAACATTGTGATGATAATAATTCTGGAGCATTGTGATGACACGGTCATGGAACATATTGATGACAAGAATTATGGAGCATTGTGATGACACGGTCATGGAACATTGTGATGACAAGAATTCTGGAGCATTGTGATGACAAGGCCCATGGAGCATTGTGATGACACGTTCATGGAACATTGTGATGACAAGAATTCTGGAGCATTGTGATGACAAGGGCCATGGAGCATTGTGATGACACGGTCATGGAATATTGTGATGACAAGAATTCTGGAGCATTGTGATGACAAGGACCATGGAGCATTGTGATGAAACGGACATGGAACATTGTGATGACAAGAATTCTGGAGCATTGTGATGACAAGGGCCATGGAGCATTGTGATGACACGGTCATGGAACATTGTGATGACAAGAATTCTGGAGCATTGTGATGACAAGGGCCATGGTGCATTGTGATGACACGGTCATGGAACTTTGTGATGACAAGCAATCTGGAGCATTGTGATGACCAGGGCCATGGAGCATTGTGATGACACGGTCATGGAATATTGTGATGACCAGAATTCTGGAGCATTGTGATGACACGGTCATGGAACATATTGATGACAAGAATTATGGAGCATTGTGATGACACGGTCATGGAACATTGTGATGACAAGAATTCTGGAGCATTGTGATGACAAGGGCCATGGAGCATTGTGATGACACGTTCATGGAACATTGTGATTACAAGAATTCTGGAGCATTGTGATGACAAGGGCCATGGAGCATTGTGATGACACGGTCATGGAACATTGTGATGACAAGAATTCTGGAGCATTGTGATGACAAGGGCCATGGAGCATTGTGATGACACGGTCATGGAACATTGTGATGATAATAATTCTGCAGCATTGTGATGACACGGTCATGGAACATATTGATGACAAGAATTATGGAGCATTGTGATGACACGGTCATGGAACATTGTGATGACAAGAATTCTGGAGCATTGTGATGACAAGGGCCATGGAGCATTGTGATGACACGTTCATGGAACATTGTGATGACAAGAATTCTGGAGCATTGTGATGACAAGGGCCATGGAGCATTGTGATGACACGGTCATGGAACATTGTGATGACAAGAATTCTGGAGCATTGTGATGACAAGGGCCATGGAGCATTGTGATGACACGGTCATGGAACATTGTGATGACAAGAATTCTGGAGCATTGTGATGAGAAGGTCCATGGAGCATTGTGATGACACGGTCATGGAATATTGTGATGACAAGAATTCTGGAGCATTGTGATGACAAGGGCCATGGAGCATTGTGATGAAACGGACATGGAACATTGTGATGACAAGAATTCTGGAGCATTGTGATGACAAGGGCCATGGAGCATTGTGATGACACGGTCATGGAACATTGTGATGACAAGAATTCTGGAGCATTGTGATGACAAGGGCCATGGTGCATTGTGATGACACGGTCATGGAACTTTGTGATGACAAGCAATCTGGAGCATTGTGATGACCAGGGCCATGGAGCATTGTGATGACACGGTCATGGAACATTGTGATGACAAGAATTCTGGAGCATTGTGATGACACGGTCATGGAACATATTGATGACAAGAATTATGGAGCATTGTGATGACACGGTCATGGAACATTGTGATGACAAGAATTCTGGAGCATTGTGATGACAAGGGCCATGGAGCATTGTGATGACACATTCATGGAACATTGTGATGACAAGAATTCTGGAGCATTGTGATGACAAGGTCCATGGTGCATTGTGATGACGCGGTCATGGAACTTTATGATGACAAGCAATCTGGAGCTTTGTGATGACCAGGGCCATGGAGCATTGTGATGACACGGTCATGGAACATTGTGATGACAAGAATTCTGGAGCAGTGTGTTGACAAGGGCCATGGAGCTTTGTGATGACAAGTGTCATGGAGCATTGTAATGAGAGGTATCATTGTGCACCTTGATGACAAGGGGGATGGAGTATTGTGATGAAACTGGTACTGGAGCATTGTGATAACAAATGCCATTGAGCATTGTGATGATAAGCATCATGGAGCATTGTGAAGAAAGGGGTCATGGTGAATTGTAATGACAGTAGAGAAATGTGATGAAAATGGACAGCAAGCAAAGAGATTAAAGTGGTCATTTAGAATTGTCATGAAAAACTATATAGATCATTGTGATGACACGGTCATGGAACATTGTGATGAAAAGAATTCTGGAGCATTGTGATGACATGTGTCATGGAGCATTGTAATGAAACTTTTCATTGTGCACCGTGATGACAAGGGGGATGGAGTATTGTGATGAAACTGGTCCTGGAGCATTGTGATAACAAAAGCCATTGAGCATTGTGATGACAAGCATCATGGAGCATTGTGAAGAAAGGGGTCATGGGGATTTGTAATGACAGTAGAGAAATGTGATGAAAATGGACAGCAAGCAAAGTGATTAAAGTGGTCATTTAGAATTGTCATGAAAAACTATATAGAGCATTGTGATGACAAAGGTCATGGAGAACTGTGATAACCAGGGTCATTTAGCATTGTGATGACACGGTCATGGAACATTGTGATGACAAGAATTCTGGAGCATTGTGATGACAAGGGCCATGGAGCATTGTGATGACACGGTCATGGAACATTGTGATGACCAGAATTCTGGAGCATTGTGATGACATGTGCCATGGAGCATTGTGATGACACGGTCATGGAACATTGTGATGACAAGAATTCTGGAGCATTGTGATGACAAGGGCCATGGAGCATTGTGATGACACGGTCATGGAACATTGTGATGACAAGAATTCTGGAGCATTGTGATGACAAGGGCCATGGAGCATTGTGATGACACGGCCATGGAACATTGTGATGACCAGAATTCTGGAGCATTGTGATGACAAGGGCCATGGAGTATTGTGATGATATGGTCATGGAAAATTGTGATGACAAGAATTCTGGAGCATTGTGATTACATGTGTCATGGAGAATTGTAGTGAAACTTTTCATTGTGCACCGTGATGATAAGGGAGATGGAGTAATGTGATGAAACTGGTCCTGGAGCATTGTAATAACAAAAGCCATTGAGCATTCTGATGACAGGCATCATGGAGCATTGTGAAGAAAGGGGTCATGGGGAATTGTAATGACAATAGAGAAATGTGATGAAAATTGTCAGCAAGCAAAGTGATTAAAGTGGTCATTTAGAATTCTCATGAAAAACTATATAGAGCACTGTGATGAGAAAGGTAATGGAGAACCGTGATGACCAGGGTCATGTAGCATTGTGATGACACGGTCATGGCACATTGTGATGACAAGAATTATGGAGCACTGTGATGACACAGTCATGGAACATTGTGATGACAAGAATTATGGAGCATTGTGATGACACGGTCATGGAACATTGTGATGACAAGAATTCTGGAGCATTGTGATGACAAGGGCCATGGAGCATTGTGATGACACGGTCATGGAACATTGTGATGACAAGAATTCTGGAGCATTGTGATGACAAGGGCCATGGAGCATTGTGATGACACGGTCATGGAACATTGTGATGACAAGAATTCTGGAGCATTGTGATGACAAGGGCCATGGAGCATTGTGATGACACGGTCATGGAAAAATGTGATGACAAGAATTCTGGAGCATTGTGATGACAAGGGCCATGGAGCATTGTGATGACATGGTCATCGAACATTGTGATGACAAGAATTCTGGAGCATTGTGATGACAAGGGCCATGGAGCATTGTGATGACACGGTCATGGAACATTGTAATGACAAGAATTCTGAAGCATTGTGATGACAATGGCCATGGAGCATTGTGATGACACGGTCATGGAACATTGTGATGACAAGAATTCTGGAGCATTGTGATGACAGGGGCCATGGAGCATTGTGATGACACGGTCATGGAACATTGTGATGACAAGAATTCTGGAGCATTGTGATGATAAGGGCCATGGAGAATTGTGATGGCATGGTCATGGAACATTGTGATGACAAGAATTC
Source organism: Balaenoptera acutorostrata (assembly GCF_949987535.1). Taxonomy (NCBI): domain Eukaryota; kingdom Metazoa; phylum Chordata; class Mammalia; order Artiodactyla; family Balaenopteridae; genus Balaenoptera; species Balaenoptera acutorostrata. The sequence continues at coordinate 70,338 of NW_026645853.1, read as the reverse complement.
TGGAGCATTGTGATGACATGTGTCATGGAGCATTGTAATGAAACTTTTCATTGTGCACCGTGATGACAAGGGGGATGGAGTATTGTGATGAAACTGGTCCTGGAGCATTGTGATAACAAAAGCCATTGAGCATTGTGATGACAAGCATCATGGAGCATTGTGAAGAAAGGGTCATGGGGAATTGTAATGACAGTAGAGAAATGTGATGAAAATGGTCAGCAAGCAAAGTGATTAAAGTGGTCATTTAGAATTCTCATGAAAAACTATATAGAGCATTGTGATGACAAAGGTCATGGAGAACCGTGATGACCAGGGTCATGTAGCATTGTGATGACATGGTCATGGAACATTGTGATGACAAGAATTATGGAGCACTGTGATGACACAGTCATGGAACATTGTGATGACAAGAATTATGGAGCATTGTGATGACACGGTCATGGAACATTGTGATGACAAGAATTCTGGAGCATTGTGATGACAAGGGCCATGGAGCATTGTGATGACACGGTCATGGAACATTGTGATGACCAGAATTCTGGAGCATTGTGATGACACGGTCATGGAACATTGTGATGACAAGAATTCTGGAGCATTGTGATGACAAGGGCCATGGAGCATTGTGATGACACGGTCATGGAACATTGTGATGACCAGAATTCTGGAGCATTGTGATGACATGTGCCATGGAGCATTGTGATGACACGGTCATGGAACATTGTGATGACAAGAATTCTGGAGCATTGTGATGACAAGGGCCATGGAGCATTGTGATGACACGGTCATGGAACATTGTGATGACCAGAATTCTGGAGCATTGTGATGACATGTGCCATGGAGCATTGTGATGACACGGTCATGGAACATTGTGATGACAAGAATTCTGGAGCATTGTGATGACAAGGGCCATGGAGCATTGTGATGACACGGTCATGGAACATTGTGATGACCAGAATTCTGGAGCATTGTGATGACATGTGCCATGGAGCATTGTGATGACACGGTCATGGAATATTGTGATGAAAAGAATTCTGGAGCATTGTGATGACAAGGGCCATGGAGCATTGTGATGACACGGTCATGGAACATTGTGATGACAAGAATTCTGGAGCATTGTGATGACAAGGGCCATGGAGCATTGTGATGACACGGTCATGGAACATTGTGATGACCAGAATTCTGGAGCATTGTGATGACAAGGGCCATGGAGGATTGTTACGACACGGTCATGGAACAATGTGATGAGAAGAATTCCGGAGCATTGTGATGACAAGGGCCATGGAGCATTGTGATGACATGGTCATGGAACATTGTGATGAAAAGTATTCTGGAGCATTGTGCTGATGACGGCCATGGAGCATTGTGATGACACAGTCAAGGAACATTGCGATGAAAAAGATTTCTGGAGCATTGTGATGAAAGGGCATGGAGCATTGTGATTAAAGGTGACAAGGAACATTGTGATGATATGGGCAGAGAACTCTGTGATGACAGTGGTCATGCAGTATTGTGACGAAAAGTGTCATGGAACATTCTGCTGATAGCGATCATGGAGCTTTTTGGTTAGAGGCTATGGAGATTTGTGATGTCAGGTGTCATGGGGCATTGTGTTGAGAGCGGTCTTGGAGCATTGTGATGAAAAGGGACATGGAGAACTGTGATTACAGGGGCCATGGAGCATTGTGAATGCAAAGGCTATGGAGCATTGAGATGACAGGTTTCATGGAGCACTGTGATGAATGTGATCTTGGATCATTGTGCTGACAAGTGTCCTGGAACCTTGTGATGACACGGTTCATGGAGCATTGTGATGACAAGGACCATGGCGAATTGTGATGACATCTGTCATGGGGCATTGTGATGACAGTGGTCATCTAGATTTGCGATGAAAGGTATCATGGAGCACTGTGATGACAGGGGCCATGGAACATTGTGATGACAAAGGCCATGGAGCATTGTGATGACAAGTGTCATGGGGCATTTTGATGACATTGGCATGGAGCATTATGATGACAAGAGTTCTGGAGCATTTTGATGACAAGGGCATGGAGCATTGTGATGACAGGGCCCACGGAGCTTTGTGATGAAAAGGGCAGGGTACATTGTGATGACAGGGTTCATGGAGCATTGTGATGAAAGGGGCCATGGAGCATTGAGATGAGAGCCGTTATGAGGCATGGTGATGACAGTGGTCATGGAGCATTGTGATGAAAGAGATCATGGAGCAATATGATAACAGGGGCCATGGAGCATTGTGATGACAGGGGTATTGGAGCATTGTGATGGAAGTAGACATGGATCATTGTGATGATATGTGTCCTGGAACACTGTGATGACACGGTTCATCGAGTATTGTGATGACAAGGGTCATAGCGAATTGTGATGACAAGTGTCATGGGGCATTGTGTGACATTGATCATCTAGGAATTGTGATGAAAGGTATCATGGAGCACTCTGATGAAAATTGTCCTGGATTATTGTGATGATAGCAGTCATGGAGAATTGTGATGACAGGGATTATGCAGCATTGTGTTGACAAGGGTATGGACTATTGTGATGACAATGGTCATGGAGCAATGTGATGAAAGTATTCATGGAACATCGTGAGGAAAAGTGCATGGGAGCATTGTGACGATAAAGGCCATGGAGTATTGTGATGACTAGTGTCATGGAGCATTTTAATGAAAGGTTTCATTGTGCACCGTGATGACAAGGGGGATGGAGTATTGTGATGAAACTGGTCGTGGAGCATTGTGATAACAAAAGCCATTGAGCATTGTGATGACAGGCATCATGGAGCATTGTGAAGAAAGGGGTCATGGGAAATTGTAATGACAATAGAGAAATGTGATTAAAATGGTCAGCAAGCAAAGTGATTAAAGTGGTCATTTAGAATTGTCATGAAAATCTATATAGAGCATTGTGATGGCAAAGGTCATGGAGAACTGTGATGACCAGGGTCATGTAGCATTGTGATGACACGGTCATGGAACATTGTGATGACAAGAATTATGGAGCATTGTGATGACACGATCACGGAACATTGTGATGACAAGAATTCTGGAGCATTGTGATGACAAGGCCATGGAGCATTGTGATGACACGGTCATGGAACATTGTGATGACAAAAATTCTGGAGAATTGTGATGACAAGGGCCATGGAGCATTGTGATGACACGGTCATGGAACATTGTGATGACAAGAATTCTGGAGCATTGTGATGACAAGGGCCATGGAGAATTGTGATGACATGGTCATGGAAAATTTGATGACAAGAATTCTGGAGCATTGTGATGACATGTGTCATGGAGAATTGTAATGAAACTTTTCATTGTGCACCGTGATGATAAGGGAGATGGAGTAATGTGATGAAACTGGTCCTGGAGCATTGTAATAACAAAAGCCATTGAGCATTCTGATGACACGCATCATGGAGCATTGTGAAGAAAGGGGTCATGGGGAATTGTAATGACAATAGAGAAATGTGATGAAAATGGTCAGCAAGCAAAGTGATTAAAGTGGTCATTTAGAATTCTCATGAAAAACTATATAGAGCATTGTGATGACAAAGGTCATGGAGAACCGTGATGACCAGGTTCATGTAGCATTGTGATCACACGGTCATGGAACATTGTGATGACAAGAATTATGGAGCACTGTGATGACACGGTCATGGAACATTGTGATGACAAGAATTATGGAGCATTGTGATGACACGGTCATGGAACATTGTGATGACAAGAATTCTGGAGCATTGTGATGACAGGGGCCATGGAGCATTGTGATGACACGGTCATGGAACATTGTGATGACAAGAATTCTGGAGCATTGTGATGACAGGGGCCATGGAGCATTGTGATGACACGGTCATGGAACATTGTGATGACAAGAATTCTGGAGCATTGTGATGATAAGGGCCATGGAGAGTTGTGATGGCATGGTCATGGAACATTGTGATGACAAGAATTCTAGAGCATTGTGATGACATGTGTCATGGAGCATTGTAATGAAACTTTTCATTGTGCACCGTGATGACAAGGGGGATGGAGTATTGTGATGAAACTGGTCGTGGAGCATTGTGATAACAAAAGCCATTGAGCATTGTGATGACAGGCATCATGGAGCATTGTGAAGAAAGGGGTCATGGGAAATTGTAATGACAATAGAGAAATGTGATTAAAATGGTCAGCAAGCAAAGTGATTAAAGTGGTCATTTAGAATTGTCATGAAAATCTATATAGAGCACTGTGATGGCAAAGGTCATGGAGAACTGTGATGACCAGGGTCATGTAGCATTGTGATGACACGGTCATGGAACATTGTGATGACAAGAATTATGGAGCATTGTGATGACACGATCACGGAACATTGTGATGACAAGAATTCTGGAGCATTGTGATGACAAGGCCATGGAGCATTGTGATGACACGGTCATGGAACATTGTGATGACAAAAATTCTGGAGAATTGTGATGACAAGGGCCATGGAGCATTGTGATGACACGGTCATGGAACATTGTGATGACAAGAATTCTGGAGCATTGTGATGACAAGGGCCATGGAGAATTGTGATGACATGGTCATGGAAAATTTGATGACAAGAATTCTGGAGCATTGTGATGACATGTGTCATGGAGAATTGTAATGAAACTTTTCATTGTGCACCGTGATGATAAGGGAGATGGAGTAATGTGATGAAACTGGTCCTGGAGCATTGTAATAACAAAAGCCATTGAGCATTCTGATGACACGCATCATGGAGCATTGTGAAGAAAGGGGTCATGGGGAATTGTAATGACAATAGAGAAATGTGATGAAAATGGTCAGCAAACAAAGTGATTAAAGTGGTCATTTAGAATTCTCATGAAAAACTATATAGAGCATTGTGATGACAAAGGTCATGGAGAACCGTGATGACCAGGGTCATGTAGCATTGTGATCACACGGTCATGGAACATTGTGATGACAAGAATTATGGAGCACTGTGATGACACGGTCATGGAACATTGTGATGACAAAAATTATGGAGCATTGTGATGACACGGTCATGGAACATTGTGATGACAAGAATTCTGGAGCATTGTGATGATAAGGGCCATGGAGAGTTGTGATGGCATGGTCATGGAACATTGTGATGACAAGAATTCTAGAGCATTGTGATGACATGTGTCATGGAGCATTGTAATGAAACTTTTCATTGTGCACCGTGATGACAAGGGGGATGGAGTATTGTGATGAAACTGGTCCTGGAGCATTGTGAAAACAAAAGCCATTGAGCATTGTGATGACAGGCATCATGGAGCATTGTGAAGAAAGGGGTCATGGGGAATTGTAATGACAGTAGAGAAATGTGATGAAAATGGACAGCAAGCAAAGTGATTAAAGTGGTCATTTAGAATTGTCATGAAAAACTATATAGAGCATTGTGATGACAAAGGTCATGGAGAACTGTGATTACCAGGGTCATGTAGCATTGTGATGACACGGTCATGGAACATTGTGATGACAAGAATTATGGAGCATTGTGATGACACGGTCATGGAACATTGTGATGACAAGTATTCTGGAGCATTGTGATGACAAGGGCCATGGAGCATTGTGATGACACGGTCATGGAACATTGTGATGACCAGAATTCTGGAGCATTGTGATGACAAGTGCCATGGAGCATTGTGATGACACGGTCATGGAACATTGTGATGACAAGAATTCTGGAGCATTATGATGACAAGGGCCATGGAGCATTGTGATGACACGGTCATGGAACATTGTGATGACAAGAATTCTGGAGCATTGTGATGACAAGGGCCATGGAGCATTGTGATGACACGGTCATGGAACATTGTGATGATCAGAATTCTGGAGCATTGTGATGACATGTGCCATGGAGCATTGTGATGACACGGTCATGGAACATTGTGATGACAAGAATTCTGGAGCATTGTGATGACAAGGGCCATGGAGCATTGTGATGACACGGTCATGGAACATTGTGATGACCAGAATTCTGGAGCATTGTGATGACAAGTGCCATGGAGCATTGTGATGACACGGTCATGGAACATTGTGATGACAAGAATTCTGGAGCATTATGATGACAAGGGCCATGGAGCATTGTGATGACACGGTCATGGAACATTGTGATGACAAGTATTCTGGAGCATTGTGATGACAAGGGCCATGGAGCATTGTGATGACACGGTCATGGAACATTGTGATGACAAGCAATCTGGAGCATTGTGATGACAAGTGTCATGGAGCATTGTAATGAGAGGTTTCATTGTGCACCGTGATGACAAGGGGGATGGAGTATTGTGATGAAACTGGTCCTGGAGCATTGTGATAACAAAAGCCATTGAGCATTGTGATGACAGGCATCATGGAGCATTGTGAAGAAAGGGGTCATGGGAAATTGTAATGACAATAGAGAAATGTGATGAAAATGGTCAGCAAGCAAAGTGATTAAAGTGGTCATTTAGAATTGTCATGAAAATCTATATAGACCATTGTGATGGCAAAGGTCATGGAGAACTGTGATGATCAGGGTCATGTAGCATTGTGATGAAACGGTCATGGAACATTGTGATGATAAGAATTCTGGAGCATTGTGATGACAAGGGCCATGGAGCATTCTGATGACACGTTCATGGAACATTGTGATGACAAGAATTCTGGAGCATTGTGATGACAAGGGCCATGGAGCATTGTGAAGACACGGTCATGGAACATTGTGATGAAAAGAATTCAGGAGACTTGTGATGACAAGGGCCATGGAGCATTGTGATGACACGGTCATGGAACATTGTGATGACAAGAATTCTGGAGCATTGTGATGACAAGGGCCATGGAGCATTGTGATGACACGGTCATGGAACATTGTGATGACAAGAATTCTGGAGCATTGTGATGACAAGGGCCATGGTGCATTGTGATGACACGGTCATGGAACTTTGTGATGACAAGCAATCTGGAGCATTGTGATGACCAGGGCCATGGAGCATTGTGATGACACGGTCATGGAACATTGTGATGATAAGAATTCTGGAGCATTGTGATGACACGGTCATGGAACATATTGATGACAAAAATTATGGAGCATTGTGATGACACGGTCATGGAACATTGTGATGACAAGAATTCTGGAGCAGTTTGTTGACAAGGGCCATGGAGCTTTGTGATGACAAGTGTCATGGAGCATTGTAATGAGAGGTATCATTGTGCACCTTGATGACAAGGGGGATGGAGTATTGTGATGAAACTGGTCCTGGAGCATTGTGATAACAAATGCCATTGAGCATTGTGATGATAAGCATCATGGAGCATTGTGAAGAAAGGGGTCATGGTGAATTTTAATGACAGTAGAGAAATGTGATGAAAATGGACAGCAAGCAAAGAGATTAAAGTGGTCATTTAGAATTGTCATGAAAAACTATATAGAGCATTGTGATGACAAAGGTCATGGAGAACTGTGATGACCAGGGTCATGTAGCATTGTGATGACACGGTCATGGATCATTGTGATGACAAGAATTCTGGAGCATTGTGATGACAAGGGCCATGGAGCATTGTGATGACACGGTCATGGAACATTGTGATGACAAGAATTCTGGAGCATTATGATGACAAGGGCCATGGAGCATTGTGATGACACGGTCATGGAACATTGTGATGAAAAGAATTCTGGAGCATTGTGATGACAAGTGCCATGGAGCCTTGTGATGACACGGTCATGGATCATTGTGATGACAAGAATTCTGGAGCATTGTGATGACAAGGGCCATGGAGCATTGTGATGACACGGTCATGGAACATTGTGATGACCAGAATTCTGGAGCATTGTGATGACAAGTGCCATGGAGCATTGTGATGACACGGTCATGGAACATTGTGATGACAAGAATTCTGGAGCATTATGATGACAAGGGCCATGGAGCATTGTGATGACACGGTCATGGAACATTGTGATGACAAGAATTCTGGAGCATTGTGATGACAAGGGCCATGGAGCATTGTGATGACACGGTCATGGAACATTTTGATGACAAGAATTCTGCAGAATTGCGATGACAAGGGCCATGGAGGATTGTTGCGACACGGTAATGGAACAATATGATGAGAAGAATTCCGGAGCATTGTGATGACAAGGCCATGGAGCATTGTGATGACACGGTCATGGAACATTGTGATGACAAAAATTCTGGAGAATTGTGATGACAAGGGCCATGGAGCATTGTGATGACACGGTCATGGAACATTGTGATGACAAGAATTCTGGAGCATTGTGATGACACGATCACGGAACATTGTGATGACAAGAATTCTGGAGCATTGTGATGACAAGGCCATGGAGCATTGTGATGACACGGTCATGGAACATTGTGATGACAAAAATTCTGGAGAATTGTGATGACAAGGGCCATGGAACATTGTGATGACACGGTCATGGAACATTGTGATGACAAGAATTCTGGAGCATTGTGATGACAAGGGCCATGGAGAATTGTGATGACATGGTCATGGAAAATTTGATGACAAGAATTCTGGAGCATTGTGATGACATGTGTCATGGGGAATTGTAATGAAACTTTTCATTGTGCACCGTGATGATAAGGGAGATGGAGTAATGTGATGAAACTGGTCCTGGAGCATTGTAATAACAAAAGCCATTGAGCATTCTGATGACACGCATCATGGAGCATTGTGAAGAAAGGGGTCATGGGGAATTGTAATGACAATAGAGGAATGTGATGAAAATGGTCAGCAAGCAAAGTGATTAAAGTGGTCATTTAGAATTCTCATGAAAAACTATATAGAGCATTGTGATGACAAAGGTCATGGAGAACCGTGATGACCAGGGTCATGTAGCATTGTGATCACACGGTCATGGAACATTGTGATGACAAGAATTATGGAGCACTGTGATGACACGGTCATGGAACATTGTGATGACAAGAATTATGGAGCATTGTGATGACACGGTCATGGAACATTGTGATGACAAGAATTCTGGAGCATTGTGATGACAGGGGCCATGGAGCATTGTGATGACACGGTCATGGAACATTGTGATGACAAGAATTCTGGAGCATTGTGATGACAGGGGCCATGGAGCATTGTGATGACACGGTCATGGAACATTGTGATGACAAGAATTCTGGAGCATTGTGATGATAAGGGCCATGGAGAGTTGTGATGGCATGGTCATGGAACATTGTGATGACAAGAATTCTAGAGCATTGTGATGACATGTGTCATGGAGCATTGTAATGAAACTTTTCATTGTGCACCGTGATGACAAGGGGGATGGAGTATTGTGATGAAACTGGTCGTGGAGCATTGTGATAACAAAAGCCATTGAGCATTGTGATGACAGGCATCATGGAGCATTGTGAAGAAAGGGGTCATGGGAAATTGTAATGACAATAGAGAAATGTGATTAAAATGGTCAGCAAGCAAAGTGATTAAAGTGGTCATTTAGAATTGTCATGAAAATCTATATAGAGCATTGTGATGGCAAAGGTCATGGAGAACTGTGATGACCAGGGTCATGTAGCATTGTGATGACACGGTCATGGAACATTGTGATGACAAGAATTATGGAGCATTGTGATGACACGATCACGGAACATTGTGATGACAAGAATTCTGGAGCATTGTGATGACAAGGCCATGGAGCATTGTGATGACACGGTCATGGAACATTGTGATGACAAAAATTCTGGAGAATTGTGATGACAAGGGCCATGGAGCATTGTGATGACACGGTCATGGAACATTGTGATGACAAGAATTCTGGAGCATTGTGATGACAAGGGCCATGGAGAATTGTGATGACATGGTCATGGAAAATTTGATGACAAGAATTCTGGAGCATTGTGATGACATGTGTCATGGAGAATTGTAATGAAACTTTTCATTGTGCACCGTGATGACAAGGGGGATGGAGTATTGTGATGAAACTGGTCCTGGAGCATTGTGAAAACAAAAGCCATTGAGCATTGTGATGACAGGCATCATGGAGCATTGTGAAGAAAGGGGTCATGGGGAATTGTAATGACAGTAGAGAAATGTGATGAAAATGGACAGCAAGCAAAGTGATTAAAGTGGTCATTTAGAATTGTCATGAAAAACTATATAGAGCATTGTGATGACAAAGGTCATGGAGAACTGTGATTACCAGGGTCATGTAGCATTGTGATGACACGGTCATGGAACATTGTGATGACAAGAATTATGGAGCATTGTGATGACACGGTCATGGAATATTGTGATGACAAGAATTCTGGAGCATTGTGATGACAAGGGCCATGGAGCATTGTGATGACACGGTCATGGAACATTGTGATGACCAGAATTCTGGAGCATTGTGATGACAAGTGCCATGGAGCATTGTGATGACACGGTCATGGAACATTGTGATGACAAGAATTCTGGAGCATTATGATGACAAGGGCCATGGAGCATTGTGATGACACGGTCATGGAACATTGTGATGACAAGAATTCTGGAGCATTGTGATGACAAGGGCCATGGAGCATTGTGATGACACGGTCATGGAAAATTGTGATGACCAGTATTCTGGAGCATTGTGATGACATGTGCCATGGAGCATTGTGATGACACGGTCATGGAACATTGTGATGACAAGAATTCTGGAGCATTGTGATGACAAGGGCCATGGAGCATTGTGATGACACGGTCATGGAACATTGTGATGACCAGAATTCTGGAGCATTGTGATGACAAGTGCCATGGAGCATTGTGATGACACGGTCATGGAACATTGTGATGACAAGAATTCTGGAGCATTATGATGACAAGGGCCATGGAGCATTGTGATGACACGGTCATGGAACATTGTGATGACAAGAATTCTGGAGCATTGTGATGACAAGGGCCATGGAGCATTGTGATGACACGGTCATGGAACATTTTGATGACAAGAATTCTGGAGCATTGTGATGACAAGGGCCATGGTGCATTGTGATGACACGGTCATGGAACTTTGTGATGACAAGCAATCTGGAGCATTGTGATGAACAGGGCCATGGAGCATTGTGATGACTCGGTCATGGAACATTGTGATGACAAGAATTCTGGAGCATTGTGATGACACGGTCATGGAACATATTGATGACAAGAATTATGGAGCATTGTGATGACACGGTCATGGAACATTGTGATGACAAGAATTCTGGAGCATTGTGATGACAAGGGCCATGGAGCATTGTGATGACACGTTCATGGAACATTGTGATGACAAGAATTCTGGAGCATTGTGATGACAAGGGCCATGGTGCATTGTGATGATGCGGTCATGGAACTTTGTGATGACAAGCAATCTGGAGATTTGTGATGACCAGGGCCATGGAGCATTGTGATGACACGGTCATGGAACATTGTGATGACAAGAATTATGGAGCATTGTGATGACAAGTGCCATGGAGCATTGTGATGACACGGTCATGGAACATTGTGATGACAAGAATTCTGGAGCATTGTGATGACAAGGGCCATGGAGCTTTGTGATGACAAGTGTCATGGAGCATTGTAATGAGAGGTTTCATTGTGCACCTTGATGACAAGGGGGATGGAGTATTGTGATGAAACAGTTCCTGGAGCATTGTGATAACAAAAGCCATTGAGCATTGTGATGACAGGCATCATGGAGCATTGTGAAGAAAGGGGTCATGGGGAATTGTAATGACAATAGAGAAATGTGATGAAAATGGTCAGTAAGCAAAGTGATTAAAGTGGTCATTTAGAATTGTCATGAAAAACTATATAGAGCATTGTGATGACAAAGGTCATGGAGAACTGTGATGACCAGGGTCATGTAGCATTGTGATGACACGGTCATGGAACATTGTGATGACAAGAATTATGGAGCATTGTGATGACACGGTCATGGAACATTGTAATGACAAGAATTCTGGAGCATTATGATGACAAGGGCCATGGAGCATTGTGATGACACGGTCATGGAACATTGTGATGACAAGTATTCTGGAGCATTGTGATGACAAGGGCCATGGAGCATTGTGATGACACGGTCATGGAACATTGTGATGACCAGAATTCTGGAGCATTGTGATGACATGTGCCATGGAGCATTGTGATGACACGGTCACGGAACTTTGTGATGACAAGCAATCTGGAGCATTGTGATGACAAGTGTCATGGAGCATTGTAATGAGAGGTTTCATTGTGCACCGTGATGACAAGGGGGATGGAGTATTGTGATGAAACTGGTCCTGGAGCATTGTGATAACAAAAGCCATTGAGCATTGTGATGACAGGCATCATGGAGCATTGTGAAGAAAGGGGTCATGGGAAATTGTAATGACAATAGAGAAATGTGATGAAAATGGTCAGCAAGCAAAGTGATTAAAGTGGTCATTTAGAATTGTCATGAAAATCTATATAGACCATTGTGATGGCAAAGGTCATGGAGAACTGTGATGACCAGGGTCATGTAGCATTGTGATGAAACGGTCATGGAACATTGTGATGACAAGAATTCTGGAGCATTGTGATGACAAGGGCCATGGAGCATTGTGATGTCACGGTCATGGAAAATTGTGATGACAAGAATTCTGGAGCATTGTGATGACACGATCACGGAACATTGTGATGACAAGAATTCTGGAGCATTGTGATGACAAGGCCATGGAGCATTGTGATGACACGGTCATGGAACATTGTGATGACAAAAATTCTGGAGAATTGTGATGACAAGGGCCATGGAGCATTGTGATGACACGGTCATGGAACATTGTGATGACAAGAATTCTGGAGCATTGTGATGACAAGGGCCATGGAGAATTGTGATGACATGGTCATGGAAAATTTGATGACAAGAATTCTGGAGCATTGTGATGACATGTGTCATGGAGAATTGTAATGAAACTTTTCATTGTGCACCGTGATGATAAGGGAGATGGAGTAATGTGATGAAACTGGTCCTGGAGCATTGTAATAACAAAAGCCATTGAGCATTCTGATGACACGCATCATGGAGCATTGTGAAGAAAGGGGTCATGGGGAATTGTAATGACAATAGAGAAATGTGATGAAAATGGTCAGCAAGCAAAGTGATTAAAGTGGTGATTTAGAATTCTCATGAAAAACTATATAGAGCATTGTGATGACAAAGGTCATGGAGAACCGTGATGACCAGGGTCATGTAGCATTGTGATCACACGGTCATGGAACATTGTGATGACAAGAATTATGGAGCACTGTGATGACACGGTCATGGAACATTGTGATGACAAGAATTATGGAGCATTGTGATGACACGGTCATGGAACATTGTGATGATAAGAATTCTGGAGCATTGTGATGACAGGGGCCATGGAGCATTGTGATGACACGGTCATGGAACATTGTGATGACAAGAATTCTGGAGCATTGTGATGACAGGGGCCATGGAGCATTGTGATGACACGGTCATGGAACATTGTGATGACAAGAATTCTGGAGCATTGTGATGATAAGGGCCATGGAGAGTTGTGATGGCATGGTCATGGAACATTGTGATGACAAGAATTCTAGAGCATTGTGATGACATGTGTCATGGAGCATTGTAATGAAACTTTTCATTGTGCACCGTGATGACAAGGGGGATGGAGTATTGTGATGAAACTGGTCGTGGAGCATTGTGATAACAAAAGCCATTGAGCATTGTGATGACAGGCATCATGGAGCATTGTGAAGAAAGGGGTCATGGGAAATTGTAATGACAATAGAGAAATGTGATTAAAATGGTCAGCAAGCAAAGTGATTAAAGTGGTCATTTAGAATTGTCATGAAAATCTATATAGAGCATTGTGATGGCAAAGGTCATGGAGAACTGTGATGACCAGGGTCATGTAGCATTGTGATGACACGGTCATGGAACATTGTGATGACAAGAATTATGGAGCATTGTGATGACACGATCACGGAACATTGTGATGACAAGAATTCTGGAGCATTGTGATGACAAGGCCATGGAGCATTGTGATGACACGGTCATGGAACATTGTGATGACAAGAATTCTGGAGCATTGTGATGACAAGGGCCATGGAGCATTCTGATGACACGTTCATGGAACATTGTGATGACAAGAATTCTGGAGCATTGTGATGACAAGGGCCATGGTGCATTGTGATGACACGGTCATGGAACTTTGTGATGACAAGCAATCTGGAGCATTGTGATGACCAGGGCCATGGAGCATTGTGATGACACGGTCATGGAACATTGTGATGACAAGAATTCTGGAGCATTGTGATGACACGGTCATGGAACATATTGATGACAAGAATTATGGAGCATTGTGATGACACGGTCATGGAACATTGTGATGACAAGAATTCTGGAGCATTGTGATGACAAGGGCCATGGAGCATTGTGATGACACGTTCATGGAACATTGTGATGACAAGAATTCTGGAGCATTGTGATGACAAGGTCCATGGTGCATTGTGATGACGCGGTCATGGAACTTTGTGATGACAAGCAATCTGGAGCTTTGTGATGACCAGGGCCATGGAGCATTGTGATGACACGGTCATGGAACATTGTGATGACAAGAATTCTGGAGCAGTTTGTTGACAAGGGCCATGGAGCTTTGTGATGACAAGTGTCATGGAGCATTGTAATGAGAGGTATCATTGTGCACCTTGATGACAAGGGGGATGGAGTATTGTGATGAAACTGGTCCTGGAGCATTGTGATAACAAATGCCATTGAGCATTGTGATGATAAGCATCATGGAGCATTGTGAAGAAAGGGGTCATGGTGAATTTTAATGACAGTAGAGAAATGTGATGAAAATGGACAGCAAGCAAAGAGATTAAAGTGGTCATTTAGAATTGTCATGAAAAACTATATAGAGCATTGTGATGACAAAGGTCATGGAGAACTGTGATGACCAGTGTCATGTAGCATTGTGATGACACGGTCATGGATCATTGTGATGACAAGAATTCTGGAGCATTGTGATGACAAGGGCCATGGAGCATTGTGATGACACGGTCATGGAACATTGTGATGACAAGAATTCTGGAGCATTATGATGACAAGGGCCATGGAGCATTGTGATGACACGGTCATGGAACATTGTGATGAAAAGAATTCTGGAGCATTGTGATGACAAGTGCCATGGAGCATTGTGATGACACGGTCATGGAACATTGTGATGACAAGAATTCTGGAGCATTGTGATGACAAGGGCCATGGAGCATTGTGATGACACGGTCATGGAACATTGTGATGACCAGAATTCTGGAGCATTGTGATGACAAGTGCCATGGAGCATTGTGATGACACGGTCATGGAACATTGTGATGACAAGAATTCTGGAGCATTATGATGACAAGGGCCATGAAGCATTGTGATGACACGGTCATGGAACATTGTGATGACAAGAATTCTGGAGCATTGTGATGACAAGGGCCATGGAGCATTGTGATGACACGGTCATGGAACATTTTGATGACAAGAATTCTGCAGAATTGCGATGACAAGGGCCATGGAGGATTGTTGCGACACGGTCATGGAACAATGTGATGAGAAGAATTCCGGAGCATTGTGATGACAAGGCCATGGAGCATTGTGATGACACGGTCATGGAACATTGTGATGACAAAAATTCTGGGTAATTGTGATGACAAGGGCCATGGAGCATTGTGATGACACGGTCATGGAACATTGTGATGACAAGAATTCTGGAGCATTGTGATGACACGATCACGGAACATTGTGATGACAAGAATTCTGGAGCATTGTGATGACAAGGCCATGGAGCATTGTGATGACACGGTCATGGAACATTGTGATGACAAAAATTCTGGAGAATTGTGATGACAAGGGCCATGGAGCATTGTGATGACACGGTCATGGAACATTGTGATGACAAGAATTCTGGAGCATTGTGATGACAAGGGCCATGGAGCATTGTGATGACAAGTGTCATGGAGCATTGTAATGAGAGGTTTCATTGTGCACCTTGATGACAAGGGGGATGGAGTATTGTGATGAAACTGGTCCTGGAGCATTGTGATAACAAATGCCATTGAGCATTGTGATGATAAGCATCATGGAGCATTGTGAAGAAAGGGGTCATGGGGAATTGTAATGACAGTAGAGAAATGTGATGAAAATGGACAGCAAGCAAAGAGATTAAAGTGGTCATTTAGAATTGTCATGAAAAACTATATAGAGCATTGTGATGACAAAGGTCATGGAGAACTGTGATGACCAGGGTCATGTAGCATTGTGATGACACGGTCATGGAACATTGTGATGACAAGAATTCTGGAGCATTGTGATGACAAGTGCCATGGAGCATTGTGATGACACGGTCATGGAACATTGTGATGAAAAGAATTCTGGAGCATTGTGATGACAAGGGCCATGGAGCATTGTGATGACACGGTCATGGAACATTGTGATGACAAGAATTCTGGAGCATTGTGATGACAAGGGCCATGGAGCATTGTGATGACACGGTCATGGAACATTGTGATGACCAGAATTCTGGAGCATTGTGATGACAAGTGCCATGGAGCATTGTGATGACACGGTCATGGAACATTGTGATGACAAGAATTCTGGAGCATTGTGATGACAAGGGCCATGGAGCATTGTGATGACACGGTCATGGAACATTGTGATGACAAGAATTCTGGAGCATTGTGATGACAAGGGCCATGGTGCATTGTGATGACACGGTCATGGAACTTTGTGATGACAAGCAATCTGGAGCATTGTGATGACCAGGGCCATGGAGCATTGTGATGACACGGTCATGGAACATTGTGATGACAAGAATTCTGGAGCATTGTGATGACACGGTCATGGAACATATTGATGACAAGAATTATGGAGCATTGTGATGAAACGGTTATGGAACATTGTGATGACAAGAATTCTGGAGCAATGTGATAACAAGGGCCATGGAGCATTGTGATGACACGTTCATGGAACATTGTGATGACAAGAATTCTGGAGCATTGTGATGACAAGGGCCATGGTGCATTGTGATGACGCGGTCATGGAACTTTGTGATGACAAGCAATCTGGAGCTTTGTGATGACCAGGGTCATGGAGCATTGTGATGACACGGTCATGGAACATTGTGATGACAAGAATTCTGGAGCATTGTGATGACAAGGGCCATGGAGCTTTGTGATGACAAGTGTCATGGAGCATTGTAATGAGAGGTTTCATTGTGCACCTTGATGACAAGGGGGATGGAGTATTGTGATGAAACTGGTCCTGGAGCATTGTGATAACAAATGCCATTGAGCATTGTGATGATAAGCATCATGGAGCATTGTGAAGAAAGGGGTCATGGGGAATTGTAATGACAGTAGAGAAATGTGATGAAAATGGACAGCAAGCAAAGAGATTAAAGTGGTCATTTAGAATTGTCATGAAAAACTATATAGAGCATTGAGATGACAAAGGTCATGGAGAACTGTGATGACCAGGGACATGTAGCATTGTGATGACACGGTCATGGAACATTGTGATGACAAGAATTCTGGAGCATTGTGATGACAAGGGCCATGGAGCATTGTGATGACACGGTCATGGAACATTGTAATGACAAGAATTCTGGAGCATTTTGATGACAAGGGCCATGGAGCATTGTGATGACACGGTCATGGAACATTGTGATGAAAAGAATTCTGGAGCATTGTGATGACAAGGGCCATGGAGCATTGTGATGACACGGTCATGGAACATTGTGATGATAAGAATTCTGGAGCATTGTGATGACAAGGGCCATGGAGCATTGTGATGACACGGTCATGGAACATTGTGATGACCAGAATTCTGGAGCATTGTGATGACAAGTGCCATGGAGCAGTGTGATGACACGGTCATGGAACATTGTGATGACAAGAATTCTGGAGCATTATGATGACAAGGGCCATGGAGCATTGTGATGACACGGTCATGGAACATTGTGATGACAAGAATTCTGGAGCATTGTGATGACAAGGGCCATGGAGCATTGTGATGACACGGTCATGGAACATTTTGATGACAAGAATTCTGCAGAATTGCGATGACAAGGGCCATGGAGGATTGTTACGACACGGTCATGGAACAATGTGATGAGAAGAATTCCGGAGCATTGTGATGACAAGGGCCATGGAGCATTGTGATGACATGGTCATGGAACATTGTGATGAAAAGTATTCTGGAGCATTGTGCTGATGACGGCCATGGAGCATTGTGATGACACAGTCAAGGAACATTGCGATGAAAAAGATTTCTGGAGCATTGTGATGAAAGGGCATGGAGCATTGTGATTAAAGGTGACAAGGAACATTGTGATGATATGGGCAGAGAACTCTGTGATGACAGTGGTCATGCAGTATTGTGACGAAAAGTGTCATGGAACATTCTGCTGATAGCGATCATGGAGCTTTTTGGTTAGAGAGGCTATGGAGATTTGTGATGTCAGGTGTCATGGGGCATTGTGTTGAGAGCGGTCTTGGAGCATTGTGATGAAAAGGGACATGGAGAACTGTGATTACAGGGGCCATGGAGCATTGTGAATGCAAAGGCTATGGAGCATTGAGATGACAGGTTTCATGGAGCACTGTGATGAATGTGATCTTGGATCATTGTGCTGACAAGTGTCCTGGAACCTTGTGATGACACGGTTCATGGAGCATTGTGATGACAAGGACCATGGCGAATTGTGATGACATCTGTCATGGGGCATTGTGATGACAGTGGTCATCTAGATTTGCGATGAAAGGTATCATGGAGCACTGTGATAACAGGGGCCATGGAACATTGTGATGACAAAGGCCATGGAGCATTGTGATGACAAGTGTCATGGGGCATTTTGATGACATTGGCATGGAGCATTATGATGACAAGTGTTCTGGAGCATTTTGATGACAAGGGCATGGAGCATTGTGATGACAGAGCCCACGGAGCTTTGTGATGAAAAGGGCAGGGTACATTGTGATGACAGGGTTCATGGAGCATTGTGATGAAAGGGGCCATGGAGCATTGAGATGAGAGCCGTTATGAGGCATGGTGATGACAGTGGTCATGGAGCATTGTGATGAAAGAGATCATGGAGCAATATGATAACAGGGGCCATGGAGCATTGTGATGACAGGGGTATTGGAGCATTGTGATGGAAGTAGACATGGATCATTGTGATGACATGTGTCCTGGAACACTGTGATGACACGGTTCATCGAGTATTGTGATGACAAGGGTCATAGCGAATTGTGATGACAAGTGTCATGGGGCATTGTGTGACATTGATCATCTAGGAATTGTGATGAAAGGTATCATGGAGCACTGTGATGAAAATTGTCCTGGATTATTGTGATGACAGCAGTCATGGAGAATTGTGATGACAGGGATTATGCAGCATTGTGTTGACAAGGGTATGGACTATTGTGATGACAATGGTCATGGAGCAATGTGATGAAAGTATTCATGGAACATCGTGATAAAAAGTGCATGGGAGCATTGTGACGATAAAGGCCATGGAGTATTGTGATGACTAGTGTCATGGAGCATTTTAATGAAAGGTTTCATTGTGCACCGTGATGACAAGGGGGATGGAGTATTGTGATGAAACTGGTCCTGGAGCATTGTGATAACAAAAGCCATTGAGCATTGTGATGACAGGCATCATGGAGCATTGTGAAGAAAGGGGTCATGGGAAATTGTAATGACAATAGAGAAATGTGATGAAAATGGTCAGCAAGCAAAGTGATTAAAGTGGTCATTTAGAATTGTCATGAAAATCTATATAGAGCATTGTGATGGCAAAGGTCATGGAGAACTGTGATGACCAGGGTCATGTAGCATTGTGATGACACGGTTATGGAACATTGTGATTACAAGAATTATGGAGCATTGTGATGACACGATCATGGAACATTGTGATGACAAGAATTCTGGAGCATTGTGATGACAAGGCCATGGAGCATTGTGATGACACGGTCATGGAACATTGTGATGACAAAAATTCTGGAGAATTGTGATGACAAGGGCCATGGAGCATTGTGATGACACGGTCATGGAACATTGTGATGACAAGAATTCTGGAGCATTGTGATGACAAGGGCCATGGAGAATTGTGATGACATGGTCATGGAAAACTGTGATGAAAAGAATTCTGGAGCATTGTGATGACATGTGTCATGGAGAATTGTAATGAAACTTTTCATTGTGCACCGTGATGATAAGGGAGATGGAGTAATGTGATGAAACTGGTCCTGGAGCATTGTAATAACAAAAGCCATTGAGCATTCTGATGACAGGCATCATGGAGCATTTTGAAGAAAGGGGTCATGGGGAATTGTAATGACAATAGAGAAATGTGATGAAAATGGTCAGCAAGCAAAGTGATTAAAGTGGTCATTTAGAATTCTCATGAAAACTATATAGAGCATTGTGATGACAAAGGTCATGGAGAACCGTGATGACCAGGGTCATGTAGCACTGTGATGACACGGTCATGGAACATTGTGATGACAAGAATTCTGGAGCATTGTGATGACAAGGGCCATGGAGCATTGTGATGACACGGTCATGGAACATTGTGATGACCAGAATTCTGGAGCATTGTGATGACAAGTGCCATGGAGCATTGTGATGACACGGTCATGGAACATTGTGATGACAAGAATTCTGGAGCATTGTGATGACAAGGGCCATGGAGCATTGTGATGACACGGTCATGGAACATTGTGATGACAAGAATTCTGGAGCATTGTGATGACAAGGGCCATGGAGCATTGTGATGACACGGTCATGGAACATTGTGATGACCAGAATTCTGCAGAATTGCGATGACAAGGGCCATGGAGGATTGTTACGACACGGTCATGGAACAATGTGATGAGAAGAATTCCGGAGCATTGTGATGACAAGGGCCATGGAGCATTGTGATGACATGGTCATGGAACATTGTGATGAAAAGTATTCTGGAGCATTGTGCTGATGACGGCCATGGAGCATTGTGATGACACAGTCAAGGAACATTGCGATGAAAAAGATTTCTGGAGCATTGTGATGAAAGGGCATGGAGCATTGTGATTAAAGGTGACAAGGAACATTGTGATGATATGGGCAGAGAACTCTGTGATGACAGTGGTCATGCAGTATTGTGACGAAAAGTGTCATGGAACATTCTGCTGATAGCGATCATGGAGCTTTTTGGTTAGAGAGGCTATGGAGATTTGTGATGTCAGGTGTCATGGGGCATTGTGTTGAGAGCGGTCTTGGAGCATTGTGATGAAAAGGGACATGGAGAACTGTGATTACAGGGGCCATGGAGCATTGTGAATGCAAAGGCTATGGAGCATTGAGATGACAGGTTTCATGGAGCACTGTGATGAATGTGATCTTGGATCATTGTGCTGACAAGTGTCCTGGAACCTTGTGATGACACGGTTCATGGAGCATTGTGATGACAAGGACCATGGCGAATTGTGATGACATCTGTCATGGGGCATTGTGATGACAGTGGCCATCTAGATTTGCGATGAAAGGTATCATGGAGCACTGTGATAACAGGGGCCATGGAACATTGTGATGACAAAGGCCATGGAGCATTGTGATGACAAGTGTCATGGGGCATTTTGATGACATTGGCATGGAGCATTATGATGACAAGTGTTCTGGAGCATTTTGATGACAAGGGCATGGAGCATTGTGATGACAGAGCCCACGGAGCTTTGTGATGAAAAGGGCAGGGTACATTGTGATGACAGGGTTCATGGAGCATTGTGATGAAAGGGGCCATGGAGCATTGAGATGAGAGCCGTTATGAGGCATGGTGATGACAGTGGTCATGGAGCATTGTGATGAAAGAGATCATGGAGCAATATGATAACAGGGGCCATGGAGCATTGTGATGACAGGGGTATTGGAGCATTGTGATGGAAGTAGACATGGATCATTGTGATGACATGTGTCCTGGAACACTGTGATGACACGGTTCATCGAGTATTGTGATGACAAGGGTCATAGCGAATTGTGATGACAAGTGTCATGGGGCATTGTGTGACATTGATCATCTAGGAATTGTGATGAAAGGTATCATGGAGCACTGTGATGAAAATTGTCCTGGATTATTGTGATGACAGCAGTCATGGAGAATGGTGATGACAGGGATTATGCAGCATTGTGTTGACAAGTGTATGGACTATTGTGATGACAATGGTCATGGAGCAATGTGATGAAAGTATTCATGGAACATCGTGATAAAAAGTGCATGGGAGCATTGTGACGATAAAGGCCATGGAGTATTGTGATGACTAGTGTCATGGAGCATTTTAATGAAAGGTTTCATTGTGCACCGTGATGACAAGGGGGATGGAGTATTGTGATGAAACTGGTCCTGGAGCATTGTGATAACAAAAGCCATTGAGCATTGTGATGACAGGCATCATGGAGCATTGTGAAGAAAGGGGTCATGGGAAATTGTAATGACAATAGAGAAATGTGATGAAAATGGTCAGCAAGCAAAGTGATTAAAGTGGTCATTTAGAATTGTCATGAAAATCTATATAGAGCATTGTGATGGCAAAGGTCATGGAGAACTGTGATGACCAGGGTCATGTAGCATTGTGATGACCCGGTTATGGAACATTGTGATTACAAGAATTATGGAGCATTGTGATGACACGATCATGGAACATTGTGATGACAAGAATTCTGGAGCATTGTGATGACAAGGCCATGGAGCATTGTGATGACACGGTCATGGAACATTGTGATGACAAAAATTCTGGAGAATTGTGATGACAAGGGCCATGGAGCATTGTGATGACACGGTCATGGAACATTGTGATGACAAGAATTCTGGAGCATTGTGATGACAAGGGCCATGGAGAATTGTGATGACATGGTCATGGAAAACTGTGATGAAAAGAATTCTGGAGCATTGTGATGACATGTGTCATGGAGAATTGTAATGAAACTTTTCATTGTGCACCGTGATGATAAGGGAGATGGAGTAATGTGATGAAACTGGTCCTGGAGCATTGTAATAACAAAAGCCATTGAGCATTCTGATGACAGGCATCATGGAGCATTTTGAAGAAAGGGGTCATGGGGAATTGTAATGACAATAGA
The DNA here is from genome assembly GCF_949987535.1 of Balaenoptera acutorostrata. Lineage (NCBI taxonomy): Eukaryota > Metazoa > Chordata > Mammalia > Artiodactyla > Balaenopteridae > Balaenoptera > Balaenoptera acutorostrata. The sequence continues at coordinate 47,214 of NW_026645853.1, read as the reverse complement.
GAAATGTGATGAAAATGGTCAGCAAGCAAAGTGATTAAAGTGGTCATTTAGAATTCTCATGAAAACTATATAGAGCATTGTGATGACAAAGGTCATGGAGAACCGTGATGACCAGGGTCATGTAGCATTGTGATGACACGGTCATGGAACATTGTGATGACAAGAATTCTGGAGCATTGTGATGACAAGGGCCATGGAGCATTGTGATGACACGGTCATGGAACATTGTGATGACCAGAATTCTGGAGCATTGTGATGACAAGTGCCATGGAGCATTGTGATGACACGGTCATGGAACATTGTGATGACAAGAATTCTGGAGCATTGTGATGACAAGGGCCATGGAGCATTGTGATGACACGGTCATGGAACATTGTGATGACAAGAATTCTGGAGCATTGTGATGACAAGGGCCATGGAGCATTGTGATGACACGGTCATGGAACATTGTGATGACCAGAATTCTGCAGAATTGCGATGACAAGGGCCATGGAGGATTGTTACGACACGGTCATGGAACAATGTGATGAGAAGAATTCCGGAGCATTGTGATGACAAGGGCCATGGAGCATTGTGATGACATGGTCATGGAACATTGTGATGAAAAGTATTCTGGAGCATTGTGCTGATGACGGCCATGGAGCATTGTGATGACACAGTCAAGGAACATTGCGATGAAAAAGATTTCTGGAGCATTGTGATGAAAGGGCATGGAGCATTGTGATTAAAGGTGACAAGGAACATTGTGATGATATGGGCAGAGAACTCTGTGATGACAGTGGTCATGCAGTATTGTGACGAAAAGTGTCATGGAACATTCTGCTGATAGCGATCATGGAGCTTTTTGGTTAGAGAGGCTATGGAGATTTGTGATGTCAGGTGTCATGGGGCATTGTGTTGAGAGTGGTCTTGGAGCATTGTGATGAAAAGGGACATGGAGAACTGTGATTACAGGGGCCATGGAGCATTGTGAATGCAAAGGCTATGGAGCATTGAGATGACAGGTTTCATGGAGCACTGTGATGAATGTGATCTTGGATCATTGTGCTGACAAGTGTCTTGGAACCTTGTGATGACACGGTTCATGGAGCATTGTGATGACAAGGACCATGGCGAATTGTGATGACATCTGTCATGGGGCATTGTGATGACAGTGGTCATCTAGATTTGCGATGAAAGGTATCATGGAGCACTGTGATAACAGGGGCCATGGAACATTGTGATGACAAAGGCCATGGAGCATTGTGATGACAAGTGTCATGGGGCATTTTGATGACATTGGCATGGAGCATTATGATGACAAGTGTTCTGGAGCATTTTGATGACAAGGGCATGGAGCATTGTGATGACAGAGCCCACGGAGCTTTGTGATGAAAAGGGCAGGGTACATTGTGATGACACGGTCATGGAACATTGTGATGACAAGAATTCTGGAGCATTGTGATGACAAGGGCCATGGAGCATTGTGATGACACGGTCATGGAACATTGTGATGACAAGAATTCTGGAGCATTGTGATGAGAAGGTCCATGGAGCATTGTGATGACACAGTCATGGAATATTGTGATGAAAAGAATTCTGGAGCATTGTGATGACAAGGGCCATGGAGCACTGTGATGAAACGGACATGGAACATTGTGATGACAAGAATTCTGGAGCATTGTGATGACAAGGGCCATGGAGCTTTGTGATGACATGGTCATGGAACATTGTGATGACAAGAATTCTGGAGCATTGTGATGACAAGGGCCATGGTGCATTGTGATGACACGGTCATGGAACTTTGTGATGACAAGCAATCTGGAGCATTGTGATGACCAGGGCCATGGAGCATTGTGATGACTCGGTCATGGAACTTTGTGATGACAAGCAATCTAGAGCATTGTGATGACAAGGGCCATGGAGCATTGTGATGACACGGTCATGGAACATTGTGATGACAAGTATTCTGGAGCATTGTGATGACAAGGGCCATGGAGCATTGTGATGACACGGTCATGGAACATTTTGATGACAAGAATTCTGGAGCATTGTGAAGACAAGGGCCATGGAGCATTGTGATGACAAGTGTCATGGAGCATTGTAATGAGAGGTTTCTTTGTGCACCGTGATGACAAGGGGGATGGAGTATTGTGATGAAACTGGTCCTGGAGCATTGTGATAACAAAAGCCATTGAGCATTGTGATGACAGGCATCAGGAAGCATTGTGAAGAAAGGGGTCATGGGGAATTGTAATGACAATAGAGAAATGTGATGAAAATGGTCAGCAAGCAAAGTGATTAAAGTGGTCATTTAGAATTGTCATGAAAAACTATATAGAGCATTGTGATGGCAAAGGTCATGGAGAACTGTGATGACCAGGGTCATGTAGCATTGTGATGACACGGTCATGGAACATTGTGATGACAAGAATTCTGGAGCATTGTGATGACAAGGGCCATGGAGCATTGTGATGACACGGTCATGGAACATTGTGATGACAAGAATTCTGGAGCATTGTGATGACAAGGGCCATGGAGCATTGTGATGACACGGTCATGGAACATTGTGATGACAAGAATTATGGAGCATTGTGATGACACGGTCATGGAACATTGTGATGACAAGAATTTTGGAGCATTGTGATGACAAGGGCCATGGTGCATTGTGATGACACGGTCATGGAACATTGTGATAACAAGAATTCTGGAGCATTGTGAAGACAAGGGCCATGGAGCATTGTGATGACAAGTGTCATGGAGCATTGTAATGAGAGGTTTCATTGTGCACCGTGATGACAAGGGGGATGGAGTATTGTGATGAAACTGGTCCTGGAGCATTGTGATAACAAAAGCCATTGAGCATTGTGATGACAGGCATCATGGAGCATTGTGAAGAAAGGGGTCATGGGAAATTGTAATGACAATAGAGAAATGTGATGAAAATGGTCAGCAAGCAAAGTGATTAAAGTGGTCATTTAGAATTGTCATGAAAAACTATATAGAGCATTGTGATGGCAAAGGTCATGGAGAACTGTGATGACCAGGGTCATGTAGCATTGTGATGACACGGTCATGGAACATTGTGATGACAAGAATTATGGAGCATTGTGATGAAAAGGGCCATGGAGCATTGTGATGACTCGGTCATGGAACATTGTGATGACAAGAATTCTGGAGCATTGTGATGACACGGTCATGGAACATATTGATGACAAGAATTATGGAGCATTGTGATGACACGGTCATGGAACATTGTGATGACAAGAATTATGGAGCACTGTGATGACACAGTCATGGAACATTGTGATGACAAGAATTATGGAGCATTGTGATGACACGGTCATGGAACATTGTGATGACAAGAATTCTGGAGCATTGTGATGACAAGGGCCATGGAGCATTGTGATGACACGGTCATGGAACATTGTGATGACAAGAATTCTGGAGCATTGTGATGACAAGGGCCATGGAGCATTGTGATGACACGGTCATGGAACATTGTGATGACAAGAATTCTGGAGCATTGTGATGACAAGGGCCATGGAGCATTGTGATGACACGGTCATGGAACAATGTGATGACAAGAATTCTGGAGCATTGTGATGACAAGGGCCATGGAGCATTGTGATGACATGGTCATCGAACATTGTGATGACAAGAATTCTGGAGCATTGTGATGACAAGGGCCATGGAGCATTGTGATGACACGGTCATGGAACATTGTGATGACAAGAATTCTGGAGCATTGTGATGACAGGGGCCATGGAGCATTGTGATGACACGGTCATGGAACATTGTGATGACAAGAATTCTGGAGCATTGTGATGATAAGGGCCATGGAGAATTGTGATGGCATGGTCATGGAACATTGTGATGACAAGAATTCTGGAGCATTGTGATGACATGTGTCATGGAGCATTGTAATGAAACTTTTCATTGTGCACCGTGATGACAAGGGGGATGGAGTATTGTGATGAAACTGGTCCTGGAGCATTGTGATAACAAAAGCCATTGAGCATTGTGATGACAAGCATCATGGAGCATTGTGAAGAAAGGGTCATGGGGAATTGTAATGACAGTAGAGAAATGTGATGAAAATGGTCAGCAAGCAAAGTGATTAAAGTGGTCATTTAGAATTCTCATGAAAAACTATATAGAGCATTGTGATGACAAAGGTCATGGAGAACCGTGATGACCAGGGTCATGTAGCATTGTGATGACATGGTCATGGAACATTGTGATGACCAGAATTATGGAGCACTGTGATGACACAGTCATGGAACATTGTGATGACAAGAATTATGGAGCATTGTGATGACACGGTCATGGAACATTGTGATGACAAGAATTCTGGAGCATTGTGATGACAAGGGCCATGGAGCATTGTGATGACACGGTCATGGAACATTGTGATGACCAGAATTCTGGAGCATTGTGATGACACGGTCATGGAACATTGTGATGACAAGAATTCTGGAGCATTGTGATGACAAGGGCCATGGAGCATTGTGATGACACGGTCATGGAACATTGTGATGACCAGAATTCTGGAGCATTGTGATGACATGTGCCATGGAGCATTGTGATGACACGGTCATGGAACATTGTGATGACAAGAATTCTGGAGCATTGTGATGACAAGGGCCATGGAGCATTGTGATGACACGGTCATGGAACATTGTGATGACCAGAATTCTGGAGCATTGTGATGACATGTGCCATGGAGCATTGTGATGACACGGTCATGGAACATTGTGATGACAAGAATTCTGGAGCATTGTGATGACAAGGGCCATGGAGCATTGTGATGACACGGTCATGGAACATTGTGATGACCAGAATTCTGGAGCATTGTGATGACATGTGCCATGGAGCATTGTGATGACACGGTCATGGAATATTGTGATGAAAAGAATTCTGGAGCATTGTGATGACAAGGGCCATGGAGCATTGTGATGACACGGTCATGGAACATTGTGATGACAAGAATTCTGGAGCATTGTGATGACAAGGGCCATGGAGCATTGTGATGACACGTTCATGGAACATTGTGATTACAAGAATTCTGGAGCATTGTGATGACAAGGGCCATGGAGCATTGTGATGACACGGTCATGGAACATTGTGATGACAAGAATTCTGGAGCATTGTGATGACAAGGGCCATGGAGCATTGTGATGACACGGTCATGGAACATTGTGATGATAATAATTCTGGAGCATTGTGATGACACGGTCATGGAACATATTGATGACAAGAATTATGGAGCATTGTGATGACACGGTCATGGAACATTGTGATGACAAGAATTCCGGAGCATTGTGATGACAAGGGCCATGGAGCATTGTGATGACACGTTCATGGAACATTGTGATGACAAGAATTCTGGAGCATTGTGATGACAAGGGCCATGGAGCATTGTGATGACACGGTCATGGAATATTGTGATGACAAGAATTCCGGAGCATTGTGATGACAAGGACCATGGAGCATTGTGATGAAACGGACATGGAACATTGTGATGACAAGAATTCTGGAGCATTGTGATGACAAGGGCCATGGAGCATTGTGATGACACGGTCATGGAACATTGTGATGACAAGAATTCTGGAGCATTGTGATGACAAGGGCCATGGTGCATTGTGATGACACGGTCATGGAACTTTGTGATGACAAGCAATCTGGAGCATTGTGATGACCAGGGCCATGGAGCATTGTGATGACACGGTCATGGAACATTGTGATGACCAGAATTCTGGAGCATTGTGATGACACGGTCATGGAACATATTGATGACAAGAATTATGGAGCATTGTGATGACACGGTCATGGAACATTGTGATGACAAGAATTCTGGAGCATTGTGATGACAAGGGCCATGGAGCATTGTGATGACACGTTCATGGAACATTGTGATGACAAGAATTCTGGAGCATTGTGATGACAAGGGCCATGGAGCATTGTGATGACACGGTCATGGAACATTGTGATGACAAGAATTCTGGAGCATTGTGATGACAAGGGCCATGGAGCATTGTGATGACACGGTCATGGAACATTGTGATGACAAGAATTCTGGAGCATTGTGATGAGAAGGTCCATGGAGCATTGTGATGACACGGTCATGGAATATTGTGATGACAAGAATTCTGGAGCATTGTGATGACAAGGGCCATGGAGCATTGTGATGAAACGGACATGGAACATTGTGATGACAAGAATTCTGGAGCATTGTGATGACAAGGGCCATGGAGCATTGTGATGACACGGTCATGGAACATTGTGATGACAAGAATTCTGGAGCATTGTGATGACAAGGGCCATGGTGCATTGTGATGACACGGTCATGGAACTTTGTGATGACAAGCAATCTGGAGCATTGTGATGACCAGGGCCATGGAGCATTGTGATGACACGGTCATGGAACATTGTGATGACAAGAATTCTGGAGCATTGTGATGACACGGTCATGGAACATATTGATGACAAGAATTATGGAGCATTGTGATGACACGGTCATGGAACATTGTGATGACAAGAATTCTGGAGCATTGTGATGACAAGGGCCATGGAGCATTGTGATGACACATTCATGGAACATTGTGATGACAAGAATTCTGGAGCATTGTGATGACAAGGTCCATGGTGCATTGTGATGACGCGGTCATGGAACTTTATGATGACAAGCAATCTGGAGCTTTGTGATGACCAGGGCCATGGAGCATTGTGATGACACGGTCATGGAACATTGTGATGACAAGAATTCTGGAGCAGTGTGTTGACAAGGGCCATGGAGCTTTGTGATGACAAGTGTCATGGAGCATTGTAATGAGAGGTATCATTGTGCACCTTGATGACAAGGGGGATGGAGTATTGTGATGAAACTGGTACTGGAGCATTGTGATAACAAATGCCATTGAGCATTGTGATGATAAGCATCATGGAGCATTGTGAAGAAAGGGGTCATGGTGAATTGTAATGACAGTAGAGAAATGTGATGAAAATGGACAGCAAGCAAAGAGATTAAAGTGGTCATTTAGAATTGTCATTAAAAACTATATAGAGCATTCTGATGACACGGTCATGGAACATTGTGATGAAAAGAATTCTGGAGCATTGTGATGACATGTGTCATGGAGCATTGTAATGAAACTTTTCATTGTGCACCGTGATGACAAGGGGGATGGAGTATTGTGATGAAACTGGTCCTGGAGCATTGTGATAACAAAAGCCATTGAGCATTGTGATGACAAGCATCATGGAGCATTGTGAAGAAAGGGGTCATGGGGATTTGTAATGACAGTAGAGAAATGTGATGAAAATGGACAGCAAGCAAAGTGATTAAAGTGGTCATTTAGAATTGTCATGAAAAACTATATAGAGCATTGTGATGACAAAGGTCATGGAGAACTGTGATAACCAGGGTCATTTAGCATTGTGATGACACGGTCATGGAACATTGTGATGACAAGAATTCTGGAGCATTGTGATGACAAGGGCCATGGAGCATTGTGATGACACGGTCATGGAACATTGTGATGACCAGAATTCTGGAGCATTGTGATGACATGTGCCATGGAGCATTGTGATGACACGGTCATGGAACATTGTGATGACAAGAATTCTGGAGCATTGTGATGACAAGGGCCATGGAGCATTGTGATGACACGGTCATGGAACATTGTGATGACAAGAATTCTGGAGCATTGTGATGACAAGGGCCATGGAGCATTGTGATGACACGGCCATGGAACATTGTGATGACCAGAATTCTGGAGCATTGTGATGACAAGGGCCATGGAGTATTGTGATGATATGGTCATGGAAAATTGTGATGACAAGAATTCTGGAGCATTGTGATTACATGTGTCATGGAGAATTGTAGTGAAACTTTTCATTGTGCACCGTGATGATAAGGGAGATGGAGTAATGTGATGAAACTGGTCCTGGAGCATTGTAATAACAAAAGCCATTGAGCATTCTGATGACAGGCATCATGGAGCATTGTGAAGAAAGGGGTCATGGGGAATTGTAATGACAATAGAGAAATGTGATGAAAATTGTCAGCAAGCAAAGTGATTAAAGTGGTCATTTAGAATTCTCATGAAAAACTATATAGAGCACTGTGATGAGAAAGGTAATGGAGAACCGTGATGACCAGGGTCATGTAGCATTGTGATGACACGGTCATGGCACATTGTGATGACAAGAATTATGGAGCACTGTGATGACACAGTCATGGAACATTGTGATGACAAGAATTATGGAGCATTGTGATGACACGGTCATGGAACATTGTGATGACAAGAATTCTGGAGCATTGTGATGACAAGGGCCATGGAACATTGTGATGACACGGTCATGGAACATTGTGATGACAAGAATTCTGGAGCATTGTGATGACAAGGGCCATGGAGCATTGTGATGACACGGTCATGGAACATTGTGATGACAAGAATTCTGGAGCATTGTGATGACAAGGGCCATGGAGCATTGTGATGACACGGTCATGGAAAAATGTGATGACAAGAATTCTGGAGCATTGTGATGACAAGGGCCATGGAGCATTGTGATGACATGGTCATCGAACATTGTGATGACAAGAATTCTGGAGCATTGTGATGACAAGGGCCATGGAGCATTGTGATGACACGGTCATGGAACATTGTAATGACAAGAATTCTGAAGCATTGTGATGACAATGGCCATGGAGCATTGTGATGACACGGTCATGGAACATTGTGATGACAAGAATTCTGGAGCATTGTGATGACAGGGGCCATGGAGCATTGTGATGACACGGTCATGGAACATTGTGATGACAAGAATTCTGGAGCATTGTGATGATAAGGGCCATGGAGAATTGTGATGGCATGGTCATGGAACATTGTGATGACAAGAATTCTGGAGCATTGTGATGACATGTGTCATGGAGCATTGTAATGAAACTTTTCATTGTGCACCGTGATGACAAGGGGGATGGAGTATTGTGATGAAACTGGTCCTGGAGCATTGTGATAACAAAAGCCATTGAGCATTGTGATGACAAGCATCATGGAGCATTGTGAAGAAAGGGTCATGGGGAATTGTAATGACAGTAGAGAAATGTGATGAAAATGGTCAGCAAGCAAAGTGATTAAAGTGGTCATTTAGAATTCTCATGAAAAACTATATAGAGCATTGTGATGACAAAGGTCATGGAGAACCGTGATGACCAGGGTCATGTAGCATTGTGATGACATGGTCATGGAACATTGTGATGACAAGAATTATGGAGCACTGTGATGACACAGTCATGGAACATTGTGATGACAAGAATTATGGAGCATTGTGATGACACGGTCATGGAACATTGTGATGACAAGAATTCTGGAGCATTGTGATGACAAGGGCCATGGAGCATTGTGATGACACGGTCATGGAACATTGTGATGACCAGAATTCTGGAGCATTGTGATGACACGGTCATGGAACATTGTGATGACAAGAATTCTGGAGCATTGTGATGACAAGGGCCATGGAGCATTGTGATGACACGGTCATGGAACATTGTGATGACCAGAATTCTGGAGCATTGTGATGACATGTGCCATTGAGCATTGTGATGACACGGTCATGGAACATTGTGATGACAAGAATTCTGGAGCATTGTGATGACAAGGGCCATGGAGCATTGTGATGACACGGTCATGGAACATTGTGATGACCAGAATTCTGGAGCATTGTGATGACATGTGCCATGGAGCATTGTGATGACACGGTCATGGAACATTGTGATGACAAGAATTCTGGAGCATTGTGATGACAAGGGCCATGGAGCATTGTGATGACACGGTCATGGAACATTGTGATGACCAGAATTCTGGAGCATTGTGATGACATGTGCCATGGAGCATTGTGATGACACGGTCATGGAATATTGTGATGAAAAGAATTCTGGAGCCTTGTGATGACAAGGGCCATGGAGCATTGTGATGACACGGTCATGGAACATTGTGATGACAAGAATTCTGGAGCATTGTGATGACAAGGGCCATGGAGCATTGTGATGACACGGTCATGGAACATTGTGATGACCAGAATTCTGGAGCATTGTGATGACAAGGGCCATGGAGGATTGTTACGACACGGTCATGGAACAATGTGATGAGAAGAATTCCGGAGCATTGTGATGACAAGGGCCATGGAGCATTGTGATGACATGGTCATGGAACATTGTGATGAAAAGTATTCTGGAGCATTGTGCTGATGACGGCCATGGAGCATTGTGATGACACAGTCAAGGAACATTGCGATGAAAAAGATTTCTGGAGCATTGTGATGAAAGGGCATGGAGCATTGTGATTAAAGGTGACAAGGAACATTGTGATGATATGGGCAGAGAACTCTGTGATGACAGTGGTCATGCAGTATTGTGACGAAAAGTGTCATGGAACATTCTGCTGATAGCGATCATGGAGCTTTTTGGTTAGAGGCTATGGAGATTTGTGATGTCAGGTGTCATGGGGCATTGTGTTGAGAGCGGTCTTGGAGCATTGTGATGAAAAGGGACATGGAGAACTGTGATTACAGGGGCCATGGAGCATTGTGAATGCAAAGGCTATGGAGCATTGAGATGACAGGTTTCATGGAGCACTGTGATGAATGTGATCTTGGATCATTGTGCTGACAAGTGTCCTGGAACCTTGTGATGACACGGTTCATGGAGCATTGTGATGACAAGGACCATGGCGAATTGTGATGACATCTGTCATGGGGCATTGTGATGACAGTGGTCATCTAGATTTGCGATGAAAGGTATCATGGAGCACTGTGATGACAGGGGCCATGGAACATTGTGATGACAAAGGCCATGGAGCATTGTGATGACAAGTGTCATGGGGCATTTTGATGACATTGGCATGGAGCATTATGATGACAAGAGTTCTGGAGCATTTTGATGACAAGGGCATGGAGCATTGTGATGACAGGGCCCACGGAGCTTTGTGATGAAAAGGGCAGGGTACATTGTGATGACAGGGTTCATGGAGCATTGTGATGAAAGGGGCCATGGAGCATTGAGATGAGAGCCGTTATGAGGCATGGTGATGACAGTGGTCATGGAGCATTGTGATGAAAGAGATCATGGAGCAATATGATAACAGGGGCCATGGAGCATTGTGATGACAGGGGTATTGGAGCATTGTGATGGAAGTAGACATGGATCATTGTGATGATATGTGTCCTGGAACACTGTGATGACACGGTTCATCGAGTATTGTGATGACAAGGGTCATAGCGAATTGTGATGACAAGTGTCATGGGGCATTGTGTGACATTGATCATCTAGGAATTGTGATGAAAGGTATCATGGAGCACTCTGATGAAAATTGTCCTGGATTATTGTGATGATAGCAGTCATGGAGAATTGTGATGACAGGGATTATGCAGCATTGTGTTGACAAGGGTATGGACTATTGTGATGACAATGGTCATGGAGCAATGTGATGAAAGTATTCATGGAACATCGTGAGGAAAAGTGCATGGGAGCATTGTGACGATAAAGGCCATGGAGTATTGTGATGACTAGTGTCATGGAGCATTTTAATGAAAGGTTTCATTGTGCACCGTGATGACAAGGGGGATGGAGTATTGTGATGAAACTGGTCGTGGAGCATTGTGATAACAAAAGCCATTGAGCATTGTGATGACAGGCATCATGGAGCATTGTGAAGAAAGGGGTCATGGGAAATTGTAATGACAATAGAGAAATGTGATTAAAATGGTCAGCAAGCAAAGTGATTAAAGTGGTCATTTAGAATTGTCATGAAAATCTATATAGAGCATTGTGATGGCAAAGGTCATGGAGAACTGTGATGACCAGGGTCATGTAGCATTGTGATGACACGGTCATGGAACATTGTGATGACAAGAATTATGGAGCATTGTGATGACACGATCACGGAACATTGTGATGACAAGAATTCTGGAGCATTGTGATGACAAGGCCATGGAGCATTGTGATGACACGGTCATGGAACATTGTGATGACAAAAATTCTGGAGAATTGTGATGACAAGGGCCATGGAGCATTGTGATGACACGGTCATGGAACATTGTGATGACAAGAATTCTGGAGCATTGTGATGACAAGGGCCATGGAGAATTGTGATGACATGGTCATGGAAAATTTGATGACAAGAATTCTGGAGCATTGTGATGACATGTGTCATGGAGAATTGTAATGAAACTTTTCATTGTGCACCGTGATGATAAGGGAGATGGAGTAATGTGATGAAACTGGTCCTGGAGCATTGTAATAACAAAAGCCATTGAGCATTCTGATGACACGCATCATGGAGCATTGTGAAGAAAGGGGTCATGGGGAATTGTAATGACAATAGAGAAATGTGATGAAAATGGTCAGCAAGCAAAGTGATTAAAGTGGTCATTTAGAATTCTCATGAAAAACTATATAGAGCATTGTGATGACAAAGGTCATGGAGAACCGTGATGACCAGGTTCATGTAGCATTGTGATCACACGGTCATGGAACATTGTGATGACAAGAATTATGGAGCACTGTGATGACACGGTCATGGAACATTGTGATGACAAGAATTATGGAGCATTGTGATGACACGGTCATGGAACATTGTGATGACAAGAATTCTGGAGCATTGTGATGACAGGGGCCATGGAGCATTGTGATGACACGGTCATGGAACATTGTGATGACAAGAATTCTGGAGCATTGTGATGACAGGGGCCATGGAGCATTGTGATGACACGGTCATGGAAAATTGTGATGACAAGAATTCTGGAGCATTGTGATGATAAGGGCCATGGAGAGTTGTGATGGCATGGTCATGGAACATTGTGATGACAAGAATTCTAGAGCATTGTGATGACATGTGTCATGGAGCATTGTAATGAAACTTTTCATTGTGCACCGTGATGACAAGGGGGATGGAGTATTGTGATGAAACTGGTCGTGGAGCATTGTGATAACAAAAGCCATTGAGCATTGTGATGACAGGCATCATGGAGCATTGTGAAGAAAGGGGTCATGGGAAATTGTAATGACAATAGAGAAATGTGATTAAAATGGTCAGCAAGCAAAGTGATTAAAGTGGTCATTTAGAATTGTCATGAAAATCTATATAGAGCACTGTGATGGCAAAGGTCATGGAGAACTGTGATGACCAGGGTCATGTAGCATTGTGATGACACGGTCATGGAACATTGTGATGACAAGAATTATGGAGCATTGTGATGACACGATCACGGAACATTGTGATGACAAGAATTCTGGAGCATTGTGATGACAAGGCCATGGAGCATTGTGATGACACGGTCATGGAACATTGTGATGACAAAAATTCTGGAGAATTGTGATGACAAGGGCCATGGAGCATTGTGATGACACGGTCATGGAACATTTGATGACAAGAATTCTGGAGCATTGTGATGACATGTGTCATGGAGAATTGTAATGAAACTTTTCATTGTGCACCGTGATGATAAGGGAGATGGAGTAATGTGATGAAACTGGTCCTGGAGCATTGTAATAACAAAAGCCATTGAGCATTCTGATGACACGCATCATGGAGCATTGTGAAGAAAGGGGTCATGGGGAATTGTAATGACAATAGAGAAATGTGATGAAAATGGTCAGCAAGCAAAGTGATTAAAGTGGTCATTTAGAATTCTCATGAAAAACTATATAGAGCATTGTGATGACAAAGGTCATGGAGAACCGTGATGACCAGGTTCATGTAGCATTGTGATCACACGGTCATGGAACATTGTGATGACAAGAATTATGGAGCACTGTGATGACACGGTCATGGAACATTGTGATGACAAGAATTATGGAGCATTGTGATGACACGGTCATGGAACATTGTGATGACAAGAATTCTGGAGCATTGTGATGACAGGGGCCATGGAGCATTGTGATGACACGGTCATGGAACATTGTGATGACAAGAATTCTGGAGCATTGTGATGACAGGGGCCATGGAGCATTGTGATGACACGGTCATGGAACATTGTGATGACAAGAATGCTGGAGCATTGTGATGATAAGGGCCATGGAGAGTTGTGATGGCATGGTCATGGAACATTGTGATGACAAGAATTCTAGAGCATTGTGATGACATGTGTCATGGAGCATTGTAATGAAACTTTTCATTGTGCACCGTGATGACAAGGGGGATGGAGTATTGTGATGAAACTGGTCGTGGAGCATTGTGATAACAAAAGCCATTGAGCATTGTGATGACAGGCATCATGGAGCATTGTGAAGAAAGGGGTCATGGGAAATTGTAATGACAATAGAGAAATGTGATTAAAATGGTCAGCAAGCAAAGTGATTAAAGTGGTCATTTAGAATTGTCATGAAAATCTATATAGAGCACTGTGATGGCAAAGGTCATGGAGAACTGTGATGACCAGGGTCATGTAGCATTGTGATGACACGGTCATGGAACATTGTGATGACAAGAATTATGGAGCATTGTGATGAAAAGGGCCATGGAGCATTGTGATGACTCGGTCATGGAACATTGTGATGACAAGAATTCTGGAGCATTGTGATGACACGGTCATGGAACATATTGATGACAAGAATTATGGAGCATTGTGATGACACGGTCATGGAACATTGTGATGACAAGAATTATGGAGCACTGTGATGACACAGTCATGGAACATTGTGATGACAAGAATTATGGAGCATTGTGATGACACGGTCATGGAACATTGTGATGACAAGAATTCTGGAGCATTGTGATGACAAGGGCCATGGAGCATTGTGATGACACGGTCATGGAACATTGTGATGACAAGAATTCTGGAGCATTGTGATGACAAGGGCCATGGAGCATTGTGATGACACGGTCATGGAACATTGTGATGACAAGAATTCTGGAGCATTGTGATGACAAGGGCCATGGAGCATTGTGATGACACGGTCATGGAACAATGTGATGACAAGAATTCTGGAGCATTGTGATGACAAGGGCCATGGAGCATTGTGATGACATGGTCATCGAACATTGTGATGACAAGAATTCTGGAGCATTGTGATGACAAGGGCCATGGAGCATTGTGATGACACGGTCATGGAACATTGTAATGACAAGAATTCTGAAGCATTGTGATGACAATGGCCATGGAGCATTGTGATGACACGGTCATGGAACATTGTGATGACAAGAATTCTGGAGCATTGTGATGACAGGGGCCATGGAGCATTGTGATGACACGGTCATGGAACATTGTGATGACAAGAATTCTGGAGCATTGTGATGATAAGGGCCATGGAGAATTGTGATGGCATGGTCATGGAACATTGTGATGACAAGAATTCTGGAGCATTGTGATGACATGTGTCATGGAGCATTGTAATGAAACTTTTCATTGTGCACCGTGATGACAAGGGGGATGGAGTATTGTGATGAAACTGGTCCTGGAGCATTGTGATAACAAAAGCCATTGAGCATTGTGATGACAAGCATCATGGAGCATTGTGAAGAAAGGGTCATGGGGAATTGTAATGACAGTAGAGAAATGTGATGAAAATGGTCAGCAAGCAAAGTGATTAAAGTGGTCATTTAGAATTCTCATGAAAAACTATATAGAGCATTGTGATGACAAAGGTCATGGAGAACCGTGATGACCAGGGTCATGTAGCATTGTGATGACATGGTCATGGAACATTGTGATGACAAGAATTATGGAGCACTGTGATGACACAGTCATGGAACATTGTGATGACAAGAATTATGGAGCATTGTGATGACACGGTCATGGAACATTGTGATGACAAGAATTCTGGAGCATTGTGATGACAAGGGCCATGGAGCATTGTGATGACACGGTCATGGAACATTGTGATGACCAGAATTCTGGAGCATTGTGATGACACGGTCATGGAACATTGTGATGACAAGAATTCTGGAGCATTGTGATGACAAGGGCCATGGAGCATTGTGATGACACGGTCATGGAACATTGTGATGACCAGAATTCTGGAGCATTGTGATGACATGTGCCATGGAGCATTGTGATGACACGGTCATGGAACATTGTGATGACAAGAATTCTGGAGCATTGTGATGACAAGGGCCATGGAGCATTGTGATGACACGGTCATGGAACATTGTGATGACCAGAATTCTGGAGCATTGTGATGACATGTGCCATGGAGCATTGTGATGACACGGTCATGGAACATTGTGATGACAAGAATTCTGGAGCATTGTGATGACAAGGGCCATGGAGCATTGTGATGACACGGTCATGGAACATTGTGATGACCAGAATTCTGGAGCATTGTGATGACATGTGCCATGGAGCATTGTGATGACACGGTCATGGAATATTGTGATGAAAAGAATTCTGGAGCATTGTGATGACAAGGGCCATGGAGCATTGTGATGACACGGTCATGGAACATTGTGATGACAAGAATTCTGGAGCATTGTGATGACAAGGGCCATGGAGCATTGTGATGACACGTTCATGGAACATTGTGATTACAAGAATTCTGGAGCATTGTGATGACAAGGGCCATGGAGCATTGTGATGACACGGTCATGGAACATTGTGATGACAAGAATTCTGGAGCATTGTGATGACAAGGGCCATGGAGCATTGTGATGACACGGTCATGGAACATTGTGATGATAATAATTCTGGAGCATTGTGATGACACGGTCATGGAACATATTGATGACAAGAATTATGGAGCATTGTGATGACACGGTCATGGAACATTGTGATGACAAGAATTCTGGAGCATTGTGATGACAAGGGCCATGGAGCATTGTGATGACACGTTCATGGAACATTGTGATGACAAGAATTCTGGAGCATTGTGATGACAAGGGCCATGGAGCATTGTGATGACACGGTCATGGAATATTGTGATGACAAGAATTCCGGAGCATTGTGATGACAAGGACCATGGAGCATTGTGATGAAACGGACATGGAACATTGTGATGACAAGAATTCTGGAGCATTGTGATGACAAGGGCCATGGAGCATTGTGATGACACGGTCATGGAACATTGTGATGACAAGAATTCTGGAGCATTGTGATGACAAGGGCCATGGTGCATTGTGATGACACGGTCATGGAACTTTGTGATGACAAGCAATCTGGAGCATTGTGATGACCAGGGCCATGGAGCATTGTGATGACACGGTCATGGAACATTGTGATGACCAGAATTCTGGAGCATTGTGATGACACGGTCATGGAACATATTGATGACAAGAATTATGGAGCATTGTGATGACACGGTCATGGAACATTGTGATGACAAGAATTCTGGAGCATTGTGATGACAAGGGCCATGGAGCATTGTGATGACACGTTCATGGAACATTGTGATTACAAGAATTCTGGAGCATTGTGATGACAAGGGCCATGGAGCATTGTGATGACACGGTCATGGAACATTGTGATGACAAGAATTCTGGAGCATTGTGATGACAAGGGCCATGGAGCATTGTGATGACACGGTCATGGAACATTGTGATGATAATAATTCTGGAGCATTGTGATGACACGGTCATGGAACATATTGATGACAAGAATTATGGAGCATTGTGATGACACGGTCATGGAACATTGTGATGACAAGAATTCTGGAGCATTGTGATGACAAGGGCCATGGAGCATTGTGATGACACGTTCATGGAACATTGTGATGACAAGAATTCTGGAGCATTGTGATGACAAGGGCCATGGAGCATTGTGATGACACGGTCATGGAACATTGTGATGACAAGAATTCTGGAGCATTGTGATGACAAGGGCCATGGAGCATTGTGATGACACGGTCATGGAACATTGTGATGACAAGAATTCTGGAGCATTGTGATGAGAAGGTCCATGGAGCATTGTGATGACACGGTCATGGAATATTGTGATGACAAGAATTCTGGAGCATTGTGATGACAAGGGCCATGGAGCATTGTGATGAAACGGACATGGAACATTGTGATGACAAGAATTCTGGAGCATTGTGATGAAAAGGGCCATGGAGCATTGTGATGACACGGTCATGGAACATTGTGATGACAAGAATTCTGGAGCATTGTGATGACAAGGGCCATGGTGCATTGTGATGACACGGTCATGGAACTTTGTGATGACAAGCAATCTGGAGCATTGTGATGACCAGGGCCATGGAGCATTGTGATGACACGGTCATGGAACATTGTGATGACAAGAATTCTGGAGCATTGTGATGACACGGTCATGGAACATATTGATGACAAGAATTATGGAGCATTGTGATGACACGGTCATGGAACATTGTGATGACAAGAATTCTGGAGCATTGTGATGACAAGGGCCATGGAGCATTGTGATGACACATTCATGGAACATTGTGATGACAAGAATTCTGGAGCATTGTGATGACAAGGTCCATGGTGCATTGTGATGACGCGGTCATGGAACTTTATGATGACAAGCAATCTGGAGCTTTGTGATGACCAGGGCCATGGAGCATTGTGATGACACGGTCATGGAACATTGTGATGACAAGAATTCTGGAGCAGTGTGTTGACAAGGGCCATGGAGCTTTGTGATGACAAGTGTCATGGAGCATTGTAATGAGAGGTATCATTGTGCACCTTGATGACAAGGGGGATGGAGTATTGTGATGAAACTGGTACTGGAGCATTGTGATAACAAATGCCATTGAGCATTGTGATGATAAGCATCATGGAGCATTGTGAAGAAAGGGGTCATGGGAAATTGTAATGACAATAGAGAAATGTGATGAAAATGGTCAGCAAGCAAAGTGATTAAAGTGGTCATTTAGAATTGTCATGAAAAACTATATAGAGCATTGTGATGACACGGTCATGGAACATTGTGATGAAAAGAATTCTGGAGCATTGTGATGACATGTGTCATGGAGCATTGTAATGAAACTTTTCATTGTGCACCGTGATGACAAGGGGGATGGAGTATTGTGATGAAACTGGTCCTGGAGCATTGTGATAACAAAAGCCATTGAGCATTGTGATGACAAGCATCATGGAGCATTGTGAAGAAAGGGGTCATGGGGATTTGTAATGACAGTAGAGAAATGTGATGAAAATGGACAGCAAGCAAAGTGATTAAAGTGGTCATTTAGAATTGTCATGAAAAACTATATAGAGCATTGTGATGACAAAGGTCATGGAGAACTGTGATAACCAGGGTCATTTAGCATTGTGATGACACGGTCATGGAACATTGTGATGACAAGAATTCTGGAGCATTGTGATGACAAGGGCCATGGAGCATTGTGATGACACGGTCATGGAACATTGTGATGACCAGAATTCTGGAGCATTGTGATGACATGTGCCATGGAGCATTGTGATGACACGGTCATGGAACATTGTGATGACAAGAATTCTGGAGCATTGTGATGACAAGGGCCATGGAGCATTGTGATGACACGGTCATGGAACATTGTGATGACAAGAATTCTGGAGCATTGTGATGACAAGGGCCATGGAGCATTGTGATGACACGGCCATGGAACATTGTGATGACCAGAATTCTGGAGCATTGTGATGACAAGGGCCATGGAGTATTGTGATGATATGGTCATGGAAAATTGTGATGACAAGAATTCTGGAGCATTGTGATTACATGTGTCATGGAGAATTGTAGTGAAACTTTTCATTGTGCACCGTGATGATAAGGGAGATGGAGTAATGTGATGAAACTGGTCCTGGAGCATTGTAATAACAAAAGCCATTGAGCATTCTGATGACAGGCATCATGGAGCATTGTGAAGAAAGGGGTCATGGGGAATTGTAATGACAATAGAGAAATGTGATGAAAATTGTCAGCAAGCAAAGTGATTAAAGTGGTCATTTAGAATTCTCATGAAAAACTAAATAGAGCACTGTGATGAGAAAGGTAATGGAGAACCGTGATGACCAGGGTCATGTAGCATTGTGATGACACGGTCATGGCACATTGTGATGACAAGAATTATGGAGCACTGTGATGACACAGTCATGGAACATTGTGATGACAAGAATTATGGAGCATTGTGATGACACGGTCATGGAACATTGTGATGACAAGAATTCTGGAGCATTGTGATGACAAGGGCCATGGAGCATTGTGATGACACGGTCATGGAACATTGTGATGACAAGAATTCTGGAGCATTGTGATGACAAGGGCCATGGAGCATTGTGATGACATGGTCATCGAACATTGTGATGACAAGAATTCTGGAGCATTGTGATGACAAGGGCCATGGAGCATTGTGATGACACGGTCATGGAACATTGTAATGACAAGAATTCTGAAGCATTGTGATGACAATGGCCATGGAGCATTGTGATGACACGGTCATGGAACATTGTGATGACAAGAATTCTGGAGCATTGTGATGACAGGGGCCATGGAGCATTGTGATGACACGGTCATGGAACATTGTGATGACAAGAATTCTGGAGCATTGTGATGATAAGGGCCATGGAGAATTGTGATGGCATGGTCATGGAACATTGTGATGACAAGAATTCTGGAGCATTGTGATGACATGTGTCATGGAGCATTGTAATGAAACTTTTCATTGTGCACCGTGATGACAAGGGGGATGGAGTATTGTGATGAAACTGGTCCTGGAGCATTGTGATAACAAAAGCCATTGAGCATTGTGATGACAAGCATCATGGAGCATTGTGAAGAAAGGGTCATGGGGAATTGTAATGACAGTAGAGAAATGTGATGAAAATGGTCAGCAAGCAAAGTGATTAAAGTGGTCATTTAGAATTCTCATGAAAAACTATATAGAGCATTGTGATGACAAAGGTCATGGAGAACCGTGATGACCAGGGTCATGTAGCATTGTGATGACATGGTCATGGAACATTGTGATGACAAGAATTATGGAGCACTGTGATGACACAGTCATGGAACATTGTGATGACAAGAATTATGGAGCATTGTGATGACACGGTCATGGAACATTGTGATGACAAGAATTCTGGAGCATTGTGATGACAAGGGCCATGGAGCATTGTGATGACACGGTCATGGAACATTGTGATGACCAGAATTCTGGAGCATTGTGATGACACGGTCATGGAACATTGTGATGACAAGAATTCTGGAGCATTGTGATGACAAGGGCCATGGAGCATTGTGATGACACGGTCATGGAACATTGTGATGACCAGAATTCTGGAGCATTGTGATGACATGTGCCATTGAGCATTGTGATGACACGGTCATGGAACATTGTGATGACAAGAATTCTGGAGCATTGTGATGACAAGGGCCATGGAGCATTGTGATGACACGGTCATGGAACATTGTGATGACCAGAATTCTGGAGCATTGTGATGACATGTCCATGGAGCATTGTGATGACACGGTCATGGAACATTGTGATGACAAGAATTCTGGAGCATTGTGATGACAAGGGCCATGGAGCATTGTGATGACACGGTCATGGAACATTGTGATGACCAGAATTCTGGAGCATTGTGATGACAAGGGCCATGGAGCATTGTGATGACACGGTCATGGAAAAATGTGATGACAAGAATTCTGGAGCATTGTGATGACAAGGGCCATGGAGCATTGTGATGACATGGTCATCGAACATTGTGATGACAAGAATTCTGGAGCATTGTGATGACAAGGGCCATGGAGCATTGTGATGACACGGTCATGGAACATTGTAATGACAAGAATTCTGAAGCATTGTGATGACAATGGCCATGGAGCATTGTGATGACACGGTCATGGAACATTGTGATGACAAGAATTCTGGAGCATTGTGATGACAGGGGCCATGGAGCATTGTGATGACACGGTCATGGAACATTGTGATGACAAGAATTCTGGAGCATTGTGATGATAAGGGCCATGGAGAATTGTGATGGCATGGTCATGGAACATTGTGATGACAAGAATTCTGGAGCATTGTGATGACATGTGTCATGGAGCATTGTAATGAAACTTTTCATTGTGCACCGTGATGACAAGGGGGATGGAGTATTGTGATGAAACTGGTCCTGGAGCATTGTGATAACAAAAGCCATTGAGCATTGTGATGACAAGCATCATGGAGCATTGTGAAGAAAGGGTCATGGGGAATTGTAATGACAGTAGAGAAATGTGATGAAAATGGTCAGCAAGCAAAGTGATTAAAGTGGTCATTTAGAATTCTCATGAAAAACTATATAGAGCATTGTGATGACAAAGGTCATGGAGAACCGTGATGACCAGGGTCATGTAGCATTGTGATGACATGGTCATGGAACATTGTGATGACAAGAATTATGGAGCACTGTGATGACACAGTCATGGAACATTGTGATGACAAGAATTATGGAGCATTGTGATGACACGGTCATGGAACATTGTGATGACAAGAATTCTGGAGCATTGTGATGACAAGGGCCATGGAGCATTGTGATGACACGGTCATGGAACATTGTGATGACCAGAATTCTGGAGCATTGTGATGACACGGTCATGGAACATTGTGATGACAAGAATTCTGGAGCATTGTGATGACAAGGGCCATGGAGCATTGTGATGACACGGTCATGGAACATTGTGATGACCAGAATTCTGGAGCATTGTGATGACATGTGCCATTGAGCATTGTGATGACACGGTCATGGAACATTGTGATGACAAGAATTCTGGAGCATTGTGATGACAAGGGCCATGGAGCATTGTGATGACACGGTCATGGAACATTGTGATGACCAGAATTCTGGAGCATTGTGATGACATGTCCATGGAGCATTGTGATGACACGGTCATGGAACATTGTGATGACAAGAATTCTGGAGCATTGTGATGACAAGGGCCATGGAGCATTGTGATGACACGGTCATGGAACATTGTGATGACCAGAATTCTGGAGCATTGTGATGACATGTGCCATGGAGCATTGTGATGACACGGTCATGGAATATTGTGATGAAAAGAATTCTGGAGCATTGTGATGACAAGGGCCATGGAGCATTGTGATGACACGGTCATGGAACATTGTGATGACAAGAATTCTGGAGCATTGTGATGACAAGGGCCATGGAGCATTGTGATGACACGGTCATGGAACATTGTGATGACCAGAATTCTGGAGCATTGTGATGACAAGGGCCATGGAGGATTGTTACGACACGGTCATGGAACAATGTGATGAGAAGAATTCCGGAGCATTGTGATGACAAGGGCCATGGAGCATTGTGATGACATGGTCATGGAACATTGTGATGAAAAGTATTCTGGAGCATTGTGCTGATGACGGCCATGGAGCATTGTGATGACACAGTCAAGGAACATTGCGATGAAAAAGATTTCTGGAGCATTGTGATGAAAGGGCATGGAGCATTGTGATTAAAGGTGACAAGGAACATTGTGATGATATGGGCAGAGAACTCTGTGATGACAGTGGTCATGCAGTATTGTGACGAAAAGTGTCATGGAACATTCTGCTGATAGCGATCATGGAGCTTTTTGGTTAGAGGCTATGGAGATTTGTGATGTCAGGTGTCATGGGGCATTGTGTTGAGAGCGGTCTTGGAGCATTGTGATGAAAAGGGACATGGAGAACTGTGATTACAGGGGCCATGGAGCATTGTGAATGCAAAGGCTATGGAGCATTGAGATGACAGGTTTCATGGAGCACTGTGATGAATGTGATCTTGGATCATTGTGCTGACAAGTGTCCTGGAACCTTGTGATGACACGGTTCATGGAGCATTGTGATGACAAGGACCATGGCGAATTGTGATGACATCTGTCATGGGGCATTGTGATGACAGTGGTCATCTAGATTTGCGATGAAAGGTATCATGGAGCACTGTGATGACAGGGGCCATGGAACATTGTGATGACAAAGGCCATGGAGCATTGTGATGACAAGTGTCATGGGGCATTTTGATGACATTGGCATGGAGCATTATGATGACAAGAGTTCTGGAGCATTTTGATGACAAGGGCATGGAGCATTGTGATGACAGGGCCCACGGAGCTTTGTGATGAAAAGGGCAGGGTACATTGTGATGACAGGGTTCATGGAGCATTGTGATGAAAGGGGCCATGGAGCATTGAGATGAGAGCCGTTATGAGGCATGGTGATGACAGTGGTCATGGAGCATTGTGATGAAAGAGATCATGGAGCAATATGATAACAGGGGCCATGGAGCATTGTGATGACAGGGGTATTGGAGCATTGTGATGGAAGTAGACATGGATCATTGTGATGATATGTGTCCTGGAACACTGTGATGACACGGTTCATCGAGTATTGTGATGACAAGGGTCATAGCGAATTGTGATGACAAGTGTCATGGGGCATTGTGTGACATTGATCATCTAGGAATTGTGATGAAAGGTATCATGGAGCACTCTGATGAAAATTGTCCTGGATTATTGTGATGATAGCAGTCATGGAGAATTGTGATGACAGGGATTATGCAGCATTGTGTTGACAAGGGTATGGACTATTGTGATGACAATGGTCATGGAGCAATGTGATGAAAGTATTCATGGAACATCGTGAGGAAAAGTGCATGGGAGCATTGTGACGATAAAGGCCATGGAGTATTGTGATGACTAGTGTCATGGAGCATTTTAATGAAAGGTTTCATTGTGCACCGTGATGACAAGGGGGATGGAGTATTGTGATGAAACTGGTCGTGGAGCATTGTGATAACAAAAGCCATTGAGCATTGTGATGACAGGCATCATGGAGCATTGTGAAGAAAGGGGTCATGGGAAATTGTAATGACAATAGAGAAATGTGATTAAAATGGTCAGCAAGCAAAGTGATTAAAGTGGTCATTTAGAATTGTCATGAAAATCTATATAGAGCATTGTGATGGCAAAGGTCATGGAGAACTGTGATGACCAGGGTCATGTAGCATTGTGATGACACGGTCATGGAACATTGTGATGACAAGAATTATGGAGCATTGTGATGACACGATCACGGAACATTGTGATGACAAGAATTCTGGAGCATTGTGATGACAAGGCCATGGAGCATTGTGATGACACGGTCATGGAACATTGTGATGACAAAAATTCTGGAGAATTGTGATGACAAGGGCCATGGAGCATTGTGATGACACGGTCATGGAACATTGTGATGACAAGAATTCTGGAGCATTGTGATGACAAGGGCCATGGAGAATTGTGATGACATGGTCATGGAAAATTTGATGACAAGAATTCTGGAGCATTGTGATGACATGTGTCATGGAGAATTGTAATGAAACTTTTCATTGTGCACCGTGATGATAAGGGAGATGGAGTAATGTGATGAAACTGGTCCTGGAGCATTGTAATAACAAAAGCCATTGAGCATTCTGATGACACGCATCATGGAGCATTGTGAAGAAAGGGGTCATGGGGAATTGTAATGACAATAGAGAAATGTGATGAAAATGGTCAGCAAGCAAAGTGATTAAAGTGGTCATTTAGAATTCTCATGAAAAACTATATAGAGCATTGTGATGACAAAGGTCATGGAGAACCGTGATGACCAGGTTCATGTAGCATTGTGATCACACGGTCATGGAACATTGTGATGACAAGAATTATGGAGCACTGTGATGACACGGTCATGGAACATTGTGATGACAAGAATTATGGAGCATTGTGATGACACGGTCATGGAACATTGTGATGACAAGAATTCTGGAGCATTGTGATGACAGGGGCCATGGAGCATTGTGATGACACGGTCATGGAACATTGTGATGACAAGAATTCTGGAGCATTGTGATGACAGGGGCCATGGAGCATTGTGATGACACGGTCATGGAACATTGTGATGACAAGAATTCTGGAGCATTGTGATGATAAGGGCCATGGAGAGTTGTGATGGCATGGTCATGGAACATTGTGATGACAAGAATTCTAGAGCATTGTGATGACATGTGTCATGGAGCATTGTAATGAAACTTTTCATTGTGCACCGTGATGACAAGGGGGATGGAGTATTGTGATGAAACTGGTCGTGGAGCATTGTGATAACAAAAGCCATTGAGCATTGTGATGACAGGCATCATGGAGCATTGTGAAGAAAGGGGTCATGGGAAATTGTAATGACAATAGAGAAATGTGATTAAAATGGTCAGCAAGCAAAGTGATTAAAGTGGTCATTTAGAATTGTCATGAAAATCTATATAGAGCACTGTGATGGCAAAGGTCATGGAGAACTGTGATGACCAGGGTCATGTAGCATTGTGATGACACGGTCATGGAACATTGTGATGACAAGAATTATGGAGCATTGTGATGACACGATCACGGAACATTGTGATGACAAGAATTCTGGAGCATTGTGATGACAAGGCCATGGAGCATTGTGATGACACGGTCATGGAACATTGTGATGACAAAAATTCTGGAGAATTGTGATGACAAGGGCCATGGAGCATTGTGATGACACGGTCATGGAACATTGTGATGACAAGAATTCTGGAGCATTGTGATGACAAGGGCCATGGAGAATTGTGATGACATGGTCATGGAAAATTTGATGACAAGAATTCTGGAGCATTGTGATGACATGTGTCATGGAGAATTGTAATGAAACTTTTCATTGTGCACCGTGATGATAAGGGAGATGGAGTAATGTGATGAAACTGGTCCTGGAGCATTGTAATAACAAAAGCCATTGAGCATTCTGATGACACGCATCATGGAGCATTGTGAAGAAAGGGGTCATGGGGAATTGTAATGACAATAGAGAAATGTGATGAAAATGGTCAGCAAGCAAAGTGATTAAAGTGGTCATTTAGAATTCTCATGAAAAACTATATAGAGCATTGTGATGACAAAGGTCATGGAGAACCGTGATGACCAGGTTCATGTAGCATTGTGATCACACGGTCATGGAACATTGTGATGACAAGAATTATGGAGCACTGTGATGACACGGTCATGGAACATTGTGATGACAAGAATTATGGAGCATTGTGATGACACGGTCATGGAACATTGCGATGACAAGAATTCTGGAGCATTGTGATGACAGGGGCCATGGAGCATTGTGGTGACACGGTCATGGAACATTGTGATGACAAGAATTCTGGAGCATTGTGATGACAGGGGCCATGGAGCATTGTGATGACACGGTCATGGAACATTGTGATGACAAGAATGCTGGAGCATTGTGATGATAAGGGCCATGGAGAGTTGTGATGGCATGGTCATGGAACATTGTGATGACAAGAATTCTAGAGCATTGTGATGACATGTGTCATGGAGCATTGTAATGAAACTTTTCATTGTGCACCGTGATGACAAGGGGGATGGAGTATTGTGATGAAACTGGTCGTGGAGCATTGTGATAACAAAAGCCATTGAGCATTGTGATGACAGGCATCATGGAGCATTGTGAAGAAAGGGGTCATGGGAAATTGTAATGACAATAGAGAAATGTGATTAAAATGGTCAGCAAGCAAAGTGATTAAAGTGGTCATTTAGAATTGTCATGAAAATCTATATAGAGCACTGTGATGGCAAAGGTCATGGAGAACTGTGATGACCAGGGTCATGTAGCATTGTGATGACACGGTCATGGAACATTGTGATGACAAGAATTATGGAGCATTGTGATGACACGATCACGGAACATTGTGATGACAAGAATTCTGGAGCATTGTGATGACAAGGCCATGGAGCATTGTGATGACACGGTCATGGAACATTGTGATGACAAAAATTCTGGAGAATTGTGATGACAAGGGCCATGGAGCATTGTGATGACACGGTCATGGAACATTGTGATGACAAGAATTCTGGAGCATTGTGATGACAAGGGCCATGGAGAATTGTGATGACATGGTCATGGAAAATTTGATGACAAGAATTCTGGAGCATTGTGATGACATGTGTCATGGAGAATTGTAATGAAACTTTTCATTGTGCACCGTGATGATAAGGGAGATGGAGTAATGTGATGAAACTGGTCCTGGAGCATTGTAATAACAAAAGCCATTGAGCATTCTGATGACACGCATCATGGAGCATTGTGAAGAAAGGGGTCATGGGGAATTGTAATGACAATAGAGAAATGTGATGAAAATGGTCAGCAAACAAAGTGATTAAAGTGGTCATTTAGAATTCTCATGAAAAACTATATAGAGCATTGTGATGACAAAGGTCATGGAGAACCGTGATGACCAGGGTCATGTAGCATTGTGATCACACGGTCATGGAACATTGTGATGACAAGAATTATGGAGCACTGTGATGACACGGTCATGGAACATTGTGATGACAAAAATTATGGAGCATTGTGATGACACGGTCATGGAACATTGTGATGACAAGAATTCTGGAGCATTGTGATGATAAGGGCCATGGAGAGTTGTGATGGCATGGTCATGGAACATTGTGATGACAAGAATTCTAGAGCATTGTGATGACATGTGTCATGGAGCATTGTAATGAAACTTTTCATTGTGCACCGTGATGACAAGGGGGATGGAGTATTGTGATGAAACTGGTCCTGGAGCATTGTGAAAACAAAAGCCATTGAGCATTGTGATGACAGGCATCATGGAGCATTGTGAAGAAAGGGGTCATGGGGAATTGTAATGACAGTAGAGAAATGTGATGAAAATGGACAGCAAGCAAAGTGATTAAAGTGGTCATTTAGAATTGTCATGAAAAACTATATAGAGCATTGTGATGACAAAGGTCATGGAGAACTGTGATTACCAGGGTCATGTAGCATTGTGATGACACGGTCATGGAACATTGTGATGACAAGAATTATGGAGCATTGTGATGACACGGTCATGGAACATTGTGATGACAAGTATTCTGGAGCATTGTGATGACAAGGGCCATGGAGCATTGTGATGACACGGTCATGGAACATTGTGATGACCAGAATTCTGGAGCATTGTGATGACAAGTGCCATGGAGCATTGTGATGACACGGTCATGGAACATTGTGATGACAAGAATTCTGGAGCATTATGATGACAAGGGCCATGGAGCATTGTGATGACACGGTCATGGAACATTGTGATGACAAGAATTCTGGAGCATTGTGATGACAAGGGCCATGGAGCATTGTGATGACACGGTCATGGAACATTGTGATGATCAGAATTCTGGAGCATTGTGATGACATGTGCCATGGAGCATTGTGATGACACGGTCATGGAACATTGTGATGACAAGAATTCTGGAGCATTGTGATGACAAGGGCCATGGAGCATTGTGATGACACGGTCATGGAACATTGTGATGACCAGAATTCTGGAGCATTGTGATGACAAGTGCCATGGAGCATTGTGATGACACGGTCATGGAACATTGTGATGACAAGAATTCTGGAGCATTATGATGACAAGGGCCATGGAGCATTGTGATGACACGGTCATGGAACATTGTGATGACAAGTATTCTGGAGCATTGTGATGACAAGGGCCATGGAGCATTGTGATGACACGGTCATGGAACATTGTGATGACAAGCAATCTGGAGCATTGTGATGACAAGTGTCATGGAGCATTGTAATGAGAGGTTTCATTGTGCACCGTGATGACAAGCGGGATGGAGTATTGTGATGAAACTGGTCCTGGAGCATTGTGATAACAAAAGCCATTGAGCATTGTGATGACAGGCATCATGGAGCATTGTGAAGAAAGGGGTCATGGGAAATTGTAATGACAATAGAGAAATGTGATGAAAATGGTCAGCAAGCAAAGTGATTAAAGTGGTCATTTAGAATTGTCATGAAAATCTATATAGACCATTGTGATGGCAAAGGTCATGGAGAACTGTGATGATCAGGGTCATGTAGCATTGTGATGACACGGTCATGGAACATTGTGATGACAAGAATTCTGGAGCATTGTGATGACAAGGGCCATGGAGCATTGTGATGACACGGTCATGGAACATTGTGATGACAAGAATTCTGGAGCATTGTGATGACAAGGGCCATGGTGCATTGTGATGACACGGTCATGGAACTTTGTGATGACAAGCAATCTGGAGCATTGTGATGACCAGGGCCATGGAGCATTGTGATGACACGGTCATGGAACATTGTGATGATAAGAATTCTGGAGCATTGTGATGACACGGTCATGGAACATATTGATGACAAGAATTATGGAGCATTGTGATGACACGGTCATGGAACATTGTGATGACAAGAATTCTGGAGCAGTTTGTTGACAAGGGCCATGGAGCTTTGTGATGACAAGTGTCATGGAGCATTGTAATGAGAGGTATCATTGTGCACCTTGATGACAAGGGGGATGGAGTATTGTGATGAAACTGGTCCTGGAGCATTGTGATAACAAATGCCATTGAGCATTGTGATGATAAGCATCATGGAGCATTGTGAAGAAAGGGGTCATGGTGAATTTTAATGACAGTAGAGAAATGTGATGAAAATGGACAGCAAGCAAAGAGATTAAAGTGGTCATTTAGAATTGTCATGAAAAACTATATAGAGCATTGTGATGACAAAGGTCATGGAGAACTGTGATGACCAGGGTCATGTAGCATTGTGATGACATGGTCATGGATCATTGTGATGACAAGAATTCTGGAGCATTGTGATGACAAGGGCCATGGAGCATTGTGATGACACGGTCATGGAACATTGTGATGACAAGAATTCTGGAGCATTATGATGACAAGGGCCATGGAGCATTGTGATGACACGGTCATGGAACATTGTGATGAAAAGAATTCTGGAGCATTGTGATGACAAGTGCCATGGAGCCTTGTGATGACACGGTCATGGATCATTGTGATGACAAGAATTCTGGAGCATTGTGATGACAAGGGCCATGGAGCATTGTGATGACACGGTCATGGAACATTGTGATGACCAGAATTCTGGAGCATTGTGATGACAAGTGCCATGGAGCATTGTGATGACACGGTCATGGAACATTGTGATGACAAGAATTCTGGAGCATTATGATGACAAGGGCCATGGAGCATTGTGATGACACGGTCATGGAACATTGTGATGACAAGAATTCTGGAGCATTGTGATGACAAGGGCCATGGAGCATTGTGATGACACGGTCATGGAACATTTTGATGACAAGAATTCTGCAGAATTGCGATGACAAGGGCCATGGAGGATTGTTGCGACACGGTAATGGAACAATATGATGAGAAGAATTCCGGAGCATTGTGATGACAAGGCCATGGAGCATTGTGATGACACGGTCATGGAACATTGTGATGACAAGAATTCTGGAGCATTGTGATGACACGATCACGGAACATTGTGATGACAAGAATTCTGGAGCATTGTGATGACAAGGCCATGGAGCATTGTGATGACACGGTCATGGAACATTGTGATGACAAAAATTCTGGAGAATTGTGATGACAAGGGCCATGGAACATTGTGATGACACGGTCATGGAACATTGTGATGACAAGAATTCTGGAGCATTGTGATGACAAGGGCCATGGAGAATTGTGATGACATGGTCATGGAAAATTTGATGACAAGAA
The DNA here is from genome assembly GCF_949987535.1 of Balaenoptera acutorostrata. Classification (NCBI taxonomy): domain Eukaryota; kingdom Metazoa; phylum Chordata; class Mammalia; order Artiodactyla; family Balaenopteridae; genus Balaenoptera; species Balaenoptera acutorostrata. The sequence goes on along the minus strand of NW_026645853.1, from coordinate 15,720 downwards.
TTCTGGAGCATTGTGATGACATGTGTCATGGAGAATTGTAATGAAACTTTTCATTGTGCACCGTGATGATAAGGGAGATGGAGTAATGTGATGAAACTGGTCCTGGAGCATTGTAATAACAAAAGCCATTGAGCATTCTGATGACACGCATCATGGAGCATTGTGAAGAAAGGGGTCATGGGGAATTGTAATGACAATAGAGAAATGTGATGAAAATGGTCAGCAAGCAAAGTGATTAAAGTGGTCATTTAGAATTCTCATGAAAAACTATATAGAGCATTGTGATGACAAAGGTCATGGAGAACCGTGATGACCAGGGTCATGTAGCATTGTGATCACACGGTCATGGAACATTGTGATGACAAGAATTATGGAGCACTGTGATGACACGGTCATGGAACATTGTGATGACAAGAATTATGGAGCATTGTGATGACACGGTCATGGAACATTGTGATGACAAGAATTCTGGAGCATTGTGATGACAGGGGCCATGGAGCATTGTGATGACACGGTCATGGAACATTGTGATGACAAGAATTCTGGAGCATTGTGATGACAGGGGCCATGGAGCATTGTGATGACACGGTCATGGAACATTGTGATGACAAGAATTCTGGAGCATTGTGATGATAAGGGCCATGGAGAGTTGTGATGGCATGGTCATGGAACATTGTGATGACAAGAATTCTAGAGCATTGTGATGACATGTGTCATGGAGCATTGTAATGAAACTTTTCATTGTGCACCGTGATGACAAGGGGGATGGAGTATTGTGATGAAACTGGTCGTGGAGCATTGTGATAACAAAAGCCATTGAGCATTGTGATGACAGGCATCATGGAGCATTGTGAAGAAAGGGGTCATGGGAAATTGTAATGACAATAGAGAAATGTGATTAAAATGGTCAGCAAGCAAAGTGATTAAAGTGGTCATTTAGAATTGTCATGAAAATCTATATAGAGCATTGTGATGGCAAAGGTCATGGAGAACTGTGATGACCAGGGTCATGTAGCATTGTGATGACACGGTCATGGAACATTGTGATGACAAGAATTATGGAGCATTGTGATGACACGATCACGGAACATTGTGATGACAAGAATTCTGGAGTATTGTGATGACAAGGCCATGGAGCATTGTGATGACACGGTCATGGAACATTGTGATGACAAAAATTCTGGAGAATTGTGATGACAAGGGCCATGGAGCATTGTGATGACACGGTCATGGAACATTGTGATGACAAGAATTCTGGAGCATTGTGATGACAAGGGCCATGGAGAATTGTGATGACATGGTCATGGAAAATTTGATGACAAGAATTCTGGAGCATTGTGATGACATGTGTCATGGAGAATTGTAATGAAACTTTTCATTGTGCACCGTGATGACAAGGGGGATGGAGTATTGTGATGAAACTGGTCCTGGAGCATTGTGAAAACAAAAGCCATTGAGCATTGTGGTGACAGGCATCATGGAGCATTGTGAAGAAAGGGGTCATGGGGAATTGTAATGACAGTAGAGAAATGTGATGAAAATGGACAGCAAGCAAAGTGATTAAAGTGGTCATTTAGAATTGTCATGAAAAACTATATAGAGCATTGTGATGACAAAGGTCATGGAGAACTGTGATTACCAGGGTCATGTAGCATTGTGATGACACGGTCATGGAACATTGTGATGACAAGAATTATGGAGCATTGTGATGACACGGTCATGGAATATTGTGATGACAAGAATTCTGGAGCATTGTGATGACAAGGGCCATGGAGCATTGTGATGACACGGTCATGGAACATTGTGATGACCAGAATTCTGGAGCATTGTGATGACAAGTGCCATGGAGCATTGTGATGACACGGTCATGGAACATTGTGATGACAAGAATTCTGGAGCATTATGATGACAAGGGCCATGGAGCATTGTGATGACACGGTCATGGAACATTGTGATGACAAGAATTCTGGAGCATTGTGATGACAAGGGCCATGGAGCATTGTGATGACACGGTCATGGAAAATTGTGATGACCAGTATTCTGGAGCATTGTGATGACATGTGCCATGGAGCATTGTGATGACACGGTCATGGAACATTGTGATGACAAGAATTCTGGAGCATTGTGATGACAAGGGCCATGGAGCATTGTGATGACACGGTCATGGAACATTGTGATGACCAGAATTCTGGAGCATTGTGATGACAAGTGCCATGGAGCATTGTGATGACACGGTCATGGAACATTGTGATGACAAGAATTCTGGAGCATTATGATGACAAGGGCCATGGAGCATTGTGATGACACGGTCATGGAACATTGTGATGACAAGAATTCTGGAGCATTGTGATGACAAGGGCCATGGAGCATTGTGATGACACGGTCATGGAACATTTTGATGACAAGAATTCTGGAGCATTGTGATGACAAGGGCCATGGTGCATTGTGATGACACGGTCATGGAACTTTGTGATGACAAGCAATCTGGAGCATTGTGATGAACAGGGCCATGGAGCATTGTGATGACTCGGTCATGGAACATTGTGATGACAAGAATTCTGGAGCATTGTGATGACACGGTCATGGAACATATTGATGACAAGAATTATGGAGCATTGTGATGACACGGTCATGGAACATTGTGATGACAAGAATTCTGGAGCATTGTGATGACAAGGGCCATGGAGCATTGTGATGACACGTTCATGGAACATTGTGATGACAAGAATTCTGGAGCATTGTGATGACAAGGGCCATGGTGCATTGTGATGATGCGGTCATGGAACTTTGTGATGACAAGCAATCTGGAGATTTGTGATGACCAGGGCCATGGAGCATTGTGATGACACGGTCATGGAACATTGTGATGACAAGAATTATGGAGCATTGTGATGACAAGTGCCATGGAGCATTGTGATGACACGGTCATGGAACATTGTGATGACAAGAATTCTGGAGCATTGTGATGACAAGGGCCATGGAGCTTTGTGATGACAAGTGTCATGGAGCATTGTAATGAGAGGTTTCATTGTGCACCTTGATGACAAGGGGGATGGAGTATTGTGATGAAACAGTTCCTGGAGCATTGTGATAACAAAAGCCATTGAGCATTGTGATGACAGGCATCATGGAGCATTGTGAAGAAAGGGGTCATGGGGAATTGTAATGACAATAGAGAAATGTGATGAAAATGGTCAGTAAGCAAAGTGATTAAAGTGGTCATTTAGAATTGTCATGAAAAACTATATAGAGCATTGTGATGACAAAGGTCATGGAGAACTGTGATGACCAGGGTCATGTAGCATTGTGATGACACGGTCATGGAACATTGTGATGACAAGAATTATGGAGCATTGTGATGACACGGTCATGGAACATTGTAATGACAAGAATTCTGGAGCATTATGATGACAAGGGCCATGGAGCATTGTGATGACACGGTCATGGAACATTGTGATGACAAGTATTCTGGAGCATTGTGATGACAAGGGCCATGGAGCATTGTGATGACACGGTCATGGAACATTGTGATGACCAGAATTCTGGAGCATTGTGATGACATGTGCCATGGAGCATTGTGATGACACGGTCACGGAACTTTGTGATGACAAGCAATCTGGAGCATTGTGATGACAAGTGTCATGGAGCATTGTAATGAGAGGTTTCATTGTGCACCGTGATGACAAGGGGGATGGAGTATTGTGATGAAACTCGTCCTGGAGCATTGTGATAACAAAAGCCATTGAGCATTGTGATGACAGGCATCATGGAGCATTGTGAAGAAAGGGGTCATGGGAAATTGTAATGACAATAGAGAAATGTGATGAAAATGGTCAGCAAGCAAAGTGATTAAAGTGGTCATTTAGAATTGTCATGAAAATCTATATAGACCATTGTGATGGCAAAGGTCATGGAGAACTGTGATGACCAGGGTCATGTAGCATTGTGATGAAACGGTCATGGAACATTGTGATGACAAGAATTCTGGAGCATTGTGATGACAAGGGCCATGGAGCATTGTGATGACACGGTCATGGAACATTGTGATGACAAGAATTCTGGAGCATTGTGATGACACGATCACGGAACATTGTGATGACAAGAATTCTGGAGCATTGTGATGACAAGGCCATGGAGCATTGTGATGACACGGTCATGGAACATTGTGATGACAAAAATTCTGGAGAATTGTGATGACAAGGGCCATGGAGCATTGTGATGACACGGTCATGGAACATTGTGATGACAAGAATTCTGGAGCATTGTGATGACAAGGGCCATGGAGAATTGTGATGACATGGTCATGGAAAATTTGATGACAAGAATTCTGGAGCATTGTGATGACATGTGTCATGGAGAATTGTAATGAAACTTTTCATTGTGCACCGTGATGATAAGGGAGATGGAGTAATGTGATGAAACTGGTCCTGGAGCATTGTAATAACAAAAGCCATTGAGCATTCTGATGACACGCATCATGGAGCATTGTGAAGAAAGGGGTCATGGGGAATTGTAATGACAATAGAGAAATGTGATGAAAATGGTCAGCAAGCAAAGTGATTAAAGTGGTCATTTAGAATTCTCATGAAAAACTATATAGAGCATTGTGATGACAAAGGTCATGGAGAACCGTGATGACCAGGGTCATGTAGCATTGTGATCACACGGTCATGGAACATTGTGATGACAAGAATTATGGAGCACTGTGATGACACGGTCATGGAACATTGTGATGACAAGAATTATGGAGCATTGTGATGACACGGTCATGGAACATTGTGATGACAAGAATTCTGGAGCATTGTGATGACAGGGGCCATGGAGCATTGTGATGACACGGTCATGGAACATTGTGATGACAAGAATTCTGGAGCATTGTGATGACAGGGGCCATGGAGCATTGTGATGACACGGTCATGGAACATTGTGATGACAAGAATTCTGGAGCATTGTGATGATAAGGGCCATGGAGAGTTGTGATGGCATGGTCATGGAACATTGTGATGACAAGAATTCTAGAGCATTGTGATGACATGTGTCATGGAGCATTGTAATGAAACTTTTCATTGTGCACCGTGATGACAAGGGGGATGGAGTATTGTGATGAAACTGGTCGTGGAGCATTGTGATAACAAAAGCCATTGAGCATTGTGATGACAGGCATCATGGAGCATTGTGAAGAAAGGGGTCATGGGAAATTGTAATGACAATAGAGAAATGTGATTAAAATGGTCAGCAAGCAAAGTGATTAAAGTGGTCATTTAGAATTGTCATGAAAATCTATATAGAGCATTGTGATGGCAAAGGTCATGGAGAACTGTGATGACCAGGGTCATGTAGCATTGTGATGACACGGTCATGGAACATTGTGATGACAAGAATTATGGAGCATTGTGATGACACGATCACGGAACATTGTGATGACAAGAATTCTGGAGCATTGTGATGACAAGGCCATGGAGCATTGTGATGACACGGTCATGGAACATTGTGATGACAAGTATTCTGGAGCATTGTGATGACAAGGGCCATGGAGCATTCTGATGACACGTTCATGGAACATTGTGATGACAAGAATTCTGGAGCATTGTGATGACAAGGGCCATGGTGCATTGTGATGACACGGTCATGGAACTTTGTGATGACAAGCAATCTGGAGCATTGTGATGACCAGGGCCATGGAGCATTGTGATGACACGGTCATGGAACATTGTGATGACAAGAATTCTGGAGCATTGTGATGACACGGTCATGGAACATATTGATGACAAGAATTATGGAGCATTGTGATGACACGGTCATGGAACATTGTGATGACAAGAATTCTGGAGCATTGTGATGACAAGGGCCATGGAGCATTGTGATGACACGTTCATGGAACATTGTGATGACAAGAATTCTGGAGCATTGTGATGACAAGGTCCATGGTGCATTGTGATGACGCGGTCATGGAACTTTGTGATGACAAGCAATCTGGAGCTTTGTGATGACCAGGGCCATGGAGCATTGTGATGACACGGTCATGGAACATTGTGATGACAAGAATTCTGGAGCAGTTTGTTGACAAGGGCCATGGAGCTTTGTGATGACAAGTGTCATGGAGCATTGTAATGAGAGGTATCATTGTGCACCTTGATGACAAGGGGGATGGAGTATTGTGATGAAACTGGTCCTGGAGCATTGTGATAACAAATGCCATTGAGCATTGTGATGATAAGCATCATGGAGCATTGTGAAGAAAGGGGTCATGGTGAATTTTAATGACAGTAGAGAAATGTGATGAAAATGGACAGCAAGCAAAGAGATTAAAGTGGTCATTTAGAATTGTCATGAAAAACTATATAGAGCATTGTGATGACAAAGGTCATGGAGAACTGTGATGACCAGTGTCATGTAGCATTGTGATGACACGGTCATGGATCATTGTGATGACAAGAATTCTGGAGCATTGTGATGACAAGGGCCATGGAGCATTGTGATGACACGGTCATGGAACATTGTGATGACAAGAATTCTGGAGCATTATGATGACAAGGGCCATGGAGCATTGTGATGACACGGTCATGGAACATTGTGATGAAAAGAATACTGGAGCATTGTGATGACAAGTGCCATGGAGCATTGTGATGACACGGTCATGGAACATTGTGATGACAAGAATTCTGGAGCATTGTGATGACAAGGGCCATGGAGCATTGTGATGACACGGTCATGGAACATTGTGATGACCAGAATTCTGGAGCATTGTGATGACAAGTGCCATGGAGCATTGTGATGACACGGTCATGGAACATTGTGATGACAAGAATTCTGGAGCATTATGATGACAAGGGCCATGGAGCATTGTGATGACACGGTCATGGAACATTGTGATGACAAGAATTCTGGAGCATTGTGATGACAAGGGCCATGGAGCATTGTGATGACACGGTCATGGAACATTTTGATGACAAGAATTCTGCAGAATTGCGATGACAAGGGCCATGGAGGATTGTTGCGACACGGTCATGGAACAATGTGATGAGAAGAATTCCGGAGCATTGTGATGACAAGGCCATGGAGCATTGTGATGACACGGTCATGGAACATTGTGATGACAAAAATTCTGGATAATTGTGATGACAAGGGCCATGGAGCATTGTGATGACACGGTCATGGAACATTGTGATGACAAGAATTCTGGAGCATTGTGATGACACGATCACGGAACATTGTGATGACAAGAATTCTGGAGCATTGTGATGACAAGGCCATGGAGCATTGTGATGACACGGTCATGGAACATTGTGATGACAAAAATTCTGGAGAATTGTGATGACAAGGGCCATGGAGCATTGTGATGACACGGTCATGGAACATTGTGATGACAAGAATTCTGGAGCATTGTGATGACAAGGGCCATGGAGCATTGTGATGACAAGTGTCATGGAGCATTGTAATGAGAGGTTTCATTGTGCACCTTGATGACAAGGGGGATGGAGTATTGTGATGAAACTGGTCCTGGAGCATTGTGATAACAAATGCCATTGAGCATTGTGATGATAAGCATCATGGAGCATTGTGAAGAAAGGGGTCATGGGGAATTGTAATGACAGTAGAGAAATGTGATGAAAATGGACAGCAAGCAAAGAGATTAAAGTGGTCATTTAGAATTGTCATGAAAAACTATATAGAGCATTGTGATGACAAAGGTCATGGAGAACTGTGATGACCAGGGTCATGTAGCATTGTGATGACACGGTCATGGAACATTGTGATGACAAGAATTCTGGAGCATTGTGATGACAAGGGCCATGGAGCATTGTGATGACACGGTCATGGAACATTGTGATGACAAGAATTCTGGAGCATTATGTTGACAAGGGCCATGGAGCATTGTGATGACACGGTCATGGAACATTGTGATGAAAAGAATTCTGGAGCATTGTGATGACAAGGGCCATGGAGCATTGTGATGACACGGTCATGGAACATTGTGATGACAAGAATTCTGGAGCATTGTGATGACAAGGGCCATGGAGCATTGTGATGACACGGTCATGGAACATTGTGATGACCAGAATTCTGGAGCATTGTGATGACAAGTGCCATGGAGCATTGTGATGACACGGTCATGGAACATTGTGATGACAAGAATTCTGGAGCATTGTGATGACAAGGGCCATGGAGCATTGTGATGACACGGTCATGGAACATTGTGATGACAAGAATTCTGGAGCATTGTGATGACAAGGGCCATGGTGCATTGTGATGACACGGTCATGGAACTTTGTGATGACAAGCAATCTGGAGCATTGTGATGACCAGGGCCATGGAGCATTGTGATGACACGGTCATGGAACATTGTGATGACAAGAATTCTGGAGCATTGTGATGACACGGTCATGGAACATATTGATGACAAGAATTATGGAGCATTGTGATGAAACGGTTATGGAACATTGTGATGACAAGAATTCTGGAGCAATGTGATAACAAGGGCCATGGAGCATTGTGATGACACGTTCATGGAACATTGTGATGACAAGAATTCTGGAGCATTGTGATGACAAGGGCCATGGTGCATTGTGATGACGCGGTCATGGAACTTTGTGATGACAAGCAATCTGGAGCTTTGTGATGACCAGGGTCATGGAGCATTGTGATGACACGATCATGGAACATTGTGATGACAAGAATTCTGGAGCATTGTGATGACAAGGGCCATGGAGCTTTGTGATGACAAGTGTCATGGAGCATTGTAATGAGAGGTTTCATTGTGCACCTTGATGACAAGGGGGATGGAGTATTGTGATGAAACTGGTCCTGGAGCATTGTGATAACAAATGCCATTGAGCATTGTGATGATAAGCATCATGGAGCATTGTGAAGAAAGGGGTCATGGGGAATTGTAATGACAGTAGAGAAATGTGATGAAAATGGACAGCAAGCAAAGAGATTAAAGTGGTCATTTAGAATTGTCATGAAAAACTATATAGAGCATTGAGATGACAAAGGTCATGGAGAACTGTGATGACCAGGGACATGTAGCATTGTGATGACACGGTCATGGAACATTGTGATGACAAGAATTCTGGAGCATTGTGATGACAAGGGCCATGGAGCATTGTGATGACACGGTCATGGAACATTGTAATGACAAGAATTCTGGAGCATTTTGATGACAAGGGCCATGGAGCATTGTGATGACACGGTCATGGAACATTGTGATGAAAAGAATTCTGGAGCATTGTGATGACAAGGGCCATGGAGCATTGTGATGACACGGTCATGGAACATTGTGATGATAAGAATTCTGGAGCATTGTGATGACAAGGGCCATGGAGCATTGTGATGACACGGTCATGGAACATTGTGATGACCAGAATTCTGGAGCATTGTGATGACAAGTGCCATGGAGCAGTGTGATGACACGGTCATGGAACATTGTGATGACAAGAATTCTGGAGCATTATGATGACAAGGGCCATGGAGCATTGTGATGACACGGTCATGGAACATTGTGATGACAAGAATTCTGGAGCATTGTGATGACAAGGGCCATGGAGCATTGTGATGACACGGTCATGGAACATTTTGATGACAAGAATTCTGCAGAATTGCGATGACAAGGGCCATGGAGGATTGTTACGACACGGTCATGGAACAATGTGATGAGAAGAATTCCGGAGCATTGTGATGACAAGGGCCATGGAGCATTGTGATGACATGGTCATGGAACATTGTGATGAAAAGTATTCTGGAGCATTGTGCTGATGACGGCCATGGAGCATTGTGATGACACAGTCAAGGAACATTGCGATGAAAAAGATTTCTGGAGCATTGTGATGAAAGGGCATGGAGCATTGTGATTAAAGGTGACAAGGAACATTGTGATGATATGGGCAGAGAACTCTGTGATGACAGTGGTCATGCAGTATTGTGACGAAAAGTGTCATGGAACATTCTGCTGATAGCGATCATGGAGCTTTTTGGTTAGAGAGGCTATGGAGATTTGTGATGTCAGGTGTCATGGGGCATTGTGTTGAGAGCGGTCTTGGAGCATTGTGATGAAAAGGGACATGGAGAACTGTGATTACAGGGGCCATGGAGCATTGTGAATGCAAAGGCTATGGAGCATTGAGATGACAGGTTTCATGGAGCACTGTGATGAATGTGATCTTGGATCATTGTGCTGACAAGTGTCCTGGAACCTTGTGATGACACGGTTCATGGAGCATTGTGATGACAAGGACCATGGCGAATTGTGATGACATCTGTCATGGGGCATTGTGATGACAGTGGTCATCTAGATTTGCGATGAAAGGTATCATGGAGCACTGTGATAACAGGGGCCATGGAACATTGTGATGACAAAGGCCATGGAGCATTGTGATGACAAGTGTCATGGGGCATTTTGATGACATTGGCATGGAGCATTATGATGACAAGTGTTCTGGAGCATTTTGATGACAAGGGCATGGAGCATTGTGATGACAGAGCCCACGGAGCTTTGTGATGAAAAGGGCAGGGTACATTGTGATGACAGGGTTCATGGAGCATTGTGATGAAAGGGGCCATGGAGCATTGAGATGAGAGCCGTTATGAGGCATGGTGATGACAGTGGTCATGGAGCATTGTGATGAAAGAGATCATGGAGCAATATGATAACAGGGGCCATGGAGCATTGTGATGACAGGGGTATTGGAGCATTGTGATGGAAGTAGACATGGATCATTGTGATGACATGTGTCCTGGAACACTGTGATGACACGGTTCATCGAGTATTGTGATGACAAGGGTCATAGCGAATTGTGATGACAAGTGTCATGGGGCATTGTGTGACATTGATCATCTAGGAATTGTGATGAAAGGTATCATGGAGCACTGTGATGAAAATTGTCCTGGATTATTGTGATGACAGCAGTCATGGAGAATGGTGATGACAGGGATTATGCAGCATTGTGTTGACAAGTGTATGGACTATTGTGATGACAATGGTCATGGAGCAATGTGATGAAAGTATTCATGGAACATCGTGATAAAAAGTGCATGGGAGCATTGTGACGATAAAGGCCATGGAGTATTGTGATGACTAGTGTCATGGAGCATTTTAATGAAAGGTTTCATTGTGCACCGTGATGACAAGGGGGATGGAGTATTGTGATGAAACTGGTCCTGGAGCATTGTGATAACAAAAGCCATTGAGCATTGTGATGACAGGCATCATGGAGCATTGTGAAGAAAGGGGTCATGGGAAATTGTAATGACAATAGAGAAATGTGATGAAAATGGTCAGCAAGCAAAGTGATTAAAGTGGTCATTTAGAATTGTCATGAAAATCTATATAGAGCATTGTGATGGCAAAGGTCATGGAGAACTGTGATGACCAGGGTCATGTAGCATTGTGATGACACGGTTATGGAACATTGTGATTACAAGAATTATGGAGCATTGTGATGACACGATCATGGAACATTGTGATGACAAGAATTCTGGAGCATTGTGATGACAAGGCCATGGAGCATTGTGATGACACGGTCATGGAACATTGTGATGACAAAAATTCTGGAGAATTGTGATGACAAGGGCCATGGAGCATTGTGATGACACGGTCATGGAACATTGTGATGACAAGAATTCTGGAGCATTGTGATGACAAGGGCCATGGAGAATTGTGATGACATGGTCATGGAAAACTGTGATGAAAAGAATTCTGGAGCATTGTGATGACATGTGTCATGGAGAATTGTAATGAAACTTTTCATTGTGCACCGTGATGATAAGGGAGATGGAGTAATGTGATGAAACTGGTCCTGGAGCATTGTAATAACAAAAGCCATTGAGCATTCTGATGACAGGCATCATGGAGCATTTTGAAGAAAGGGGTCATGGGGAATTGTAATGACAATAGAGAAATGTGATGAAAATGGTCAGCAAGCAAAGTGATTAAAGTGGTCATTTAGAATTCTCATGAAAACTATATAGAGCATTGTGATGACAAAGGTCATGGAGAACCGTGATGACCAGGGTCATGTAGCATTGTGATGACACGGTCATGGAACATTGTGATGACAAGAATTCTGGAGCATTGTGATGACAAGGGCCATGGAGCATTGTGATGACACGGTCATGGAACATTGTGATGACCAGAATTCTGGAGCATTGTGATGACAAGTGCCATGGAGCATTGTGATGACACGGTCATGGAACATTGTGATGACAAGAATTCTGGAGCATTGTGATGACAAGGGCCATGGAGCATTGTGATGACACGGTCATGGAACATTGTGATGACAAGAATTCTGGAGCATTGTGATGACAAGGGCCATGGAGCATTGTGATGACACGGTCATGGAACATTGTGATGACCAGAATTCTGCAGAATTGCGATGACAAGGGCCATGGAGGATTGTTACGACACGGTCATGGAACAATGTGATGAGAAGAATTCCGGAGCATTGTGATGACAAGGGCCATGGAGCATTGTGATGACATGGTCATGGAACATTGTGATGAAAAGTATTCTGGAGCATTGTGCTGATGACGGCCATGGAGCATTGTGATGACACAGTCAAGGAACATTGCGATGAAAAAGATTTCTGGAGCATTGTGATGAAAGGGCATGGAGCATTGTGATTAAAGGTGACAAGGAACATTGTGATGATATGGGCAGAGAACTCTGTGATGACAGTGGTCATGCAGTATTGTGACGAAAAGTGTCATGGAACATTCTGCTGATAGCGATCATGGAGCTTTTTGGTTAGAGAGGCTATGGAGATTTGTGATGTCAGGTGTCATGGGGCATTGTGTTGAGAGCGGTCTTGGAGCATTGTGATGAAAAGGGACATGGAGAACTGTGATTACAGGGGCCATGGAGCATTGTGAATGCAAAGGCTATGGAGCATTGAGATGACAGGTTTCATGGAGCACTGTGATGAATGTGATCTTGGATCATTGTGCTGACAAGTGTCCTGGAACCTTGTGATGACACGGTTCATGGAGCATTGTGATGACAAGGACCATGGCGAATTGTGATGACATCTGTCATGGGGCATTGTGATGACAGTGGCCATCTAGATTTGCGATGAAAGGTATCATGGAGCACTGTGATAACAGGGGCCATGGAACATTGTGATGACAAAGGCCATGGAGCATTGTGATGACAAGTGTCATGGGGCATTTTGATGACATTGGCATGGAGCATTATGATGACAAGTGTTCTGGAGCATTTTGATGACAAGGGCATGGAGCATTGTGATGACAGAGCCCACGGAGCTTTGTGATGAAAAGGGCAGGGTACATTGTGATGACAGGGTTCATGGAGCATTGTGATGAAAGGGGCCATGGAGCATTGAGATGAGAGCCGTTATGAGGCATGGTGATGACAGTGGTCATGGAGCATTGTGATGAAAGAGATCATGGAGCAATATGATAACAGGGGCCATGGAGCATTGTGATGACAGGGGTATTGGAGCATTGTGATGGAAGTAGACATGGATCATTGTGATGACATGTGTCCTGGAACACTGTGATGACACGGTTCATCGAGTATTGTGATGACAAGGGTCATAGCGAATTGTGATGACAAGTGTCATGGGGCATTGTGTGACATTGATCATCTAGGAATTGTGATGAAAGGTATCATGGAGCACTGTGATGAAAATTGTCCTGGATTATTGTGATGACAGCAGTCATGGAGAATGGTGATGACAGGGATTATGCAGCATTGTGTTGACAAGTGTATGGACTATTGTGATGACAATGGTCATGGAGCAATGTGATGAAAGTATTCATGGAACATCGTGATAAAAAGTGCATGGGAGCATTGTGACGATAAAGGCCATGGAGTATTGTGATGACTAGTGTCATGGAGCATTTTAATGAAAGGTTTCATTGTGCACCGTGATGACAAGGGGGATGGAGTATTGTGATGAAACTGGTCCTGGAGCATTGTGATAACAAAAGCCATTGAGCATTGTGATGACAGGCATCATGGAGCATTGTGAAGAAAGGGGTCATGGGAAATTGTAATGACAATAGAGAAATGTGATGAAAATGGTCAGCAAGCAAAGTGATTAAAGTGGTCATTTAGAATTGTCATGAAAATCTATATAGAGCATTGTGATGGCAAAGGTCATGGAGAACTGTGATGACCAGGGTCATGTAGCATTGTGATGACACGGTTATGGAACATTGTGATTACAAGAATTATGGAGCATTGTGATGACACGATCATGGAACATTGTGATGACAAGAATTCTGGAGCATTGTGATGACAAGGCCATGGAGCATTGTGATGACACGGTCATGGAACATTGTGATGACAAAAATTCTGGAGAATTGTGATGACAAGGGCCATGGAGCATTGTGATGACACGGTCATGGAACATTGTGATGACAAGAATTCTGGAGCATTGTGATGACAAGGGCCATGGAGAATTGTGATGACATGGTCATGGAAAACTGTGATGAAAAGAATTCTGGAGCATTGTGATGACATGTGTCATGGAGAATTGTAATGAAACTTTTCATTGTGCACCGTGATGATAAGGGAGATGGAGTAATGTGATGAAACTGGTCCTGGAGCATTGTAATAACAAAAGCCATTGAGCATTCTGATGACAGGCATCATGGAGCATTTTGAAGAAAGGGGTCATGGGGAATTGTAATGACAATAGAGAAATGTGATGAAAATGGTCAGCAAGCAAAGTGATTAAAGTGGTCATTTAGAATTCTCATGAAAACTATATAGAGCATTGTGATGACAAAGGTCATGGAGAACCGTGATGACCAGGGTCATGTAGCATTGTGATGACACGGTCATGGAACATTGTGATGACAAGAATTCTGGAGCATTGTGATGACAAGGGCCATGGAGCATTGTGATGACACGGTCATGGAACATTGTGATGACCAGAATTCTGGAGCATTGTGATGACAAGTGCCATGGAGCATTGTGATGACACGGTCATGGAACATTGTGATGACAAGAATTCTGGAGCATTGTGATGACAAGGGCCATGGAGCATTGTGATGACACGGTCATGGAACATTGTGATGACAAGAATTCTGGAGCATTGTGATGACAAGGGCCATGGAGCATTGTGATGACACGGTCATGGAACATTGTGATGACCAGAATTCTGCAGAATTGCGATGACAAGGGCCATGGAGGATTGTTACGACACGGTCATGGAACAATGTGATGAGAAGAATTCCGGAGCATTGTGATGACAAGGGCCATGGAGCATTGTGATGACATGGTCATGGAACATTGTGATGAAAAGTATTCTGGAGCATTGTGCTGATGACGGCCATGGAGCATTGTGATGACACAGTCAAGGAACATTGCGATGAAAAAGATTTCTGGAGCATTGTGATGAAAGGGCATGGAGCATTGTGATTAAAGGTGACAAGGAACATTGTGATGATATGGGCAGAGAACTCTGTGATGACAGTGGTCATGCAGTATTGTGACGAAAAGTGTCATGGAACATTCTGCTGATAGCGATCATGGAGCTTTTTGGTTAGAGAGGCTATGGAGATTTGTGATGTCAGGTGTCATGGGGCATTGTGTTGAGAGTGGTCTTGGAGCATTGTGATGAAAAGGGACATGGAGAACTGTGATTACAGGGGCCATGGAGCATTGTGAATGCAAAGGCTATGGAGCATTGAGATGACAGGTTTCATGGAGCACTGTGATGAATGTGATCTTGGATCATTGTGCTGACAAGTGTC